>NW_024426663.1:54531289-54923729 GCF_017311325.1 Ursus maritimus | reverse complement strand
GGGGGCGCCTGGCGGCCCATTTCCTCCTCGGAGTTCGACTGGAGGGAGACAAAGCGGTGGCCGTCGGCTTCGGGCCTCGGGAATCTTCCTGTGCTCGCCCCTCTCGCCGCAGGTAACTCTCTTCAGGCGACCGCGGGCTCGGGGCTGAGGGGCTCCTCCTGCGTGCGGGCGGGCCGCGGGCTTCTCCGCGACACTGCCCTGAATTGGGCTCCTGGCGGGCTGCGGTGCGGCGTCCGGCCCGCTGCCCGTGCGGGGCCCCTGGCCTGCGCTCTGGCCCGGCGGGCGGGGCCGGCGCTTCCTGGCTCTCGGGAAGTTGAGGGGCCGTGGAGGCTGGAGCGGAGCGAGCGGCAGGCCCCGCGCCGACGCGGCGCTTCCTCTCGGGAAAGTTTCTCCCGGTTTCTAAACTTTGTCCCAGCCGACTCGGTGCGCGCGCCAGGCCCGCGCCGAGCCCCCTCGGCCGCCTACCCTGTGGAGAGGAGCCTGCGCGCTGTTTCCGGTGCGGGAGTGGCGGGGAGTTGAGCTTTCCTGTGAAGTGATTGTGGTTTGTGGTTTCCGTGGTCTCACCCTCCTCCTCCTTCCCCGCCATCGAAACTTGGCGGTCTGGTGGACTTGAGGTTGGCTGAGCCCGCGCTCCCGCACGCCCGGGTCCCGGCGAAGGTGCGAGTGGGGTGCCGCCTTTCTCTGACCGGGTCTGGCTGGGAAGGTGCGCCACACCCGAGTGGACTTTTGGCGTGTACCGAGTTAACCTTTGCTGTGAAATTACTCAGACTTCTTGTGCTGGTTGATAGGACGCGCTTCACTATGGTTAGTCCTCGTTTTCCCGGGGGGCGTTGGACTCTTTCTTGTTGACTTTTAAAGGACTGTGCGTGTGTGAAGCACTTGTTGGAAAAAATGTGGACTGAATGCCTGACCCTGGCTTGGCAGGAATGGCTTCCCAACAATGCAGGCGGCAGTTGGCTCAAACCAGGATTGGCAGACACTCTCTTATGTCCTCCTGCGTCTTTGGAACATTTTTTTGGTGTTTGTTTTGAACAGAATTTACAATTTAGAAGAGTAGATACATGAAATCTCCCAACTAAATTAAGGGCATTTCGTATTTATGTTGAAGGAAACGGTTACATCATTGTATTGTTGCAACAGGGTAAGCATTTCCAGGAGAGGATATTTTGTTTAGCAGTGACTTTTGAAATGACTGTACAGGTTTATGTTACTTTAGGAAAGTGTAAGTTAAATTAATGAGGATATGTTATTTTGTTTTACAAGACGAAATAAATTATCCATAGCCTCTGCTTATTTACCTTTCTTGACTTGTATTAAGTTAAATAATTTTTATCCACTATTTTTTAAGGGCCCATGGATGATTTAAGATACGGGCTGTGCTCCCAAGAGCTCAGTGCAATGTAGGGCAGGCTTATACCCCAGGTGTAGTGCAAGGCAGACTGTTATAAGTGCCATGATAGTACTGGGTGTACATGGGTCATATCTTGTATACTACCAATGATAGGGAAAAACTTGTGGAAGCATGGAGAGGGGCCTAATACATTTTGTTTGGACAAGTCCAGAAAGGCTCTGGGAGGGGGTGGCGTTTGAACTGGATGAAAGGTGATAGGGTTTTGTCAGTGAGGAGGTATAAAAGGGAATAGGAATTGGTGGGATTATGACATGAGTCTTCTGATTTTCCTTATATTTTTGGCTGTTGCTTCTCGGTTTTGTTTTGTTTTTTTTTCTTTCCATCTACTCATACCCAAGATTTTTTCTAACATATCTGTCTCACCTGTGCACCAGAGAGCTCTGTGTCCTAGGGGCTTCTCAAACTCACCACGCCCAAAATGAGATACCTTTCTTTTCTGGAAACCTAAACCATATGTGGAGATCAGCAATAACTGGTAGGATCCTGGAATTTTTTGAGAAAGTAATAGCCTGAGACATGACAGACCTCATTGTTGCGGGTGGGTAGTGTGTAGTGGTGGTGAAGATCTAGACCAAAGAAACGGGGTCCTCTGCTTGTGTAAAGGTCTTGAGACAGGAATGAACTTCATGTGTTTTGAGACCTAAGACCTGTATAGCTTGAACAGTTTTGGGGTGGGGAGAAGGCCTCACATGAGATTACCAGGGAATACCAGGTCATATATTTGGATCTTATTCTAAGATCTGTATGAAGCCATCGTGGGGAGTTTTGTGATCTGATATTTTAAAGGAAAATGGTGGGAGTGAGGTGGTGCGGATGAAGGGAACTGTATTTTGGGGAAATGAGACAGGACTTAAATATGAATTGGATGTAAGGGGCCTAGGCTTATCTATAACGGTTGTTAACTCAGTTATCCCCCCCCCCCCCCCCCCCGGCCACTGGTCAGTTGTATTCTGTCCCTTTTGTGATGAGCTCTTAGTCATATCTCATGACTCGAGATAGGGCTTTCCTTTCTGATAGCAAACCTCTTCTCACCAGGAGGTGTACCCCATTATACTGTACCTTAAATTATTGATGTCCCTGTTTGCCTTTTCTGCTACGAAGTGGGCCTGTAAGCCCTTTGATAGCCTTAGTCTTTGACCTGGTCCTTGACCTGGAGGGCAAATTAGATACTGTTGAATGAAGGACGAAGAGAGTCTTTCCCGTCTGGAGTCTAGCTTGTGTGTGGAACTGTGACGGATGAGGCATTAGTCGGATTATGGAGAGCCTCAACTTGAAAACCATCTTCGTTCTATTCTTCTTCCTTTTCTACCCATATCTAATCAGAGATGAAATCCTCTCCATCCGGTGTTCATGTTACATTAATTCCTTTTTTCTGTTTTCTCTACTTCCACTACAGTTTAGATTATCTTCCTATCTTTGTTTAATTGAAACTACTTGTAGTTCTCTGGATAAATTGTTCTATTTTTGTTTTCTTTGGTGCCTTTTTCATACTTTTTCCTTTGCCTGGAGCTGCTCTCTTTTTTCATCTTTCTGACAAACTCATTTACTCTTTAAAACCTACCTTAGATGTCACTGCCTCTGGGTTTTCTCTTAGAACTCAGTGCTTCTTGGGTAGCTTGTACATATTCTGTGGTTGCATCTTTTATACTGTTTGGTAAATATTTTTATGTATGTCTTCCTCCCAGCTGGGGGTTTCTTGGAAATGGGGCCTGGGCTTTTATTTTTGACAAAACTTTTTAAAATTTAAGTATGATATACCTGTAGAAGAGTGCTCAGATCCTAAGAGTACCTGCCTAATGCTGTGTTTGAGTGAAGACCATGCACATCCACTGTCTAAGCCAAGAAACAGTAAATTATCAACCAGTTCTCCAGGAATCCCAGGTCACCACCTGTCCCTCTGCTCCCTTCAGTTTTTAATCTGAGATTTGGAAACACTATGGTTGATCAGTTAGTGTTTGCCACAGTTAGTTTAATGTTTTCCTATCTTCCCCTCCACCTTTCAGTCTTTTACACTAAGCGGTGCTCATGTTCATTGGAGACACTTACTGCTATCTCCTTGCTGAACTGATCAGACTCTTAGGTTGATGTTCAAGACCTTCAAAATTCTGGCTCTAAGTTAATTTGTTCGACTTCATTTTCTTTCTTTCATTCAGTTTTGTTTGTTTGTTTGTTTTAAGATTTATTTATTTGAGAGAGAGAAAATGTGCCGGGGCGGGGTGGGGGCGAGAGCAGAGGGAGAGGGAGAGAATCCTCAAGCAGTCTCCCCACTTAGCGTAGAGCCTGATGCTAGGCATATCTCAAAACCCTGAGATCATGACCTGAGCCGAAACCAAGAGTCGCTCACAGGCGCCTCTCAACTTCATTTCCTACTGTAAATTGTTGCTACATGTCCTCTGTACCTGCCAGGCATTCGTACTGGGGTGCCTCATCCTTCTCTACACAAATGCCATCTATTTATGAAGGCTGCTTAATGTGATTTTTCCATTGAGACATTTATCGTCATTGCTGAAAGTGATCTTTAATTTACCAGAAATTCTAAAATTTGCCTCTGACTGTGACATTCTCACTCCCTATCCTGTTTTTTTTTGTGTGTGTGTGTGTGTGTGTGTGTGTGTGTGTGTGTGTGTGTGTTGTGGTGGTGGTAAAATACACGTAACAGAATTTACCATTTAAACCATTTTTATGTATACACTTCAGTGGCATTGAGTACATTCATATTTTTGTTCTCTCATCACCGCCACCCATATCCAGAACTTTTTTTCATTTTCCAAAACCGAAACTCCATATACATTAAACATTAACTCCCCATGTTGTCTCCCTTCAGCCCCTGGCAGCCACCATTGTACTTTCTCTTTGAATTTGGCTACTGTAGGCACCTCATGTAGGTGGAATAATACAGTGTTTGTTCTTTTGTGACTGGTTTATTTTACTTAGCGTATTACCATCCAGGTTCACCCGTGTTGTAGCATGTGTCAGAATTTCCTTCCTTTCTTAGGCAGAATGATACTCTAGGATCTGTTCATCTGTTGGTGGGCACTGTGGTTGCTTCCACTTTCTGGCTGTTAATAATGCTGATATGAACATGGGTGTACAAGTACATGTGTATGCCCCTGCTTTCAATTCCTTTGGGTATGTACCCAGAAGTGGAATTTGTGGGTCATAAGGTAATCTATGCTTATAGTTTTTAGGAACTGCTATACTATTTTCTGTAGTAGCTGTGCCATTTTATATACTTACTAGCAGTGTATGAAGGTTCCAGTTTCTCCACATCCTCACCGACACTTGTTATTTTCTTTCTTTTTTCTTTTGAATTTTTTTATTACTTATTTCTGGATTTAAAAAAATTTTTTAAAAATTTTCTTTCTTTTTTTAAAAAACAGCCATCCTAATGGAAGTGAAGTGATATTTCTTTGTGGTTTTGATTTGCATTTCTCTAATTAGTGATGTTGAGCATCTTTTCTTGTGATTATTGGCCATGTGTATATTTTCTTTGAGGAAATCTCTGTTCAAGTCCTCTGGCAGTTTTAATTGGGTTGTTTGCTTTTTTGTTGTTGTTCAGTTGTAGGTGTTCTTTATATGTTCTGGATTTTTACTTATTTTTATTTTTTCCCCTTTTTTAAAAAAAAAGATTTTATTTATTCATTTGTGACAGAGAGATAGAGAAAGGAAAGAGAGCAGGCATGAGCAAAGGGAGAGGCAGAGTGGGAGGGAGAAGCAGACTCTGCTGAGCTGGGAGCCCGATTCCAGATCCCAGGACCCGGGAGATCATGCCCCGAGCCCAGGGCAGTTGCTTAACCATCTGAACCACCCAGGTGCCTCTGTTCTGGATTTTTTAAAAATTCCAGTATAGTTAACATAAAGTGTTATAGTTTCAGCTATACAGTGTAGTGATCAACAATTCTATACATTGCTCATCGTAATAAGTGTACCCATTTGCTGATTTCACTCATCCCCCCCACCTACCTCTCCTCTGAGGGTAACCATCAGTTTGTTTTCTATAGTTAAGAGTCTGTATTTTGGTTGTCTCTTTTTTTCTTTGTTTCTTAAATTGCACGTATGAGTGAAATCATTGTATTACCTGTCTTTCTCTGACTTATTTCATTTAGCATTATGCTTTCTAGATCCATCCATGTTGCAAATGGCAAGATTTCATTCTTCATGACTGAGTAATATTCCATTTTAGAAAAAGATTTTATTTATTCATTTGACAGAGCACAAGCAGGGGGAGCAGCAGGCAGAGGGAGAGGGAGAAGCAGGCTCCCTACGTGGGGCTGGATCCCAGGACCCTGGGACTGTGACCCAGGCCGAAGGCAGATGCCTAACCGGCTGAACCACACAGGCGCCCCTGAGTAATATTGTGTGTGTGTGTGTATGTATATATATACATACACATATATATACATACACACACACACCCCTACCCACCCACCACATCTTCTTTATCCATTCATCAGTCGATCAACACTTGGGCTGCTTCCATAACTTGGCTGTTGTAAATAATACTGCAGTGAACATAATGCTGCATGTATCTTTTTGAGTTAGTGTTTTCGTATTCTTTGGGTAAGTATCCAGTAGTGGATATACGTTTTGGGTATTAGTCCCTTTTAAGTATATGATTTGGAAATACTTTCTCGCAAGTTTTTGGGTTGCCTTTTCACCCTATTGATAATGTCCTTTGATGCACAAGTTTTAAATTTTGATTAAGGTCAGTTTATCTGTTTTTTTTCTTTTGCTGTTTGTGCTTTTGGTGTCATATATAAGAAGTCATTGCCAAATCCAGTGCCATGGAGCTTTTCTCCTTTTTTTTTTTTTAAATCCCCTTGGCTAAACTGTGGATACCTTGAGGGCAGGAACTAAGTTACTATTCTAGGCACTTCACCCTCCAGCACAGTGAAGGCATGGTGAACAAGGAAAAAGTAGGGAAAATTTTTTTTAAATGTAATTTTTAAAAGTTGTTAATAAACAGTAAAGAGTTATGTTTAGAGTGGTTCCTGCTGTTGCTGATTTGTCATTGATTATGTCTGTCTCACGAATTACAATGATAATGCGTTTTAGAAGTTTTTAATCTTGAGTCCCAACTGGATAGTTTAGAGTTTGAACTTCATCATCTGTGTAATGGATAAGAGAATTTATAAAGGATATTTATTTTAACTTCTAATGTGATAAAATGCTAATTTATTCTTTCAGTTACAGAATCCTGAACAGGAAATGTTTTTATCCATATTAAGTCGGTTGTCTTACAAGTAAAACTAGCGAACTAGTTCATATTTAAATAGCATTAAATTGTTGGTTTACCTTCCTTTAGACTCTTCTAGACCATAAATTCTTTTGCTAGATGCTGAGCTTCTTCAGGGCAATTACTTTCTTCTGAATCTTTGACTCCTCTGATACCTGACTTATTTCTAAACCCATAGCAGATACTCTTTAATAAATAATGGATTATAGTAGTATACATATGGTATATATAGGACTGTGCCGGGGGTGGAGGCATGACTTTACATCCAGTTTATTGAAGCTTTTTTGTAATAAAGCTCATAGCACCTAGGGATAAATACTGCTAACATTTTGGTATACTTCTAATCTTTTTTTCTAAACATGTATTGTCTGTAACTTTTATAAAAATTAGTTTCTATTTTATGTGCTCTTTTGTAACCTGTCCATTTATCATAATATGAACATTTCCCCTATTAGTAGGCTAAGATTAACCTTTATTTTGTGTATCACTTAGAAAAAAGAACTGCCAAATAAACTAGGCAATCACCTCAACTGTAAGACACATCCAGATTTTAGAGACTTTTAAAAATGTGAAAAAATAAAAATGTGAAATATGATGCTTTAGAACTGATGACATATGATTAATTGCACAATACTAATACAGCATATTAATGATCCCCTACTATTCCATTATGTAGCTCCTTTTTAATCAGCCTTCTGTTAGACATTTAGTTTGCTTCCAGAGTTGTTTTACTGTAGCTAAATCTTCTGCCCAACCTTTTTTTTTTTTTTTTTTTCAAGATTTAACTTATTTATTAGAGAGGGAGAGAGCGAGCACAAGCAGGGGTAGCTGCAGAGGGAGAGGGAGAGGCAGGCTCCCCAAGGGGCAGGGAGCCTGATGCGGGACTCCTCCATCCCAAGAACCGGGGATCACAACCTGAGCCACCCAGGTGCCCCATCTTTTGCCCATCCTTGATTATTTCTTGAGGGTAACTTCTTAGAAGTGGAATTTCTGGGGAAAAGGTTTGCTACTCTTTACAAAAAATTTGTAGGGGCCCCTGTGGGGTGAGTGTCTGTCTGCCTTCAGCTCAGGTCATGATCCTGGGATCAAGCCCCATGTCAGGCTCCCTAATCCGCAGGGAGTCTCCTTCTTCCTCTTCCTCTGCATCCCCCCCACCCCTGTGCACTCTCGCTCTCTCAAATAAATAAATAAAATGTTTAAAAAAATAAAAATGTCTAGTTATGCTTTATCAACGTGGCTTATATGGTATATTAATTTTTAATTTTTGAGGAACTGTCATACAGAAGGGCTCTAATTTCTCCACATCTTTGACAACACTTGTTATTTTCTTTTTTTTTTTTTTTGATGGTAGCCATTGTAATGAGTATGAAGTGGTATTTCATTGTAGTTTTGATTTGCATTTCCTTAATGATTGGTGATGTTGAATATCTTTTCATGTGTTTATTGGACATCCCTGTATTTCTACTCAAAATTCTTTGCACATCGTCGGGTTGTTTGTTTTCTTGTGGTTGAATTTTAGGAGTTCTCTAGATTTTCTGAGTATTAATCCCTTATCACATATATGACTTACAGATATTTTCTTCCATTCTCTGGGTTGCCTTTTCACCTTGTGGATGATGTCCTTTGATACACAAAAGTTTTTACTTTGATGAAGTCCAATTTACTTCTTCCTTTAGGTGCCGTATGCAGGAAATCATTTCCAAATCCAGTGTCATAAAACTTCTGCCCTGTGTTTTCTTCTAAGAGTTTATAGTTTTAATTCTTACATTTAGGTCTTTGGTCCATTTTGAGTTCGTTTTTCTGTATGATAACAGGTGAGGATCCAGCTTCATTCTTTTACATGTGGATATGCAGTTTACTCTGTACCATTTGTTGAGAAGACTGTCATTTCCTCTTTGAATGGTCTTGACACCCTTGTTGAAAATCATTTGACTGTAAATGTGAGCATTTGTTTCTGGACTGTCTGTTCTGTTCTGTTGGTCTGTATGTTTGTCTTTATGCCGGTGCCACACTATTTTGATTACTGTAGCTTTGTATTAAGCTGATGCCAAATTAGCTCTTGAAGCTAGTAATATTTTGTACATTTACATTCTGTGGTTCAGTTGTATGTACATGCTGTTTTGAAAATATCTAAATTCATTTAACTTTTATATATCTTGATTGTGGAGGTGATTACTCAGCTGTTCGAGTTTGTTAAAACTCATGGAATAGTACACCAGAGTGAATTTTACTGCATGTGAAAAGTGGTAAAATAGGTAAAAAAATAAATTCTTCCAGACTATGTTTTTTGTATATTTGACCTTTGACATATAGTAAAACAAGTAGTGAAAATGTAAGGCCAGTTATTATTTTTGCTTTCTCAGCTCAAATCATTTTTTCCTCATGAGTGACTATGAAGATGCATCTTTAAAGAGTATTCAAATAATTTTGGTTATAATATACATATTGGAGGATTTAAGTGTTATTAGTTTCTTCTGTTTTAAGAAAAGAAGTTGAAGGGATGCCTGGGTGGCTCAGTTGGGCGTCTGCCTTTGTCTTGGCACTGGTGTCCTGGGATCAAACCCCTGCTCAGCGGGGAGCCGGCTTCTCCCTCTTCCTCTGCCCCTCCCCCCTGCTTGTGCTTTCTCTCTCTTGTGCTGTCTTTCATTCTCTCTCTCAAATGAATAAATAAAATAAAAAAAAGAATGGAAGTTAAACACATCAGGCGTCTGGGAGAGCCTCCCTGAGCAGCAGTTCCTAAAATTCACTCAGATGCCAGTGTGCAAGCTTCCAGACCTTGAGGGTGTTGCTCCTGCAGGGTGTTGCTCCTGCAGCGTGTTGCTCAGCTCAGCCCCCCCACAATGTGGGTCTGGCTTGAATGGGCCGAACAGTGTGGGGAAGTGAACAGTCTGCCTTGACTTTCCCTGCCTCTTGCTGTTTGTTCACTTGCAAGAGCGCTATACTAAATTTATGCATTTTTGAAAGTTCATAGTCTGCAGAAATAGCCATGCTTCAGAATAAAACTTCAACATTGCCCTTTCTCTCTTGGAACCTCTAAATGTTCATTATTTTCGTCTTTAGTTTTTTTTTTCCCCATAATGTCAAACTTTCTCTCCATGTGCAAGCATGCCCCCAACCTCATTTCTAATGGAGCTTGAAATTAACATGCGTTTGTTTACTCGTTGTTGGACTGTCATCTATCAACCCCACTTTTTGATTGTGATTTAATTTGTGCTTTTTCAGTGGCTCAAGTTTGGAGTAATACATATAATGTAAATATGATTTGAAAGGCAACTTTGAGTGTTATTTTTAATGTTCGTAATACAGATTGATCATTTGGAACAAGTATTCTATGAGTAGTGTGATTTGGTTTTTAAAATTTCTTGTCATCTGTCCCATGTTCCAATTGTAGTAGAGGTAGAGCAGGAACTACTACATTGTGGAAGTTGTTATAGTTTTATGCTGTGAAGGGTTTTTTTGTTTTTTTTTGGACTTCTAGGGCTTTATAGAAGAAACAAACTATCGTTTGCTTTAAAATTTTGTAATGAATAATTTAGTACAATTTAGTTTTGGTGTTAAGTAACTGGTCATACTCCTTAATTGCTAATTTAAAGGCTAGTTCTTTCCTGGATTGCCTAGTTTTGGCTATTACATTTCATTGTAGTGAGCTGTACATTTCCCTCATCTTATTCTGAGATTTCATTAGTAAATATTATCATAAATAAGTGGACCATCAATTGCATTTTGAAAATGTTTTATTGCTTTGGTTTTCTGCTTAATACTTGGCATTATGAGTTGAAGATGTGAGTTAGAAGCCTGTCTAGTTATCAGGTTACATAATCCTGTACTGGTTTAGTAACCAGGTAGGACTGCAGACTGTTCTTGAAACTGAAAGTGCTGTCATAACTCAGGAAATGCATTCAGTGTGGCCCATTTCAAGTGACATGAAAGATAGGTGCCTTTGCTAATAGTCCATTTACCTTGTGCAGCTCTGAAACATGCTTTTCTTTCCAAGCAAAGATGCATTGTTACTGTTCTCCCATGGTATGTTGAATATTTCATTATGTTAAATATTTCAATGTTAATCTAGACTCTTAATCATGGTTTGTGAAAACTGATAGTGCAGTGAGTAAGGCAGAAGCTGAAAGGGTAAGTTACTTGTCAGTGTTCGTGGGGTTTTCTCTTCCTGGGGATCTCTGAATTGGCAAACCTTTCTTAAAATCATCTGTTATCATTTTCTTGCTTCCTTGGACCTGGGGTCATCATGTTCTCAGAAAAGCTGTGGTCTGGCTTTGAAGTATATCTTTAGAAACCTGTCATTTTGCAGAGAAGTGGCTAAGTGAAATGTGAGCTTGATCCCTTGGGAGGAGGGGAAAAAAAACCAAGGGAGTGGAAGATGGCAAAACTTGAGAGAAATTTAAGCTTCTTTGGAGTCATTAAGACCAGTGAAAGATGTAATGTTTTCTAGGTGTCTTTACTGAGTCAGGGTCAAAGGCAGCCTTTAGTTTGCTGTATCTCAGTTACAGTGGGAAAGCTTCAGTTAAATGCAGTACACACTTATTAAAAGTCTGCCTTTTAAAGCAGGTGTTGGGGGAGATATTAAGAATTTATAAGTCACCATTGCTAACCTCAAGAGTTTACAAACTAATGGGATTATTAACCTTAGTAATATCACTGGTAGGTAAGAATTATCAATCTATATCTATTTTTGCTAAATTTATAACAGACTTTTTAAAAAGATTTATTTATTTTAGAATTTGTGCAAGTGAGCAGGGGTGGGGGAGGAGGGGCAGAGGGAGAGGGGAGAGAATCTCAAGCAGACACCACCCCCCCGCCCCCCTGTGTGGAGCCTGACATGGGGCTTGATCCTAGGACCCTGAGACCAGGACCTGAGTCAAAATCAAGATGCTTAACCTACCTAGCCACCCAAGCACCCGGAGGGAGACATTTCTTACTTCTTCCACAAGTGTCACTGTTGCTAGATGAAACCTTAAACCATCAGGCCAGTTGTTGATCATTTATAGATTGTTGTTAGGTGAAAATTATCGTGCTCAAGAAAGCCATGGTCCCTGTGTTCAAAGGGGAGCTCCCAGTTTCCTGGGAGACAGATGCGCTGACCTAGTGCTGTGTGGTAAGTGCTGTAATGGAGATGCTTGTGAAGTGCTGGAGGGACCCAGAAAAGAGGGAACAGCACTTTCTGTAGGATGAGAGGACATTTGTGTGAGTCCTGAAGGAACATGGAAAAGTCAGAAAGGTGCTCTGGGCAGAAAAAGGGTAAATACAAAGGTCTGGACACATGCATGTGCATTGGAGAAGTTTCACAGAGTGGATGCAGGTGATGAGTCTGTTGGGCTAGTGCCGGTCAGGTTTGTTTATAGGAGTTTGGGCTTCATCCCATTTGTGGTGGGGAAGCAGTCCCTCATTTTCTTCAGGGGGGAGTAGACTCTATGATAAGTGAGGCTGTCTGGATAATGATTGGAAATAAGAAGACTCGTAGATATTTTAAACCAGGAACCAGGCCAGAGCCCTGAAACAGGAGGGTTAGTAGAGTGAGGTATTTACTGAGGTACAGAAGAGGGAGAGGGAAGAGGATCCTAGAGGGGCCTGGAGTCCCCTTCTAGAGCAGCTGGTTTGGTGGAACTTTGGTCAGCAGAAATGGGGAAAGCCGAAGAGGGAATAAATTGGGAGGTAAATGCTTACCTTGTGGCCTGTGGAGTTTGAGGAACTTAACTCTTCAGTTGCTTGTGGGCAGAAGTCCTTTGGATTGGGGAAATGCTTCTCTGGCCACTTGTGGCCTTTCCTATGGTAGCTCTGAGCAGGTGGGGTTTGCTGCTTTGTTTTTTTGGGTGGGTGAATGGGTGGGTGGGGTTTTAGCATTTCTCAGGTAGTATTATAAGCAGTAAGAATAGAGTGGGCCCAAAGTATTTTTAAGTTAGGAAAGATTAAAAACCAAAGATGTAATGCCTCTGAATTTCTTTGCTCATCTTTAAACCTTACTTTTTGCCATTTATTTTATTTTATTTTTTGCCATTTAAATATTTATCTTCTGTTTTTCACTCATGCTTGTTTTTAGAAGGCTTCGAAGTTCTTTGGTGCTATTGTCCCCTCCTATAACCTGAACCAGTTGCCTTCCCCTGTCTTGTACAACAGATCCTCAGTAAGGACTCCCTCACCTTTTGGGGACTCCCTCCTGGGTGATTCTCTTGTGCACTGATGTTTTGTAACTATTTTCTTTTGTATTGTAACTATTTTCTTGTCTAGACTGAGTTTTCCCCCAACTTTTTTTTCTTCGAAGATCTTCAAATGTACAGAAAAGTTGAAAGATTAATAGAGTAAGCACTTGATTAGTTAATTGAATTCACCAGTTGTTAACATTTTTCATATTTGCTCAGTTACTCTATATGAACTTTTTTTTTGAGGCATTCGAAGGTAAAGTGCAGATACCAGGGTATTTCAGCAAGTAACTCCTAACAATGAGGACATTGCCTTTACCTAACTACAATATCACACAAGACATTTTACATTGATAGAAGTAACATAATTCCTTTTTATGTATATATGTATGTATGTATTTGAGAAAGAGAGTATGAGCAAGAGAACACAAGCAGGAGGATCAGCAGAGGGAGAGGGAGAAGCAGACTCTCCACTGAGCAGGGAGCCTGATGTGGGGCTCGATCCCAGGACCTTGGGACCATGACCTGAGCCAAAGGCAGCTGCATCCGGCTGACTGTGCTACTAGGTGCCCCAACATAATTCCTTTTAAGAGTGGTCTAAGAACCCTTTCAGTTCTCTCTGGTAACTTGGGAGAAATGCCAGCTCTGATGTCCTACCCTAGACCTGATGGAGGAGACAAAAGCAAAAGAGAAATTAAATGACCTTTTCCTAACAATAGCTAGCCCCCTCAAGGTCCTGTAAACCTTGCTTCGAAAGTTCCTTAGAGGCTTATGCTATCCCTAACCCCCTCCCAACTTGAAAATATATAATCAGCCAATCCTCACAATCCCAGTGCAGCTCTTTTTGCCCATGGGTCCTGTCCCCATACTTTAATAAAACCACCTTTTTGCACTGAAGAGGCCTCAAGAATTCTTTCTTTGCTGTTGGCTTCGAACCCCATCTTTCCTCATCAGACCTAACTGAGTCAGAATTTGCCTTACAGGATTCCCAGAAATAACTGATCTTATGCTATAGTGCATATTCATATTAAATTTGAGCAGCTGTCCCAGTGATGTTTTTTAATAGCTTTTTTTTTTTTAAATCCAGGAATCAGGGGTGCCTGGGTGGCTCAGTCGATTAAGCGTCTGCCTTCAACTTAGGTCATGATCCCAGGGTCCTGGGTTTGATCCCCACGTTGGGCTCCCTGCCCAGCAGGGAGTCTGCTTCTCCCTCTTCCTCTGCCCTCCCCCCACCTCGTGTGTGCACTTGCACATATGTCCCCCCTCTCAAATAAATAAAACCTTAAAATAAATGCAATAATCAATAAAAGATCACATACTGTGTTTAGTTGTCATATCTCTTGAGAGAGTTTTTGTCTCCTCCCACCCACTCCTACCCTTGACACTGTTGGGAATAGTTTAGGCTGATTTTACTCTGTAGTTTGGATTGGTCTGATTGGTTCCATTTTTGGCAGTACTATGCATGTGACGATGTTCCTTTCTGAGGGCATTTCAACAGTTGTCACATTGTTCTACTGGTGGTGATGCCAAGTTTAAACACTTGATTAATTAGCATCTGCGATGTTTCTCTCTTGTAAAGCACCTGTTTCCTTTTGTACTGTTGGGGTAGAAAAATTTCCTCTACCCTTCAAGATCCTTCTACCTGGACTATCAATCAAATTTACATTAGACAAATTAGTGGGAGAAAAAAAATCAAATTGTACTTAAGGGGAATCTACACAGACATGGAAATTCTGAAGATAGGCAACATAAAGCTAATATGAGTTAAGGACCAGGGGAGGGGTCTGAGGGTACAAAGGGGAGAAAGACCATTAAAAGGAAGGTAAAAGGAAATATTTGGAAAACAAAGGTTGTCTTATTAAGTAGATAAGCTTCTCAGGTAAAGAGGAATCTGTTAACAGCTCTCTTCTTTATACGAGCAGACAAATTTAGCAGGAAGTTAAGAGCTTTTCCTGTATCTGCTGGGTTTTGATTGCTTTTAATTCAAAATAATGTTCATGACAAAGTGGCCCATCTTGGGGACACTTGCCCCTGGCCCCCACAGTACTTAATTGCTGTGATGATCTGATAGGGATTTCTAATTAGTCTTTGTGTCTCTTGCACCTAGCAGGATCCCAGGATATGGTAGTTCGTTAGTCAGTGAAAGACAAAATAGGTAATCAAAAGTATATACTACAGGGGTGCCTGGGTAGCTCAGTTGTTAAGCGTCTGCCTTCCGCTTGGGTCATGATCCCAGAGTCCTGGGATGGAGCCCTGCATCAGGCTTCCTGCTCAGCGGGAAGCCTGCTTCTCCCTCTTCCAGTCCCCCTGCTTGTGTTCCCGCTCTCGCTGTCTCTCTCTCTCTCTCTCTGTCAAATAAATAAAATCTTAAAAAGTATATACTACAGTGTACGTTTTAGAGGCAGTTCTTTCTTATTTTGTCACTCAGTCTGGGTAATTTCCTAATCTCAATCCAAGTTCAGGCATCGTTTCTCCTCTGTCCAAGAAAAATACAGCTCTCTTCCTGTGGGCTTCTCCTCAGCTGTATGAAAAGTTTCTCTGCCTTTTAGTCCCATTGTTCTAAAACAAAAACCTCTTTTCCCTTTGTCTCTGTTTTCTCTGGTGCCTTCAGTCCAGATGCTGGTTTCATCTTACTTGCTTTTTTGACCAGTGTCTTCCAGTTTCTTATGAAAACAGGGACTTCCTGTGCATTCATAATCACTTGTCTGTTATGATGGCTTCGTGCAGCTTTCCCTGGAACACACTTCCATTGTTAATGCCTCAGCCATATGGGGTGGAAGCTAAGTAAAAGAATATAGATATCCGGTTCATACTGTAAACAGTCACTCAGCAGCTCTGGAACTTTTTTTTTTTTTTTCCCCTTCCCTTGATCTCTTACCTCTTCTTGCTCTGTGCTCCAGCCACATTGGCCTTCTCTTTAAGTCCTGGGAGATGGTGCCTTGTCTATGTTAAGTTAGCCTGCAGTATTGTTCTTTCAGATACTCAGTCACTCTTCCTTAACTTTGAGATTGTAGTTCAAATGTTACCAAGATAGGCCCTTGAAAAACCCTACCTAATGCCATTACCTTTGTCCTGCTTAATTTTCTTCCTAGTCCTAGTATAGTCCCATTTTCTTACTTTATTTTAATTAATTAAAGATTTTACTTAGTAGAGAGGGAGAGAGCACAGGAGCAGGGGAAGGGGCAGAAGGAGAAGCAGGCTCTCTACTGAGCAGAGAGTGCCATGTGCGGCTCAATCTTAGAACCTGGAGATCATGACCTGAGCTGAAGGCTGATGCTTAACTGACTGAGCCATCCAGGTGCCTTAGTCTCATTTTCTAATTATGCCATTACTATAGTGTTGTTTCATGAAGGCAGATTTTTCTAGTTTTGTTCCATGCTGTCTGGAATAATGCTTGTATGGAAAAGGCACTCAAATAATTACTGAGGGAGTGGCTAAATGGTTGACTGAATATTGTTTTTTCTGTCCTTTGCTTAGTGCTTTTGGTAATCATTGTGTCTCCCGTTGCTTGTGGCATGACAGTTTTCATTCAGCTGTTCTGTGTTTTCTCATTGTCTTTGGTGCTCTTAAAACAAGAAAGGAACAAAGTAAAAGTGATTAACTCTTTTATTATAATTAAAAGAAATTGTGGGGGGGGCCTGGGTGGCTCAGTCGGTTAAGCATCTGCCTTCAGCTCAGGTCATGATCCCAGTGTCCTGGGATCTAGCCCTGCATCGGGCTTCCTGCTTGGCGGGGAGCCTGCTTCTCCCTTTCCCTCTGCCTGCTCTTCCCCCGACTTGTGCTCGCTGTATGTCAAATAAATTTTAAAAAAAAATTGTAATTTTTATAAAATAATGATCACCATGATCTTTAAAAAATAATAAAGTGTCCTTTTTCTTATATATTTGTATACCTAAAAGAGTGACAGCTATTGTGTGCCATATAAGTGCCTGATATAAAACGTATTTGGGTATGATGAATTGATCCCATAGAAATCGTGGTTTATGGAACCCAGTTACTTTGCAGTAGTCAGGAAACTTTTGACTCTGATTTTGGCCTTCTGTTTTGACCAAGGTTAAGCTTTGCCCCCCGCCTTTTTTTTTGATGATGATATTGTACTTGTGTTTAGAAAGAAACTGCATTTTGGGGGAAAAAACAAGTATTCTTTTTGTTTACATGAACCATCTGTGTTTTTATACCTCTTATTTTCTTGCCCCTCCTTCCTCCTCTGCCTCTGTCCCCAACCTGTTTACATTTTTGAAGAAAATGGCAGCCTTGGTGGGAGGGAATTTAGTAAAATAGGCGTGTGTCAGAGTGAGTCTTAATTATAAGGGTTACCTTGGTGTGTTGTTTTTTTGTTTTTTTGTTTTTGACAGCTAGTGGGAGATTTGAGAGTTGAGATTCCAACAGCTGTGTTAACTCTGTTTAATGCAGATGAAGCCTGGCATCCTTGTTACTGCACGGAGTAATCCACAATCCTGTATCTTGTGCAGTGTGACAGTTAACCGTTACTGTGGGTACTTTTAATTTTAAAATTTCCTGATTTGCATATAAATGAACCATCTTAACATTGTATTAGCTTAACCTTGCTGTTAAAAAAAAAAATGGCATCCAGTAGCAAGGTAAGGATATTCTAAAGCTTTGGAGCAGACAGGTTTTAAGAATGATGTGGCTATTCTGTTGTAAATGAACATTTAATGTCTTTAGAGAAGGTATGTAAGCTCTTTGCACGAATGAGGCAGTTTGCCAACAATCAGCCTCCTCGGTTCTGATGGAACTATGCTTTTATTTTCTGCTCGTTGCTTCTCCATTTCTCTTTCTATCATAAAGATAGCTAGTCAAACGCCTACATCTCTGCCCCTTTCTGAATTTATAGCAAACTTTTGCGTAATAGCCAGGATTGCTATTTATAAATAAGGTAATGAAGACTGAATAACTGCAGTTTAAGTTTTTATTTAGTTCCACTAAGCATGATCCCTCCTGGAGAAACCTAAGCTTGCTGTAATTCATTAAGGTTGGCTGGCTCTAGTAGGTATTGTAATAGATCTTGTGAAGGAGTGCTCTGTAAGTTAATTGGAAAACTAGAAACTGCCAAGAGTTTAAAAGTTATTTGTTTAGCCACTCTAAACAATACCATTAATTGTAGAGAAGCAGAAGATATGACTAAGATTAAGGCAGGAGCTTTGTCTTGGTAGGCATGTAAATATTTTAAAATCAGTTTGCATGAATTCAGTTCAACTAATACTGTGTCTGCTCTGCATAAAACAGCTTGCCAGTAACGTAAGGGATATAAAGAAGCATAAGCATAGTTACTGTCCTTGAACTTAAAATATAGCTAGGAAGACAACAGCCTAAACCTGGGAGAAATTGCACTTAATACATTAATTTAAAAGCTATTGAGAGATAACATAAATGAAAGGAATATAGAATTTCAGTCCCGGAAGGACTTGGAGCCTAGAATTCATCCCCTTTCATTTTATAGATGAGAAAACTGAGGATCCAGAAATGTGACGTGACTTGCCCAAGGTCAGAAAGTAAGTTAGTGACAAAGCTGGTACCAGAAAGGCATGTTCTGTCCAGAGAACATACTCTCATTAGATTTTAAATGCTCTACTTCTACTTTCTGAAATCCTTTTTGGGTTGGGATCACCAAAAGCATAAATTAATTGGCTCTGTAGTATAGTTTAATAATGTTCAGCATCACTCTTGGCAGGGCCTTTGATTAAAGGTGCTGCACAAGGCAGTCTGCTTCCATCATGGTTATTGAAAGACTTGAAAACACACTGAATGGGTTCTCAATTTTCAAGTGTCAGTATATTTCAAGTTTTTCAATGTGAGTGAGTGAGTGAGTCCTTTGCCTTAACACTTTTAGCAGCAGCTGAAATCTGGTGAATTTGTATGTGGAGATTGGAGACCTCCTCAGAGATATGACTTAACAGTATGTAGAGTTCTGGAATACAGAACTGGAAGGGACTTTAGGGGAGAACTTGTTCATTGGTTGCAGTTTTGACCAACAGGGCAAACAGTACTCAGACGTTTTTTGTTTGTCCTACGCAGCGGTAAAATGTTTTGGAGTGAGTTGCTCACACTAAAGTTGTGAGGCTTCACTTAAAAATCTGTGTCTCTGGGTGTCTTGAAAAAATTGTATAATCCGCCAACCATACTCTATCTGCATGATAGAGAGTGCCTCCCTGGAGCTAATGGGCAGCTGGGTGTGTGCTTTCCCCATTTACCTGTCCTGGCCTCTCCTAATGGTCTCCCTGAGAGGTCAGGTGTCATTTGCAACTCATTATTGTTCTTACACTTTGCCTTTTTTCCAAGTTAAGAAGAAAGTGGAATTATTTTGTACCCCAAAGTATCAAAATAAAAACAAAAGACCAAGTAGGCTTTTTTTTGAAGAATGTTTTTATTTTCAGCAAGTGTACAAATCTTCAGGATGCTCTTGTTCTTTAAGCCCCAAAGCTAGTTTTTCTTCCAAGTTTCAGAGAAACCATTTTTTTTCTTTTTGTGACTTGGTCTGCCCAATCTTCACAGACTTATAAAACAGCCTTCTGCTCTTCGGTGGCTTCCCTATGGCCTGAGACTCTGTTTCTCTGCTCAGGAGTCTCATCTTGGGCCCCACTTTTGCTCATGAAGGAAAAGTGGGCCCGAGTTGTGGATTCTAAAGCATTAGGAAAAGGGGCGCCTAGGTGGCTCAGTTGGTTAAGAGTCTGACTTTGGATTTTGGCTCAGGTCATGATCTTAGGGTCATGAGATCGAGCCCTGCATTGGATTCTGTGCTCAGCCCAGAGTCTGCTTGTCCTCCCTCTCCCTGCTTGTGCTCGCTCTCTTTCACTCTCAAATAAATAAAATCTTAAAAATAAATAATAAATAAAAGCATTAGGAATGCAGTTGTGCGGTATGGACCTTGATTTGCTGGTTTTCAAAAGTTGCCTAGTCCCTTTCCCCAGGCAGGGGTTGGGCTAACGTTCCTTCTCTGGGCTCCTTTTCAAGAAAACTTCTTATTTCGAGAAAAAAAATGGAAGAGTTTATTTCTTTGGGAAGGTGAATTGTTACGTTGTTGTACTTGTTTAATAACTAAAACACAGATGTGACCACATGTCTACTTGGACCCAGCTTCACTTATCTCTTGGCACCTTCCTCTACTACCCTTGAAAGGTTTTCTGTTTTATTTGTGTTGATGCAATAGCTATGGAATGCTAGGGTACAGGAATGCAGGGTCCGTGGGGCAGATCCTTCTTTCTGAAATGTCTTATCTGTGACATTTGATGACATTTGCTTTAGCTGTTGTCAGCCCTTTAGCAATCTAGAGTGCTCCATCTCCTAAGGCTTACTGACTTGGGTTGATCAGTTTCGTGGACAAATAACCTTTAAAAACCAAAATGTAGGCCTGACATAATTTAAGTGTAGAGAGCAATTTTGCCTACTTGCAGTGAAACAAATTTCCTGGAAACTGGCATTCTGTGTTACCAGATTAAGCAAATCCAGATTTCTTTTGGCATCCCATCTCCAGTGATTCTGGAATGTTTTGATGCTTAGATAAACCTGTGAAATGTTAGATGATGCCTGCACTAACGTTTTCAAAAATATCTAAAGGGCCTACATATTTGTGCCTCACGCATGCGTTTATGGGAGAAGACACAGACATTTTTATGTTGAAGTTGTCAAGAGGGGGCTAATCATAGACATGTGCAGTTCTACCTTGTCCTAGTTGTCATTTTAATGTATAGAATTCAGGTGTTGATGTTGCTGTCTGTAGAGTCTAGAACTGTGCTGTCTGATAAGATAGTCACTAGTGACTGTTCAACATTAATTAAAAATGAAATAAAATGAAATTAATCCCTCGGCCACTCTAGCCACATTTCAAGACATCCTTCTACCTCTTCTGTCTCCTTCCTCTCCCTTCCTGCTTTTCTCCCTGTCTGCTGCTCTTCTTTCTCCTCTTAACCTTCTTCTCCTCCCCTTTGCTTCCCTCTCTACTTCTGCTCACTTCTCCATTCTCCTTCTACCCCTCACTCTCTTTCCACCTAATCTCCCTTCATTTCCCTCTCTTCCTGTGTCTCTTCTTCCTCCTTCCCTCCCTTTCTTCTTCTCACTCTCCCATCCACTTTGCATTCCTCTCTGTATATGCAACATACTTAATGCATTATGTTTTTGAACCATATGAGAATAAGTTGCAGATACCATGTCCATTACATGCAACAAGGACATAACTACAGTATAATGATGAAAATATGCAAATATGATGCCCAATTTAGAACCTGCTTAGATTTTGTCATTTGTCTCAATTTTTTTTCCCTCCAAATACAGTTTCATTCCAGGATTACTGCATTTAGTTGTCATGTCTCTTTAGCCTCCTTTAGTGTGGAAGAACTTCTCAGTCTATCTTTGGTTTTCCAACCTTGATATCTTTGAAGACTATAGCCAATTATTTTGTAGACTATGCCTCACTTTGTGTTTGAGGTTTCCTCATGACAAGATTGAGGCTATGTAGTTTTGGTAGGAAATACCAAAGTGATGTTATGTCCTTCTCAGTGTATCGTGTCAGGAGGTATATGATGTCAGTTTGTCTTATTGTAGATGTTGATTTTGATCACTTGGTTAAGGTGTCTGCCAAGTTTTTCCACTTTAAAGTTACTATAACCCCCCCTCCTTTGTAATCAGTAAATAATCTGTTGAGAACTACCATGAGAATATGTAAATAATCAGTTTCTTTGTAAACTTTTTTTTTTTTGGTAAAACTTTATTATTATTTTTTAAGATTTTATTTATTTATTTGACAGAGCGAGAGAGCACAAGCAGGGGGAGCAGTAGAGGGAGAAGGAGAAGCAGTCTCCCCACTGAGCAGGGAGCCGGATGCAGGGCTTGATCCCAGGACCCTGGGATCATGACCTGAGCGGAAGGCAGACACTTAACCATCTGAGCCACCCAGGTGCCCCTCTTTGTAAACTTTCAACCACTTGGTTTAGCATTCAGGATGATTCTTGACTGAATCGGTTATTATTATGATGGTTTCTAAATGGAGATTTTTCTAAACCCATTATTCCCCTACATTTATTAGTTTCCTATTGTATGGAAGAACTTCTCCTTTATTCTTATTAGCCTGGGTTTTCATTTTATTGACTAGATCGTAATCTGTTTAATTTAATCTTCGGGAAAGCCCTCCGAAGGTAATGATTATCTTATTTTGTAAATGAGTAAGGAAGTTCAAAGTGGTTAAATGATGATCAAACATGCCTTTTGATTGTATTGTCCTCCTGTAAAGATTATAAAATGAAGATTCTGCTCTTTTAATTACAAAAGTAACTTTTTCTAAATGCCTGTGTGATTTTTATAATATCAAAAAATGCAGCAAGCAAAAAGAATGTTAAAACTATCCATAATCCCCACTTTAGAAATAACATTTGTTAATTTTTGGTTTATACATCTAGATATCTTTATTCCTTCCTGCGGTCATATTTTATATTGTTTTGAAATCTCTTTATCGTCTTCAGTAGTGTATTTTGAACATTTTCTCATAAACTTCTATAACATCCTCCCCATTTTATTAGATGAGAAATTTCAGGTATACAAAGAAGCTAAAAGAATAAATCTGAGAACACCCATTCATGTGTCCTCTACCTAGATTTAATAGTTAGGAGTATTTTTTCATGATTCCTTGATCTGTATATGTATATTTTCTTTTTCTGAACTGTTAAGTTGCAGACATTTTTACATTTCACCCCTAAGTATTTCAGCATGCATCTCCTAGAAATTGTCATTTTTCTACATAGCCACAATTTCATTATCACACCTACGAAATTGAGCAGTAATTCCATAATAACATTTAATATTTAGTAAGTATTTAAGACCAGTTTCCTTACAAATGTCTTAATAGCTGCTTGTCTCAAACTGTTGTCTAAACAGGGTACATGTATTGCATGAGATTTCTTATGTCTCTTCAGTCTTTCAGTCTAGGATAGTCTTCTCACTCTCTCCCCCAAAATACTGACTTTCTGAAGAATTGAGGCCATTTTATCTTATAAGGTACCCTACATTCTGGATTTGTGTTTTCCCATGGTGTTGCTTACCATGTTTCTGTATCCCCTATAAGCTTGACATTGAGTCTAAGCCAGGTTTTTTAACCTGCAGTGATTTTGGATTGGAAAAATTTTGTCTTGTTTTCACTATTAACAGGAATTTAGCATTTCTATTATTAGTGTCGATAACAAACTACAGTTTTCAATTGAATCTGTAATTTTGTCACCAGTAGGAATCTCAGTGCTTTTCATTTCTGAAATAATTATAACATTCCCTTGAAAAATGTGCATGTTTATTGTTACTTTGAAGTAGTTGTCAGATTTCTTGCTAAGTTTTACTTAATAAAGAAGCACATATATTACTGTATCATCCATTTGTAAAGTATCTCGATAACTAAATTTCACTATATGTGTTTCCTTTGTAATCCTTTGGATTGTGTTTTATGCATTTGAAAAACTTGTAAGAAAGGGTCTTATAGCTGCCCTATTCAGTATGGAAGCCACTAGCTACAGATGGCTCTTAGAACAGGTGAAAATGTGACTTCTCTGACTTTAAATGTTCCCTGAGTGTAAAGCAAATCCCAGATTTTGACACCTAGTACTTATGTAAAATATCTCTAATAATTTAAAAATATGTTTATATGCTAAAATAATTTTTTGGATGTATTGTGTACAGTCATTCATTTCTTTTTAATGTTGCTACTAAAAAATTAAAAATTACTTAGGTGGCTTACACTGTATTTCTGTTGGACAGACATTGGTCTTTAGGCTTTACTAGACTGCCAGAAGGATCCAGGGCATTGAAAAAAGGTTTTGAATCCCTACATAGAGGCTTCAGTAGACTCTAGTTAAACATTTATTTTTGCTGTTGCACAACTACTCATTTTATAGTAACACTGAGGCTCTTGAAAAACTTTTAAAGCTTTTTTTTCATCAAGAGTACTTAATAGGTAATACATTTCTTCATATTGGGAGGCATATAAAATCAGGTGTGTCATTATTAGTGATGCTAAGTTTAGTTATCTGTTTAAGAGGGTGGCCATTAGATCTCAAATTTGTAAAGGTGTGTCTTGGCCCCTGTAATTAGTAAGTAACTTGTCAAGTGATACTTTGGCACATTACGAGTATCCTTTTCCCCAGTAGCCTTTCACTTAATGGTGTTAACATCCATTGATAATCTTTGCCTCAGTCAGTTACTACACTGGGGTTTGCAAAATGGTCGTTTTCTAATTCTATTCTACATTTATGGTAAAGAAATTCCCCTTTTCTTTTGAGAATCTCTGTGGTCATAGGATATTTTTCTATGTACTTACCAACTGCCTATCAATCAGGCAGTTGCAGTTGTCATGTTTTTTGATATTTAATATCATAAATTGGCCGGTGGAGCCTTTGGTTCCTCTGTGTTTTGATAGGTTAGTCTTTGTACCCTTCTTTGCTTTCTGCAGAATAGGATAGCTCAGACCTGAAAGCACACCCCACCCCTCCACCCCCCTGCCGGTCTGGGAGGAACCCTGGTTCCCTTTAATGGCCATTGGTATTTAATAGAAATAATGACCTGGATAGTGAGAACACTTTTTTTTCCCCTAAATTTTGTAAACGTTTTTTAAGAGCGGTTCAGTATTGTGTGGTTGGTTATGTGATTTATTTATTCAGTGATCTCTGAAATTTAGGTAGTTTATAATTTTTAATGATTATATGCAGTGCTGTTGTGAGCATCATTGTATCCAAGTTTTTATGCACCTTGATTTTTCCTTTAGAATAAAATTCTAGAAGTAGAATTTCTGGGTCATAAGAACACATTCTTTTAAGGTTTTAAATATCAAATTGGTTGTCTAGCAAGTTTATATTCAGTGTTTACTTCAGTTATGTACCTCCTGTCTTTTTTTTTTTTTTTCTTTTATCTTTTAGGCACTATTTTAGAAGCAGACACTGGTGTTTTTGTTGAAGTCTTTCCCCCCTAGTCTTAAAGCCTCTAATGGAAGTTTACCTTGACACTGATACATTGATACTTGACTAAGTGCGACTTGAAATTTCTTCTGGCTATGAGTGATAATAGCTGTAGGTGCAGGGGGCAGCAGACTTAAGCATTATGGGTTTTTTTTTTTGTTTTGTTTTTTAAAGATTTCACTTATTTATTTGACAGAGAGAGGTAGAGCCAGCGAGAGAGGGAGCACAAGCAGGGGGAGTGGGAGAGGAAGAAGCAGGCTCCCAGCAGAGGAGCCTGATGTGTGGGGCTGGATCCCAGAATGCTGAGATCACGCCCTGACGAAGGCAGACACTTAACGACTGAGCCACCCAGGCGCCCCAGCATTTTGTTTTAATAGAGTAAGACAAGATATTCTCTGAGAATTCATCAAAAAATGAAGGAGTTATGCCTTTTGGGTAATACTGTACTATAAATGTTGTGGAGTAAGAAAAATCAGAATCAGGCCTTCATTCACATCAGCTTCTAAGTTGGTGTGGAAAAACAAAGTAGAAATGTCTTGGTGCCAGAGAAGCCCAAAGGGAAAGAGCTCTGTGTGTTGGGGAGTGCCTCTTGTAAGTACCTCTACTGTTCACAAGCTCAACATTTGAAAGTGTAAGAGGTTAAGAGTTACTAGGCCCTCTTGTGCAGGCTAGTAAGAATTTTTTTCCCATCTGTAATTAAGCTTTGTTGATGTAAAAAGTCCTTTTTAAAAGTAGGAGAAGACTTGTCATATATTTCATGTTTGTATTTGACGTTTGTCTCACTTTTACCTTCTGTTTCTTTTTTAGAAATGACTTCTGTCCACGCAGGCAACATAAACTTTAAATGGGACCCCAAAAGTTTAGAGATCAGGACTCTGGCAGTTGAAAGACTGTTGGAGCCTCTTGTTACACAGGTAAGAATCTGCAAACAAATACATAGTTTTAATATGGTTCCGTAGCAGTAGGCCTGGGAAACAAACACAGAACAAATTTAGCTCAAAGCTTTAATTTGAGTAGTTGAGTTTAGGTTGATCGTATTTAGATGATGTGGCGCCACTAGTTGTTTAAATATTATACATGCATTCATTTAACCCTCTAGGAACGTAGTTACTGCCATTTTCTTGAGTCTTACTGGCAATAAGAGGGGATAAGTGGTATGTAATACAACTTACCAAATATTTGTATTTTGTAGATGGCTTCTTGGCATTACTTTTTTCTTGGAAGTTATAGGTTATATTTAAGAAAGATAGGCTATAAAGCCTTGACTGTTGTCTCTTTACCACGCTTGACAGACTTTTCCTTGTCTAGGATCAGTTAGCCGGTAATTTGAGGGTGTAGGTTTGGTATGTTCTGTTAAAAATATCACAGTATGATGCCATTTCATTAATTGTTAGCAGTGAGTATCACAAATACATACACACATGTATACGTGCATACATATATATTTATATATTTTAATATATATAACGTAGACGTGTGTGGTAAGACTCATGAATAATTACTTCTTGAAGCTCCTCCAGTATAGCTCTAAGCAGGTCTTTTGTGTGGCAAGCTATGCTAGTAACAAATCTGTAGTCATCTTCAACCTACAGATCATCTGGTATTATATATATTAATGATGGTTAACGGTCTGGGACTTAAAGCACCATCACAGTAGGCTACTTGGGGCAGTCCTTCCTTTCTTTGTGAAGGACCTTTACTAATGAATTGCTGACATTTGTTTGAATAAACTGTGAAGCAAAATCAGAAGAAAGTTACCTTAAAATATTTTACATAGGTTGAAAACAGTGGAAAATGTGACCTCCATGTAAAGCTAACAAGTTCGTTGTTGACCTCTGTCTGGGACTTCTTCTTCTTTTTTTTTTTTTTAATAAAAGATTTTATTTATTTATTCGACAGAGATAGAGACAGCCAGCAAGAGAGGGAACACAAGCAGGGGGAGTGGGAGAGGAAGAAGCAGGCTCATAGCGGAGGAGCCCGATGTGGGGCTCGATCCCTTAACGCCGGGATCACGCCCTGAGCCGAAGGCAGACGCTTAACCGCTGTGCCACCCAGGCGCCCCTGTCTGGGACTTCTTGATGACATGTAGAGATGTCTAACATGTTTCTAATCAGGTTTTGATTCATAAAATGAAACTAAAACCATGCTAAGTTTGGAAAAATTAAAATATTTTTTGTCCTGTACATTGAGATAGCAAAATTATTTTGGGACTTAAATTGAGTATTGTTGTTGTATATCTTAAATATGGAGAGTGTATGTTATTTGTTAATGCTTAGTGGAATTTATAAATGTGATATTTCATTTTCTTATGAATAATTTACTATTCCTGTCTTTAAAGATGGTCATCTTTTTGTTGTTTTCATTTTAATTGACTGCAGTTTAATTTGTAAAAATGAAACTTTTAGGTCACAACTCTGGTAAACACCAATAGTAAGGGGCCCTCGAATAAGAAGAGAGGCCGTTCTAAGAAGGCCCATGTTTTGGCTGCATCTGTTGAACAAGCAACTGAGAATTTTTTGGAGAAGGGAGATAAAATTGCAAAGGAGAGTCAGTTTCTCAAGGAAGAGCTTGTGGCTGCTGTAGAAGATGTTCGAAAACAAGGTAGGTCACTATTGCTTTTTATATAGAGAGATACAGGCTTTTCTAGAAAATTAATCCTTGAAGGTGACTTTTTGTGGCCACTATTCTCATTCTTATGCCTGCCAGTTGCTCAGTAACTTTATTTATTTATTTATTTTTAAAGATTTTATTTATTTATTTGACAGAGATAGAGACAGCCAGCGAGAGAGGGAACACAAGCAGGGGGAGTGGGAGAGGAAGAAGCAGGCTCATAGCTGAGGAGCCTGATGTGGGGCTCGATCCCATAACGCTGGGATCACGCCCTGAACCGAAGGCAGACGCTTAACCGCTGTGCCACCCAGGCGCCCCTGCTCAGTAACTTTAAGTATTTATTTATTGGAGATGGATTAAGTTGTACTGGCTTCACTTTTAATCAGGAGAGACACTAACAAAGAAACATTGTATTTGGGGAATCTGAATCCACTTCTCTTGGGTATCCTGAGTAATAGTTGAGTCTTAGAAATGTTCCAACAACAGTTTAATAGGAAATAAATGGGGCAGAAGTTTACCTTTCATCCTATGTAATACCTCTTTTGCATGATACAGAGGTGATAAAATGGAAAAATGTCCAGCCATTCTGAAAATACCCTAGAAGTTGCTTCATTCTGTCAGGCTGGTATGTTAAATTAGCCATGCATACTTGAAGTGGTTTGAGTTTGAAATAAAAACAAATCTGGACTTAAAGGAATCCTGTTTTTGGGAAACTCAGAATTAATAAAAAGTGGAATTGTAACCCACAGCTTGGCAATAGTGCCTGTTAGAAAAACTCGTTACTGTGACGCTGTAGGTATGATGAGAAGACTTTATATGTGGAACATTAAATTCTTGAAACTTGCTGTTTTGTGTTAAACTTCTGGTTCAGCAGGAGACAAACAAAGACAGTTTTTTATGAAGCTATTAGATATCAGGTAAGGTGAACTGAGCTCTTACTCTGTACAGTTGCTTTACTGACCTTTGGGAGACCCTCCCTGGATCTCTCATGGCTGATAGTAATGTGCATAATTCATTGGAGTCTTATGTCACATTCATCCCTATGACAGTACCCAAAAAAGGGGCAGTGCATTAAATGGACATGCTATCTCCAGTTGTTCTGAATTTGTGAACTAAGAACCTTGAATGGTAAACATTTTTCTTAATTTTCAGACTGAAGATAAATGTTTCTAATATTGTAAATGATGACATTTAAATTCCATATTACTAACTGTAATATGGGTGGATGTAATTGTTATCTTGGGCTGTCATAACGTAAATTACTATAAACTTGGTGGCTTAGAACAACAGGAATTTATTATTCTCTCACAGTTCTGGAGGCCAGATATCTGAAATCAAGGTGTCAGCAGGATTGATTTCTTTCTTGGGGGATCAGTGGAAGAATCTGTTGCATGTTCTCTCCTAGCTTCTTGTGTTTGCCAGCAGTCCTTGGCATTCCTTGGCTTGTAGACTTGTTATGCCAGTCTCTTCTTTCGTTGTCTCGTCACATGGCATTGTCCCTATGTGTCTCTGTGTACAAGTTTCCTCTTACAAGCATATCAAGCTTTGAATTAGGGTTCTCCCTGAATCCAGTATGACCTCATCTTTACTTGATTATGTCTACAAAGACCCTATTTGCATATAAGGCCACATTCATAGGATCTGGGTGGGTATGAGTTTTGGAGGATGTTAATCAGCCCATTAGAGTGGGCTTTGAATAAATTTATTTTAAAGCAGTTAAATTGTCCAGTTCAGGACAGTTTTGAGCTTCTTGTTAAGGAAATCAGAATGGCTCTTACTTCATTGTCCCCTGAGAAAGTTTCCTCCCAGGCTTTTTTGCCTCAAAATAATAGCACCTGATGAATTTCACCAATTGTTCCTTGAGTCTAGTAACCAAGACATTTATTTTGAAAATACATTTAATTGTTGCAGGTAACTTTTAATTTCACTCTATATATGTTCCTTGTTTCGGAAATTTCTCTGATGCAAATTTGTAGCCATCATGGTATAATACATGCACCTCCCTCCCCCCCCAACCCCCCCAGTTTTGAATGCATATCTAAATTTCTGTTTTCTTGTTTTTATTTGTATCTGAGAAAATCTTTTATGTGGCTCTGAATCATAAGTACTTGTCTGTCCTAGTCCAGCTTTGCAATTATTTATGATCATGATCTATTCACCATAATTTGCCTTCTCTCCTTGCTTTTTCTCTTTGGGGAAAAAAAAAAAAGCTGAAACAAAAATATAACTGCCTCCCATCATCATTACTGCATCAGATATGAAAATCTGAAGTGCCTTGCTTTTTTTTCTGTTGGCTTACTTTTTTTTTTTTTTTTGAGAATCTTAACAAGTGGTGATGAAACCTCTCTCCTCTCATAAATAGAACAAAGTACATGTTATGAAAATGGTTAAGTGCATATTCTTTAATCAACCAAGCCTTGTTGGTTATGTTGCTGAAGCTGTTTACTCATCATTTAAAACCCTGTAGTGACATTAATATGTTTGCAGATTCTTTGACATCCCTCCCTTAAAAAATGGGAGCCTGACTTAAAGACTGTCACTTCTATAAAGAATAGAATATGGTAGAAGAGATTATCTACTTTCAAAGCAAAGTCATAAAGAGAGTATAGTGTCTGCCTGGCTCTTCCTCGTGGATTATTCACTTCGGGGGAAGCTGTCAGGACCAGTTTGCCAGGCTTCTGAGTAAGCCACCTTAGAAGCAGATCCTCCAGTTCCAGTCAGTTTTAAAAGATGGCAGCCCTAACCAACTCCAAATTCCTGACCCACAGAAGACTTGGGAGATAGTAAATGTTTATTTTAAGCTACCAAATTTTGGGGGAATTTGTTAGGCAGCAAAAGATAATTAGTACAGACACCTTTCCTAGCCCTGGCTTCAGTGGTCCTGAGCACTCATGTGAAACTCCGACCTAAGTGCTCTGAATGTTACTGGTATGTAAAACACAGGCTAATTACGATTTACCTAGAGCTCCACGGTGGATTGACTTATAAAATAGAGTTAGAATTCTTTGCATTTCGAGATTGTTGCTTATCCACTGGGACACTTCATTGTTAAAGGGTGTATAAGATTTCTCTGTTCTGAATCAATGTGAAGTATTTCTGTTTAGTACATGTTTGCAATGTTTTTTTTTTTTTTTTGTAAAGGGCCAAGTAGTAAATATTTTAGATTTTACTGGTTTTAAGGTCTCTGTTTACACTATTCAGTTCTATAGTCGTGTTGGGAAAGCGGCTATAGGTTATGTATAAACAAATGGGCGTGGCTGTGTTCCAATAGAACTTATTTATAAACCAGATGGTGGGCCAGATTTGACCCATAGGCTCTGGTTAGCTGACCTCAGATAAGGGTTTTCACAGAGTTAAAGATAGGAGCTTACTGTTTTCAAGAAACAATTTATGTATATATTTAAAATACTTTGAGCTGAAAGTTAAACTTTTTATATTTTTGAGTTTGTACAAGTGCTGTGCTTTCTGTGCAATCATTAATAAAGAGACTTAAATGTATACAGTTTTTCAGCATAACTTAATTTTCTTTTTGTATTTGTCCCTGATTACATGAATAATAAACACAAATATTTGTGAGTATGTTAAAACCTTACCATACTAACACCGTCAGTAGGTAGAACATTCATATGCTTATACAGGGCCACTTTACCCAAGGCCAATGCAGTGGACATGTGAGCCTCCTGTGGTAGATGGGAGCCAATTACCAATTGCATGCCATCCAAATTCTTGTGACCTAGGAGTTTCATTTTACTGCCAATCACCTCTAACTAATTGTTGAGTAACTACTTACCTTATCTGGGCTGAGACACATGCATGCCTCTTAGGTGTGCTCTTTTTGGTGGGGGACTCTTTCCACCCCTACACCCCCTACCCTGATTAGGTCATTCTTACCTTATACTTTTTCTTCCTAGCTCTTATCACAGTGGTAATTAGATAATTGGTTATCTTCCTCTCTCCAGGCTCCAGTAGGACAGGTTCTGTGCTGGTTTGGTGACCATTCTCTCCTGCTCCTGTCATGGTGCCTGATCCGTGATAGGCACTTAATTGTTTAGAGAGGATAGTTGACTATATTCTCCAAGAAGTGTGTGAGAAAAGGCTCTTGTCTCAAAAATTACAATGAGTTTTCCTTCCCAGTGCCAAATGTAAATACAGGGTAGGGTTGGAGAGTCTTAAAAAAATTGAGATACAATTCATATAACATAAAATTCACCCCTTTAAAGTATATACATCAGTTGTTTTAGTATATTCACGGAGTGGTGCAGCTGTCACCATTCTCTCATTCCAGAATGTTTTCATCTCCCCAAAAGGAAATCTTGTGTGTGTGTGTGTGTGTGTGTGTGTGTGTATGTATATACATACATATATATACACATGTATATACACATATATAATAGTACGTACAAAGTATCAGTGTATTTTATGAATCCTTGAATAGTGTTCTGATGAGAAAAAGAGGGTTCTTAGCTGGGTAGGGGACATCCAAGGGACAGAGATGGAAAGATGTAAATGAAACTTGTTTGAAAAAGGGCAAACATTAAAAAAAGAGGACAAGTGATGGTAGGTTGGAAGTAGAGTGATGAGGAATAGTTTCTACTAGAACAGAGTTTTAAAAAATCCTATAGTTATATTTCACAGTTGGATCTCAAAGACCAAGATCAGAGACTTGCTGTTGCATCATGGACATTTCTGGGTGGTTGAAGGAGAAGACCCAAAGAAGCTGAGGTACACCTTTGTGTAGTCCTGCACTGCTTCTAATGGTAATGTGCTCAGCAAAGGGGCCAAAGAGATAGATGATTGGTGTACTGGACATTAGCATATTTCCTGGGAAAAAATCTTGTATCCGAGAAACCACAGTGGGGAAAGGGCTGGGTGACTGTGTGGTCTCTGACCAAGAGAGACTGTCTGCTAGCAGATAGGAAGCTTTTTTTCCTGTTTGTCCCAGAGCTTTTAAGCAGGACAGTTGGACATGTAAAGTAAATTAATAGCATGAATGGGAGAGTAAGCATGGGATTGGAAAAGCTTCCTGAAGGTACGGTGGATCATGAAAGTTGAAGGGAGGGAGAGGAAAAGTCATCTAGTTAAGAAATTCGTCTAGTTAGGGGCGCCTGGGTGGCACAGCGGTTAAGCGTCTGCCTTCGGCTCAGGGCGTGATCCCGGCGTTGTCGGATCGAGCCCCATGTCAGGCTCTTCCGCCATGAGCCTGCTTCTTCCTCTCCCGCTCCCCCTGCTTGTGTTTCCTCTCTCGCTGGCTGTCTCTATCTCTGTTGAATAAATAAATAAAATCTTTAAAAAAAAAAAAAAAAAAAAAAAAAGAAATTCGTCTAGTTAGGAAAACAGACTATGCTTGATGTGCATGGGGGAATAGTTAGGGCCTAGCTTGGAGAGGGGTGCTGGGAGGAAAGGTCAGAGGGAAAGAGGTTGGAGCAGGATTTTAGAGGATAGTTTGGAATGCCAGGTGAAGGAGAATTCTCAGGGAAATGATAGGGAATCAGGACTCCAGGGTTGGACTAGGTCTTGAGGTTCAGGTTTCCCTGTACTTGAATTTATCTAATGACACAGGACTTGCTAACCTCTGGAAGGCAGCTTTTCCCAGCATTGCTTTATGTTTATTTTTAAAGCTCTTTTTCTTCTTAAATTAAACTAAACTATGTCTCGTTAACCTTCTTCCTGTTTTAAGAAGTTCTGCCATCTGGGTGACACGAAATAGGAAGAGTGGTGTTTTGGGGAGATGTATCTCTCAGCTGTGTGCAGGAAGAGTTAAATGGGTTGGGAGAGAGCCTGGAGGCAGGACCAATAGTCAGGAGACCCTCAGAGTGGTGAGGGGTGAGATGGAGCTGTTAAGGAAGGACCACTGTAATAGTGGGAAAGGAAGAATGGGCCAGTTGTTATGCAGATTAACTGCCAGTTTGGCCTGAGCGGATGGCTGATCTTTTTTATAGATAAAAATGAGGGGCCTGGTGTGTGAAAAATTGTAATAATTTATTTTCCTGTAAGTTGATTCATTTAGGGTATGTGTTAAGGCTGTGTGTGCTCCTAAAAACTCCAGGGGAATTACCTAGTATTAGTGTATTCTCCTCAGTTTAGAGCCATTAAGATTTTGCTGTACCAATTTTCAGTCAAGTCAGAAAAATTCTATTACATTGTTTGCTTTAGTGTTTGTTTACACTAATAAAAAGTCACTCAGATGAATTTTCTTTTCTTTTTTTTTTTTTTTAAGATTTTATTTATTTATTTGACAGAGAGAGAGACAACCAGCGAGAGAGGGAACACAAGCAGGGGGAGTGGGAGAGGAAGAAGCAGGCTCCCAGCCGAGGAGCCTGACGTGGGGCTCGATCCCAGAACACCGGGATCACGCCCTGAGCCGAAGGCAGACGCTTAACGACTGCGCCACCCAGGCGCCCCTGAATTTTATTTTCTTAACTTTTAATTCTGAATCACAGGAATTTTCAAAGGTAGCACAGAGTGGTTCATTCATTGAATTTCCCCCAGTGGTTTTATCTTATGGAAGTATGGTACAGTTTAAACACCTGGAAATTGACATTGGCACAATATCTGTGTATAACTCTCTGGTTTTATCACTTGTGTACCCTGTGCAGCCACCCCTGCAATCAAGATACAGAACTGTTCTGTCACCATCACCATAATAAAGTTCTCCCTCATGCTTAACCCGGTACAGTCACACCCATTTAGATTAAAGTCCCCAACATCCTTGGCACTTATCTATCTCCATGTCTAAGTTTGTCATTTCAAGAACATTGTATGAATGGAATCAGACAGTATATGACCTTTTGAGATTGGCTTTTTTTAGTCAACATGATGCCCTTGAGAGCCTTTCAAGTTTGTATATCAATAGTTAGTAACTTTTTGTTGTTAGGTAGTCTGTGAATACTCCATGGTGTGGAGATAGCTTGTCTTTTCATCCTATTAACAGGTGTTTCGCATAGTAAAAGTCTTTAATTTGAGAAAGTCCAATTTATTGACCCCCTTCATTTATTGTGCTTTTGGTGTCGTAGGAATTCTTCGCCAGGGTTTAGCTCATGAGGATTTTTCTCCTGTTTTCTTTTAAAAGTTTTTTAGTTTTATGTTTTACATTTAAATCTATGACTCATTTTGGGTTCATTTCTGTATAACATATGAAGTTTGGGATGAGTTCATTCCCTACCCCCACCCCATGGACACCTAGTTGCCCCAGTACCATTTGTTGGAAAGACTCTGTTTTCTCCATTGAATTGCTTTTGCACCCTTGTTAAAAATTGGTCAGCTATGCTTCTGTGGGATTATTTCTGGGTTCTTTATTTTGTTCCATTGATCACTGTGTCTTTCCTTTGCCAGTACCCACATGGTCTTTATTGCTATAACTGTAGGAGTCTCAGAATTGGATAGAATGATTCCTCCCACTTAATATTTTTCTGAATTGTTAGTCTCTTTTGTTTTTCCATATAAATTTTAGATAAGCTTATCTGTATCTACAAAAAAAATCTGTGATTTTGATAGATTATATTAAGTCTGTAATTAATTGGGGGAGAATTTATATTTTTAGTGTACTGAATCATCTAATCCATGACAAAAATGTTTGTTTAGATCTTTTTTTGATTTCTTTCGTCAGTGTTTACATATAAGTCCTCTACTTGTTATTTTAGATTTACACTATTTCATTTTTTGAATGATTATAAATAGTATTTTATATTTATGTAGCTTTGTGTTTCCTTTCAAGTCCTTGACTAAATGCATATGCATTTTACCCTAGTTTTAATTCTAGCTTTGATAGCATTTTATTGTCTTGTAAAAAATTTTACATTGATTATAGGCATTTTTAAATTTAGTATGACCTTGGAATTTATAATGTTAAAAATTTTTTTTATTGCATAATTTCCCTGTTGGACTTAAAAGTCATTTTTACGTTTTTGATATAAATAATGCTCAAGTTGTGAAATGTACAGTGTCCCCCCCCGTCCCTTTTTAAAAATTGTATCATTAAGATACATCTCCAGGAGTAGAAATACAGGGGCACAGATCTTTTTTTTACAAATTAAAGTATAATTATATACAACAAAGTACACAAATCAGTATACCGTTTGATGAAGTTTTACGTATGCATATACCCGTGTATCTACCATTTCCTCAGGTACAAACACAGGTTGTAGGGCTTTCTCCAGTAGGGTTATATCTTAGGTTGCTGATGTTCATATAACCTCACTAATTACAAGTGACAAAAATACATTCAGTTCAGAGTTGTTAAAGCAAAAAGGGAGTTTATGGGCCTTCGTAATTGGGAATTCCAGGAGTAGATTTTGAGTTCAGGGATAGTTAGCTGTGAGTGACTCAAAGGATGTAAGGCTTTCTTCATCACTTGACTCCATTTATTTCACTTTCTTTCCCTCCCTCCCTTCCTCCCTTCTTTCCTTATTTGAGTAGTTGACACACGATGTTACATTACTTTCAGATACACAACATAGTGATAGGACAAGTTTATACATTATGCTGTGTTGATCACAGGTATAGCTACCACCTGTCACCATGTATTGCTGTTAAAAAATTGACTGTATTCCTTACACTGTGCCTTTTATTCCTGTGACTTTTTAAATTTCATAACTGGTAGCCTGTATCTTCCACTCCCCTTCACTTATTTTGCCTGTTGGCCCCATCCGTTTCCCCTGTGGCATCTGTCAGTTCTCTATAGGTCTGATTCTGTTTTTTGTTCATTCTTTTTTTTTTTTAAGATTCAACATATGAGTGAAATCATAAGGTATTTGTCCTTCTCTAGTCTGACTTATTTCACTTAATACCCTCTAAGTCCATCCATGTTGTTGCAAATGGCACGATCTCATCCCCTTTTTTATGGCTACATAATATTTCATTGAGCTTACCTCTCTTTTCATATGTATATGTTGGACAAGATGTCCACCTGTAGTTTGAGGTGGTCATCCTGGTTTTGTTATCCTAGCAGAAAAAGAACTTATCTTCCTCCACCTCTGTATTTTAGTCATAGAGGGGACTGGTTAGTTTTGCTTGGGTCATGCTCAGCACTGAACCAGTTTCTAGCCAGCCTGGATCAGATGTTCACCCTAGGACATGAGGAATGGAGGAGAGTTCTCCAAAGGAGTAAGGGTATAATAAAAGTATTGAGTCGAAGCAAATTATCCTTTTTGACAAGTAGTAGGTTAGTCTATTAACATTGTTTGCTATTTTTATAGATGTAAAATGCTACTTCCTTTAAAAAAATGTGCTTTATTTTGTTCCCACGAACAACATTGATGTTGGCCATTCTTCATGGTGCTTGTAGAGACCCTAGGGCAGTGGTAGGTATCTGTAAACCTTCATCCTACTTTGTTGATTGGTTGAATCCTGGTTATTCTTCTTATCAATTGGAATTTTACCACATTCTCAACGATTGAGATATATCTTATTGGGCTGCAGGTACGCAGGGGGAAGGGCAGTGGGAGAGGGAGAGAGAGTCTTAAAGGAGACTCTGAGCTGGCCATGGACCCTGATGACCCTGAGTTCATGAGATCATGACCTGAGCAGAAACCAAGAGTCAGGTGCTTAACCGACTATGCCACCCAGGCGCCCCTTGAGAAAACATTTAATAGTGAAACCAGATAACCCTTCATCTCAAATGGCTGGAAAGTGAAAAGAGGGTAAATTCTTTTAGTGAATATTCTTGTCCAGTAAATAGAAAGCAAATAAATACTTTAAAGTTTGGCCTGTAGTTTCCCCTTTTTCACATTTATTTATGTTTAGGCAGTATTTAAGATTTCTTTGGAGGCTTTTCTTTTCAAGTTCTGGCTTTTCGATTGGTATTCCATTTCAGGTAAGCTTTGATGGTAGTGCAAGTGCATTGTCCTTGAGTGGAAGTAGGACTTCATCTTATTCAGAGCAATCAATGTTGTTCAATACTAAGTCTCAATCGTTACAAGAACCATCTTTTCTGTAGAAAGTGTCTTGTCAGTTTCAGAGCAAAAAAAACCAGTATTTATTGGTCAACTAAAACAATAGAGCTAAAACTATTGAGTTTGCTAGCACCTGCGTGATCTTAGTAGCTATAGTTGATTGGTGAGCATACTCTTTAATGGTCTTGTTACACAGATATTTTCTTTGCTTTTCTACATGTTGAAAGCACGGAATTACCCAATCAGATAAAACTGATGGTCTCTTCGGGCATTGTCATAAAGAAGGGATAGGCAGTGATTGAAATTAAGAGACATTCTCTTACTTTTTTATTTTAAATTTCTTAAGAGACATTCTTTTATTTATCTCAGTAATTGTGTGGTAAAATTGAGGACATAGATGCCATTTTCCTGGGTACAGCTTGAATCATTCGTGTATAAGGAGAAAAATAAATATACACATATATGGAGAGGTATTTGTGCACACGTATATGTGTATTTGTATATATATCTGTGTGTATGTATATATATACACACACATACACACACATATACATATATTTAACATTGTGGAACATGGCAAGGCAATTTTAAGGAAAATAATGATGTATTTTATCCTTGACAAAAGGATATTGAGCACAAGATGTCAGGTTCTTGAGGCGTAATTTTCTCCCTGGCAACTGTCTAGAGTCAGATTGAAGGAGGTGAAAATTGGTCTCCTGTCCAGTGCAGATGTTGAACAGCCTCAGACTGATGTACCCACATCTAATATAGGCAACTTGGAAGATAGATGTTAAAAGGAAGTTGTGATCAGGACAAAGCAACTGTCAGTGACTTTTTGGGTAGGGTTTGAGAGGTAGACAGGAGACAGTGGAATCTGGGTTTGGGAAGTTCATGATGTGAAGACTTGAAACATAGCTTTGTGTGGGTATGTGAGAGATTGCATTTTAATTTGGTCTTGTTAGTGTGATTTTAATCAGGTTGGAATCATGAACTTGATCTTATATATGGGCTGTCTGATTTTTCAGAGGAGAAAATTGACAAACAAGTATTCCTACCCTGGAACGTTGAGTATGGGTTTAAAAAATATTTAACATTTTGAAAAAGATGAAAGTTAATTAGATTTTTAGATTAGTGTGATCATTTTCTTCATTAAAGCTACCAAGAAATCAGCTTATTTTTCTTATACTCTTGCTTTGACTTCTGGCTTCTTACTGTTATCCTGACTTTTCCCCTTGCCATCTTGGTATATTTTTCATCCTGTGTTCTCCTGTTATTGTTGTGAATATCTCTTTTCATATGATCCCCTGATGGCTGGGTCTGTTTTTGGAAGTGCTCCCATTCCAGTTCCTTCCCTTCCCATGTTCCTGTGGACTGTGATTAATTTAAAACTTGTTCAGTATTGACCCCCATTCCTCCACTCCCACCATTTAATTTATTTTCTTTTGCTCTTCATTTAATTTGAGCAGGAAAGATGAAATATAAATTCCAAAAAAATCATTAACTGGTTGTCATCTGGGTGTTTTATGTCTTAAAGTTGTCTTTCTGACTTAAACTGTAAGTCTTTAGGGTGGAGGCTGTATTTTCTTTGACTTGGGATGTGTCAAGCATGCTGTCTGCTTCTGGATCACTACCCTTATGTGAGCATATGCTGCTTTGCAGAGACTTGGTTTCTGGTGTAGCCAGCTTGAAAGTGAGGAAAGGAGAAAGAAGTTATTAAATTCTAATGTTTCCTTTCATTTTGAAATTGTTCCTCTTTTTTTTTTTTTAAATTCTGTCTCGTTAAACGTTTAATGAATAACACTAACCAACACAATAATACTTTTAAGTTACAGTGGGTAATAGTATTGCCTTAATATATTTGTACAGTGTAGCTGAGGAAGTTATCTTAGGTATTAAAATTTTGACTTTGGCATGACTTCAACCATGATGTTGCAGTAACGTGGTTTCTACTAGTTAATTTCTTAAGAAAGTGATTCCAAGTTGAAATGCATGTTATGCATTTATTTGAATGTGTAATCAGGAAGTAAGTGCCTCTCTTTGAAGTGTTTCTGAATAGCAGCAGGGCACACTTGAATTAGTAAGGAAAATGAGAACATGAATATGTGTGGTACTCTATTTTAACTTTTTTTAAAAATCCATTTTGTCGCCTGGAAAAAGTAGAAATTTCAAAGCTCCTTTCGTTATCCCCAGGGGATGAGAAAGGGCGAGTAGGTTGAGAGGTTTTTTGGACACTCTCTGAGCTGATTAAGAGGGGCTTATAGTAGTTATATAACATGATATTAAATGTTTATTTCCTGGGTTGATCCTCAAAAGATGAACAGTTTTGTAGATTAAAAATGGCCCCCCAGGAAAGTTCTATTAAAGCATCTTTTAGTAATTCTTTGAATCATCGTCAGTTTTTCTCTAATTATGGAAGCATTATCTAGAGGTCTGTGATTTTTGCCAAATATCCCCCAGTGTTGAATGGAAGGGTGAAAGAGGATTAAGTGTCCGTCCCCATGTCACAGGGCATGTGGGTTATGTCTGATACATACTACTATTTGGTTCCTTCCCATAAGCAGTATGTAATGAAATCTGTTATTCTTTGCAACAGCATTTCCAGTTTATCTTCATTCGCAAGTGAGGAAAATATTTTATTACCAGGTCATGGAAAGTGAATTTAAAAATTTGGGGCCCCAGGGGAGTGGGGCAGGTTGAGAAATGGGTGTTAATTCTTGATTATCTTGAAGCTAGCAAATAATTTTATGAAGCCTCGGTCCTGTCAGTTTATTATTTTGTAAAAATGAAATTGGTGGGATAACAAAGAAATAACAGTTACATCACTTTTTGGTGAGATCCATTAATCAGATATATTTAGGAGAATTTGGTATAAAGTAGGCCTATCAGTGGACCTAGAGTATTGAAAAAGTAACTTTCGAGAATTAGGAATCCCATGGTAGGGAACTTTAAACTATTCAAGTTCAGGGTTGGGTGTTCTTTACTTTTCTCTGTAAAGATGCCAAGCTATCAAGTGCAGGGTGATTTATAACAGACTTACTTGTGATGTTGGTTGCTTGCTCTCCCCGCCCCCCCCCCCGCCCACTTCTATGGTTACTCCTTGAGTAGAATTAAAAACTTTTTTTAAAAAAACTAATTTTCTTCAGTGAATGTTTCTGATAGTAAGAGAAAAAGGAAGAAAATAAAAATCAGCTATAATTTTACTACCCAGAGATGAAACCAGTGGTTAAAATTTTGGTTGTAGACCCTTCAAGTTTGTTTTCTATGTATATACTTATGTGGGTAGAAATATGTTGTGCTCGGTGGAGCCATTTACTTTTTTTACTTAATGGATCCTGAACGTTGTTCAGTATCATTAAGTACTCTCATACAACATAATATTTAATGACTGTGTTATCCTCTATAGAGTAATATGATTTAACGGGGTTATTTTGAATCAGAAACCTAAAGACTTCTCTTTAATATTTTTATGGCCAAAGTTTTATTCTCTTTTCAAAAGTTTAAAAGGAATATGGTAAATAGGACAGTTTTTTTATTTTGAAGACTGAAGGCTGCCATTGTTGACAAGTATAGTATGAGATAGTTGATTGAAAAGAAAAAAATTGAGGTATTTAAGACCATTTTGAGGTAGAGATCAAAATGAGTTGAGCAAGGCCATTTGGGAAATCAGTGGAGGAGGGGGAATCAGAATTCCACATATGGCCTTGAAATTGAACCTGAAATGAATAAGAATTTTGAACATGTTTGAGATGGTAAATGGTTTTCAGCTCTTCTGGAAGCTTCTGTCATTTTGACACAGGGCTGTGTTTGTGGTCCTCTAAAGCATATTGAGGTGGATATCTTAAAATCTTTCTCTGTATTTGGTGGTTGATCACAGTGTGCTCTCATAAAATGTTGTATTTAAGAAATACCTACTTCAGGTCTGTATAATAGTTGAAGTCCTGCAGCAACTAAACAAAATTAATAATGAGATTGGGGCTACAGGTGGCCCTTTATTTGACCACTTGGCTTACCCATATTTTAGATAAACTTCTTAAGACAGCTGATTTCACAAAATTTTTATTTTCTACTGTATGCTAATTTTACTTTTTTCTTTTTTTTTTTTTTTTTTGCAGTGGCACTTAGTAGCCATGGGTTTTTTATACCTTAGGAAAAGAAATGTTGTATATGAACTTTTCGAATGCTTTAGGTTATTCCTTTCTTGGAAACCTTAAGTTTTATGTATCACAAATATGAATTAAAGGTAGTTTGCATTTTTTGATCATTTAAAAACTTTTTTTTTTAAAACTACGTGTGTTCAGGGACGTCTGGCTGGCTCGGTTGGAAGAGCATGCGACTCTTGATACTTGGGGTCATGAGTTCAAGTGCCACATTGGGTGTAGAGATTACTAAAAGAATAAACTTTTAAAAAAAGTACGTATGTTCATTATAGAAAGTTAAAAAAACCACATACGCAAATAGCAGGTGATAATCTATAATCGTGATATACCACTTTGTGATACAAGTACCATCTCTGTTAATATTTTGTGTATGTTGAGGTAGTCTTGTCCCATCCCATCCTCATGTAATAAGCACACTGTGAGTTCCATTTTCTTTTTTTAAAATTATTTTCTTAGTTTATTTTTTTATTTTTAAAGTAATCTCTACATCCAACGTGGGGCTAAAACTCAATGACCCTGAGATCTAGAATCACATGCTCTTCTGACTGAGCCAGCTAGGTACCCCTGTTGTTTCCATTTTCATTGTACAGTACAGATTGCTATTTATCAGCTATTTAAGGTGAAAATATAAAAAATTTTTCCATTAATAAAGGGACCTGAAGTCAGCAGTTTGTGTAATTTATAGGAGGTAAGCCATGCTCCTCTGCAGGGCTGGCAAAGGTCTTGTCTTTTTCTGGACTTCAAGGTAGAAAAAGTTCTGGCTGAGGAGCACATTAGACTTACCCTTGGTGTAGTTATTTTAGGGAGGATACAACTTTGCTCCTTATCTATTGGGTCCTTTGGAGGACTTTTGAAGGCTGTTGGGATGTTTATATACCTGGATTTCTGAGGACCTGAGACCCTTTGCTATGGCATTGTGGTTGGGAGCTGTTCTTGTAATATGGCATGAGCTTTCTGGGATGTGAAGTTGTAAATGGGATGGGTGAGGGAGATAACCAGTTCCTAAAAACTGGAAGGAACCTCAGATTGGCTTAATTCCTTTTTTTTTTTTTTTTTTTAAACAGATGGAAAAACTGAGGCCCAATGAGGGGAACAAAAATCACACTTTGTAGCCATTTCCACAAAAGAACCAGTTTTTTCTACTGTCTGCACTGTGGAGATTGAAGTGAGGGAGTACCCCCCTAATACTGCTTCATATTATAAATCAAAAGTTAATTTTCTTTCATCCTGTAGGAAACTTGCTAGCATGACTTTATTTCTAAAAATGTAAGAAGTAGTTGGCTTTAATAATAGCAGTAGGTTTAATAATTGGAGGAAGTAGATGGGAAAGTGGAAGGGACACAGAAGTATTTGTTGAGCTCTGCATTCATTACCTCAGTTTTCAAAACAACCCAGTGCACTGAGATACGGTATTCTCATTTTACGGAAGACTAGACAGGTAGACATGAAGCAACTTGAATTCACATAGGTACCCAGTAGCAAAGTTGGGATTCAGGCCCAGTTCCAGCACCTTGTTTGATCTATTCCATACGGTATTTTGGGAGAATAGAGTGTATTTATTAACATCACTTTTTTTGTTTTGTTTTGTTTATTTGACAGAGAGAGACAGCCAGCGAGAGAGGGAACACAAGCGGGGGGAGTGGGAGAGGAAGAAGCAGGCTCCTAGCGGAGAAGCCTTATGTGGGGCTCGATCCCATAATGCTGGGATCATGCCCTGAGCCGAAGGCAGACCTTAACGACTGCGCCACCCAGGCGCCCCTATTAACATCACTTTGTAACCTGTATTTTAAAGAAGAGCAGCATAACAGTATCTCATTTCCTAGGCTCCAGAGAAGAAAAACCAGTCCTTTCTATTTTTCGTCTTTCTCTCTCATAGACCCCGCTACCCTACACTGTTTACAAGCATATTCTTTCCCTATAACTTTATAAAAAGTTGGATTGCATTCAGGGGAGTTTACTTAAGATATTTGATGCTTCATAAAGGCCTTGATCGTGTCCTGTTCTGATGTAGAACTGTAGGGTTTTGGGTTTATTTCCTTTACAATTGCCCTTTGTCCTTGTTCTGAACTCCAGAGTAACTTAACTTCTATCCCCGGCTTAGTTGGGGGAAAACACCAGGGGATGGGCATGTTGATAGTTCTGATTTCATGGCAGATGGAACAGTATTAGAGATTCTCTTAAATTTCATCTCTTTCATATCGTAGTGAATACCTCATGCAGTGTGGAATTGATTGGAGACAATTGGGACAAGGCCAGAGGACCCAGTTACATTTTCTGCCTTTACTGCTGACCGTGTGACTTCAGAATCAAGAATTCTTTAAGAATAATAAAATATAACTGTCAGTTAGTTACAGAGCATACTTTTTAAAAAAGATTTTATTTATTTGACTATTTTTTAAAACTTAACATCTCAAATCAATCTTACTGTCATGTTCCTTTTAGAGAGGTGACTCTTCCTTCCTCTTATTTGTTGTCATTTGGCCTGATTTTACTTTGTAATGATAGGCTAGCTGTAGAAGGCATGAGGCTATTGAAGAGGAATCTGTGTGGGAGTGAGAATTTAGAAGGAGGAGGTTTTGGTGAAAGAGAGGTTAGAGTTGGTGAAAACTTGGGGGATCAATACAGTGAGGTTAAGTGATTAAATTACATTTAAAATTATCTACAAGATTTGTCCATTTGGATGTAGGCTAATAAAGAATTTTGATTCATTTTAGATGGACTATAATTTTAAGAATCTACTTTAAGTTCACCTGTTTGGCCTAATATGGGCCTTTTCTTCTGCTTACAGTTTTATTTACCCCAGGTTAACTCTCTTTTTCATTTCCAGTAGCAGCTGATTCCAAGTTTATTCCACTCTCCCCCCAACTCTCACTTCCTTTTCCTCCCTGCTCAGTTTTTAGGATAGCCTCACTTACTTCTTCTGAGCAAATGAGATTATCTAACAGTGCTGAGCTTCATACTGCCTGGCAGCCGGCCTCTTGCTACCTCTGCTTTCACTTCTCATCTGACGGTCCAGGAACCTCCTTTTTCCCCTTTCATGGCTATGTGTGTTTTGTCTGTGATCCAGAATCTTCATTCTTCACTTACATATCTTCTGTGTCTTTCTCCCTGCCTCTCCCCCTTCATCTATCTATAATTCCAATAGTGATAGTAGATAGTATGGGAGTGCAGGCACTGTTTTAAGCTCTTTACTGAACATGTGTCTTTATCTCCACAGCAACCCTAGGAAGTAAATACAGGCAATCCTCACTTTTGCATAGTTCCAATATGTACAAATATCACTTACCTAGTTTAGTTAAATAATACCAGTCCTCTGGGATGTCTTGTGGCTGATTTAGGTGAGTATCTGACTCTTGATATTGGCTCAAGTCATGATCTGTGAGGGGGTCATGAGATTGAGCCCCATATGGGGTTCCGTGCTCAGCATGGAGTCTACTTGGAATTCTCTCTCCATCTCCTTCTGCCCTTTCCCTGCTTATTCTCTCTCTCTCTCAATAAATAAATAAATACATACATACATAAATAAATATCTTAAAAAAATACCAGTCCCCCACCAGCATGGTTCCAATTTTGGTTACCATGGTAACTAAACTATTAGTGAATGCATGAAATACGGACTTGGTTGCTAGCTCTTAAGGGTACCAACCGCTACATAAATAACAGTGTGCATTATGATCACTGAGCAGTCATGTCCCTTCTTTCAGGGTCTCTTGGTAATTGATCACTGTGCAACTGTTTAGTTCAATCTGTGTGTGGTTGCGTTGCCTCCTTATCTCCCAGTGGTAAACCCAACATGAACCTTTTTACAAAAAGGGAACATTGAAAGAACAAATTTGCTAACAAAGATGGAAGTGCAGCAAAGAAACAGAAAGTGATAAATTTGAATAGAATGTAAATTAAGTTAAAGAAGAAATAGCTGACTGGATCTGTTGACACCACTGCTGTTTAAAGAGACTCTAGGGGTGCCTGAGTGGTGCAATCCATTAAACAGGCGACTCTTGGTTTCAGCTCAGGCCCCGATCTCAGGGTCATGAGATTGAGCCCCGCATGGGGCTCAGCACAGAGTCTGCTTGAGATTCTTTCCCTCTGCCCTTTACCCCTCTGCCCCCACTTGCACACTCGCATGTACCCTCTCTCTTTCATATAAATAAGTAGAAAAATCTAAAAAAAAAAAAGGTGCCTAGCTGGCTCAGTCAGTTAAGTGGCTGCCTTTGGCTCAGGTCATGATCTTAGGGTTCTGGGATCGAGCCCCAGGTTGGGCTCCCAACCTGCTTCTTCCTCTCCCTCTGCCCCTCCCCCTGCTCATGCTCTTTCTCGCTGGCTCTCTCTCAAATAAATACAAATCTTTAAAAAAAAAACAAAAAATCTCTCTCTCCCTCTGCTTTTGCCACTCCCTGCTTTCCCTTCCCCAACCCCAAAATAAAAAATCTTTTTTAAAGAAATAAAGAGACTCTAGATAGGCAGTCAGAGGAACTTAGTGAAAGCAGAGTTACTGACACATGAGGAAAGTGGTTGTGATGAAAAGCATGCTGCTGTCCAAGAGGAAGTGGTGTCTTCAAAACCTTTACACTAAAGGAACTCTAGGAGATATTTCATGACATTGAAAGTGCAAAGGATAAAATGTTGGAAACTCATCCAAATTTAGAAAGCAGTAGGACAATTTGCCCACTGGTAGAAGAGATGCATTGTCTGTATCCTAAGTTAAATGTTGAAGAAGGCAAGTGTTCAAAAACTACTTTTGGGGGCACCTGGGTGGCTCAGTTGGTTAAGTATCTGCCTTCAGCTCAGGTCATGATCTCGGGGTCCTGGGATTGAGCCCCACATCACGCTCCCTGCTCAGCAATGAGTTTGCTTTTCCCTCTCTCAAATAAATAAATAAAATCTTTTTTTTTTTAAACTACTTTTGAGTAGTTCTCTTACAAAGAAAAAAAAAACTAATTCTCATTCTTCATAATCTTTTAAGTTACAATGTATTAAATAAATATTAATTGTACTTTTTTTTTCCATTTCCCTGGACATTTGTAATTAGTAGTAAAGGAGCTTTTAACATTTTGCCAAAAAATGTTAAGGGTCACAGGATAATCATAATTTTCCCATTGGTTAAGATTACTTTGCAGTGTTACAGCTTGCATGGTTATTTTTATGGACCTGTGCTACTGTGCAAATTGAGGATTACCTGTATTATCTCTGTTTTATAGTTGTAGAAATTGAGAACTGTTTAGTGGTGAAGCTACAGTTTCTGTGTGACTTCTAATTTTATGATCCTGTTACTTTGCCATTATACTACTACCCATCTATACAAACACACATGTATACGTGGAAAACAATTTTCTTTAATAGACCCTTGACTTCTCCTGGTTGCAGACCAGATTCTTGAAAGAGCAGTCTCGTTCTGTCACCCTTGAAATCTGCCTTCTGCACCTCCCACAAAGTTGTTCCTCCTCATTCCCTCCTTGCCAGCTACGGTTGCTTCCTTGGCTTTGCAGGATCATTTTAGTGTGCATCTGTCCAAGGTCCTTTGAGTTGGTGTTCCCTCTGCCTGGAATGATTTCTTAAGATAGCCAGATTGTTCCTGTGCTTCCTTTTCTAAGACTCTCCTCAAGTGGTGCCATTTCATTGAGGCCTGCCTTGATTCCCCTGTTTTAAATTATATATTACATCCCCGCTCTCCTTGTCCTTCCTGTCACTGCCTCTCACAAGTATTTCAGCTTCACCAACTATATAATTGACTTGATTATGTTTATCATTTTCTCCTCCTGTTCACAATATAAGCTCTTTGGAGGCAGGGATTTTTTTCTCATTAATTTATTATCTTTTAAAGGATTTTATCTTATTTATTTTAGAGAGAGAAGGATAATGTGCGCATCCAGGGGGGAGGAGCAGAGGGAGAGGGACAAGCATACTCTGGGCTGAGCGCAGAGCTCCACGTGGGGCTCAGTGCAGGGCTCAGTCTCATGACCCTGTGATCATGACGTGAGCCAAAGTCAAGAGTCGGACGCTCAACTCACTGAGCCAGCCAGGCACCTCTGGTTAGTTAATTTCTATCCTAAATGGTTAGAATGGTGCCTGGCTCCTAGAAGGTGTTCAGGAAACATTTGTTACAAGAAGGCATTAATGCTCTGAAAGGTGGTTGTTGAACAGATGGATGCTCATGAAACACAATGAAGACCCATTTCTCTGTCTTCTTATCTAGTTTTACTTAATAATTTCTGCCAACCCTGTATTGTTTCCTTGTACAAGATAACAAATGAGACATATTAGATATCTTACCTTAGTTGTCCCTCACAGCAAAGCATTGTCTGTACTTTGGAGAAGAAAAAACAGGCTGTGGAATCCAGTCACATAGCTGGAAAGCCAAAACTTAAGCTTATCTCCAACTCCAAAGCCTGTGCTCTTTCAGGTCACTGAATTGGATATTCTTTATCTCTTTATTTATTGGGCCATAATTCACATTCCATAATACTCACTCTTTTAAAGTGTTCAGTTCAGTGGTTTTTAGTATGTTTACAAGGTTGTGCAGCCATCACCACTATGTAATTCCAGAACATTTCCATTACTCCAGAAAGAAACCCCATACCTATTAGCAGTTAGTCCTCACTCTTTCTTTTCTGCCCCACCTGTTGGCATCCGCTAATCTGGCTTCTGTCTCTGGATTTACTTATTGTGGACATTACACATAAATGGAATAATACAATATGTGGCGTTTTGTGACTGGCTTCTTTCACGTAGCATATGCTTAGAAAATTCATTCATGTAGCATGTATCAGTATTTCATTCCTTTTTATGGTTAAATATCTCGTACGGATAATATCACATTTTCTTTCTTATTTTTTTTTTTTTAAAGATTTTATTTATTTGAGAGGGAGAAAATGAGTAAGGGGGGAGAGAGAAGCAGACTCCCCACTGAGCAGGGAGCCCGATGTGGGACTTGATCCCAGGACCCCGAGATCATGAGCTGAGATGAGGGCAGCTGCTTAACTGAGTCATCCAGGCGCCCTGTACCCTATTTTTTTAATCCATTCATTAGTAGATGGGTGGATGTTTTGCTTATTTCACATTTCAGCTATTATGAGTAGTGCTGCTGTGAACATTTATGTATAAGTTTTTGTATGGACAGTTGTTTTCAGTTGTTTTAGGAATATACCTAGAAATGGAATTGCTGGATCATACAGTAACTCTACATTTAACCTTTTCAGGGACTGCTAGACTGTTTTCCAAAGTCACTGCATCATTTTACATTCCCACCAATGGAGTGTGACAGTGCCAGTTTCTTCACATTCCTTACCAGCATTTATTATTATCTTTTTGATTTTATCCATCCTAGTAGATAAAAAGTGATACTGTGATTTTGTTATGCATTGGCTTTATGGCTAAATAGGCTGAGCATCTTATCATATGCTTATTAGCTGTTTATCTTCTTTGGAGAGCTGTCTGTGTAATGCCTTTCTTTGCCTATTTTATTAAATTGGATTGTCTTTTATTTAGTTATAAGAGGTTTTTTTTTATAGTGTGTCTGCCAGATCCTTACTACCTAAATGGTTTTCAGAAATTTTCTCCTGTTCTGTTGGTCTTTTTACTTTCTTGATAATGACCTTTGAAGCACAAAAATTTCAAATTTTGATGATGCCATTTTATCTTTTTTCTTCTGCTCTTTGTCCTTTTGGTGTCATAGCTTAGGTGTCATTGCCTAATCAGAGGCCATAAAGACAGATATTAACGTTTTCTTCTAAGTGTTAATAATTGGAGCTCTTAAATTTAGGTTTAGATCTGTCCTGAATGTGTATAGTGTGAGGTAGTGGTCCAAGTTCATTCTTTTGCATGTGAATATCCATTGTCCTAGTACTATTTGTTTGAAAGACAGTTTTTTCCCCCGTTGAATGGTCTTGGCAGTCTTGTTGAAAATTAATTGACTATATTTCTGAATTCTAGATTCTTTTCTGTTAGTCTGTATGTATGCATTTGATTTTTTTCCCCCACCTTGGTTCTCTTTGTTTCTCTTGTCCAGTAAGTAGTCTTCATCCCCTTCCCCTAATTCCACAGTCTCAGGAGCCACCTTTTTTTTTTCTTTTTTCTTTTCTTTTAAAAATCTTCATACAGTGGTCTTGCCCTTTTCTCCGTCTTACTACAACCCTAGCTTGAAACCTTTAAGTCACCTTTGGTGCTTTCTTTTTCCTCAAGTCTTTATAATCAAAGGTTACTATATCATTTGACCCCTGTCTTTCTAATCTATTACTATTCTTTCCTGGGCGCTCATGTGGCTTTCTGACTCATCTGTGTGGTCAGGTTTATTTTTATTTTATTTTAATTTATTTTATTTTATTTTATTTTATTTATTTTATTTCATTTCATTTTATTTATGAATTTATTTTTTTAAAGATTTCATTTACTTATCTCAGAGAGCTATCACAAGCCAGGGGGAGGGGTAGAGGGAGAAGCAGACTCCCCACTGAGCAGGGAGCCCAATGTGGGACTTGATCTCAGGACCCTGGGATCATGACCTGAGCAGAAGGCAGACCAACTGAGCCACCCATGCGCCCGGTCAGGTTTATTTTATGTGCTTCTCTTCGGTTAATCCTATGTATGTATGACTTTGACTTTCTTCGTTAGGTCAGGAATTCTTTGTACTCTGTCCATGGCTTTTCCATCCCCACCTTCTGCTCTTTCTGTACAGGTCCTTCACTTTCCAGTTAGACTGGAGGACTCCGTCTCCAATATGCCTTCTTATTGTGTCTCAACTTGATAAGTGGTTCTAACAGCATAAACATTGTCATTACAAATCCTGGCTCTCCCATTTACTATCAGGTAACTGTGATTAAGTTAGTTAACCTTTCTAAGCTTTAGTTGTCTCATTTGTAAAGAAGGGCCACTACCACCTACTTTCTAGGTGATTCATAGGATTAAATATGTAGAGTGCCTTAGAGTGGACATTTAATAAATGTTGGATATTATTGTGTTACTGTTCCTTTTGCTTGAGATGCTAATTCCCTTAATTCTAATGCCAAAAATTCTTCCCGTCCTTTGAGAGTAGAGTCCCTTTCAGAGTACTGTGTTTCCCATAAAACTGTTGCTGGCATTTCACGTCTTCTTGAGACCGGTTGTTAGTGCTTTCTCCTTTGAAACTCTATGTACTTTTGTGTCTTTCGTACAGCTTGTGTGTTAAAATGCCACATAACTTCTTTGTGATCACATTCCTCTTTTTCTGGGTTATAAACCACTTGAAAGCAGAGAGTCTTGTTCAGCTTTGTATCCCTAGCAGTGGATTGATTTTAGTGTGTAGTAAGCTCTCAATGTATAGCTGAAATTCTTTTTATTGTATAAGGCCAGTATCTCTTATTTAATATTGTTTAAGGTACGTATCTTTTTCTGCAAGGCTTTTGAGACAACTTCTTCATGAGTAAATAGCTTTTCCTACCGTCTTCCCAAAGCACCCTGTCCACAGGGCTGTTATAATTCCGATTGCATTGTTATACTCCCTGATTTGTGAGCCCTTTGAGTCCGGCACTTTGTCTTAATCATCCTATAATTGTTTGCTTGTCTGTCTTCCGTCCTCTTTAGACTTCCGTGAGGACATGGGCTGTTCCTTGTGTGCTCTGTCATCGACATGTAATTCAGATTTTGATATATAGTGGGTGCTCAAATATTTGTTGAATAAATAGATGAATGAATGAGCTCAATAAATATCATATAAAACATTTTTAATATTATGTGTCCATATAATCATTGCTATATATCTTTATCTTTCTATGTCTGTACCTTAGGTCTAGGAAATTTTTTTAATTATGAAATTCTTCATTGTGAGTTATATCTGACCTTACATATGCAGAGCTTGTCTATACTCTTAATACTGTGGGGTGCTTCTGAGCCCAATTAATATATGAATCTGAGACTGAATTTAACTTTTTTCCCCCTAAGCTCATATGCTGTAGCTAAATTTGATAGGAGAAATTTGGTAGGATTCTTCAGAAGTCACTAGGCTTCTTGAGAATGTACTTTTTTGTATTTGTGGAAGAGCTTGAGTGAATGGCTTTTTAGGCTTGGAGTGGACACATTCAGCCAAGGGAGGGAGTAATTGCTTTTCCAGGAATCCAAAGACAGTCACTATATAGGTACTGTCCATATAACTGGTGGAACAGACACAAACCTGTCCCTCCATCTGCTTAAAGCTATAAGAAAAGAGGAGCAATAGGCACTTGAAATAATAATTAATAAAAATGAATGACAAAAAGTGTATTATTTTACAAGTTTCTACGTTATAAGTAAGTTCTTAGCATTGTTGAATTTAGGATTGTATAATATAACCTTAAATATTCCTAATAACTATACTAAATGTGTTGTATATGTTTTAGTGTAGTTTTAAAAATTATGGATATAATACCTGTTCATTATAGAAAATGTTTTTATAAGTACAGAATAATGTAAAGAGTCAGATTGTAACCTAGCATCACTGTTACTTGCCTTTGGATTCCCGTCTTTTCTCTCTCTCTCTCTCTCTCTTTTTTTTTTTTTTTTTTTTAAAGATTTTATTTATTTATTTGACAGAGATAGAGACAGCCAGCGAGAGAGGGAACACAAGCAGGGGAGTGGGAGAGGAAGAAGCAGGCTCATAGCAGAGGAGCCTGATGTGGGGCTCAAACCCAGAACGCTGGGATCACGCCCTGAGCCGAAGGCAGACGCCTAACCGCTGTGCCACCCAGGCGCCCCTCTCTCTCTCTTTTTTTAAACACGTTACATATATTTATCATTTTCTTTTCTTTATGCTTTTGGTTTCATCATAAACGTTAACATTTTTTCATATATATGTTGCATAATAGTCAATTGTAGGATATAATATAATTTACTTAACCTAGATGCTTATTGTTAAGCATTTGAGCTGTTCTCATTATTTTACTGTGAGAAAAATGAAGAAGTCATTGACTCAACTTTGTCTTTTCATATGCCAGTAAGTCTCTTTTGAGGTGGTTAATGAAGTGTGGAGGTGCTACGTGCTGGTTGCTGTATTTCTGCATCATTCTGTGGATGTGAGGGTAGATCACATTAGATCCATTTTTCCCCCCACTGTAATCCCCCTTCCCTCCCAGGGTGCATGTAATATTCCTTTTGGAAAAGGAGTGTCTTTTTTTTTTTTTTTTTTTAAGATTTTATTTATTTGAGAGAGTGCACCAGGAGGAGCAGAAGGAGAGGGAGCAGGAGAAGCATGATCCCCTCTGAGCGGGGGGACCCAAGTGGGGCCTGATCCCAGGACCCTGAGATCATGACCTGAGCTGAAGGCAGAGACTCAACCGACTGAGCCACCCAGGCGTCCCCTGGAAAGGAGTGTTTTTAAGGCTCTTTATATATAGCACCAAATCACTTTCCAGATACTGTGTTTTCACCAGTAGTATATGAGGGTGCTTTTCGTACTGACTGCTGTAAAACAAACAAAAGAAAACAGAACAATAAATATGAGAGCCCTTAAATTAAATTCTGTGCATGAACTATACAGGGTTTGAATTATTATTATTATTATTTTTAACGTAGACCAGTTATTTGGTTCATTCCTGATGAGTTTGTTTTCTCATGCTGTAAAACAGGTGATTTGATGAAGACTGCTGCGGGAGAGTTTGCAGATGATCCCTGCTCTTCTGTGAAGCGTGGCAACATGGTTCGGGCAGCTCGAGCTTTGCTCTCTGCTGTTACCCGGCTGCTTATTTTGGCTGACATGGCAGATGTCTACAAATTACTTGTTCAGCTGAAAGTTGTAAGTACAGGCCTGTGTCTCTAATTTGTTCCTTCCATCACAGCGAGGCTGCTGCTGGCCATAGTTAATTCAGCATTCCTTAAAGGAGTTTGTTTTGGTTTTGAACTTGGTTTACCTAAGTGCACCAGGAATGTTTTCTTTTAGTTTCCATTTTCTGCTCTTCTCTAAGTGTACCTCAGACTGGCTGTGCTATGAGCCTGTGTAGTCTTGATTTTAATGAAGAACTTGTAGCAAAGGTACTGTTTTGACTCCTTCCCTCTGCAGTAGTGATTAAGCATTTCCTTGTACCGGAGTTCAGAGTTGAGAAACCAAGAGGTATTACATTCTGTCCATTTCAGATAGTAGTCAGTATCACGCTGCCATGTAGTAGGTGCTCAAATATTTGAGGGCGATGTAAACTGGAGAGAGAGTTTAGAATGCTATCTGAGTGGCTATTAAAAGGAATAAAATAGTATAGATCTTTTTTACATACTGATTTGTTTAGAATTTTTCTTATTTAGTGTTATGTTTTATATAGGTGGAAGAAGGTATCTTGAAACTGAGGAATGCTGGCACTGAACAAGACTTAGGAATACAGTATAAAGCCCTAAAACCTGAAGTGGATAAACTGAACATTATGGCAGCCAAAAGACAACAGGTACAGCCATGATTTGGGGATATATTAAAGTTGTTTATGTTATTATCAGTGGGAAAAATCAATTTTACTTAAGTTTTCTGAAGGTACCAGTACCTCCCTCTGCCAGTATAGTTCCATTAAAACATTTAACTTGTGAAGTAAGTATCCTTTTAGTATGGTATTGTTAATAAATCTGTAATTAAGTTGCATTCATGTTATGCTCCTGTTTTAATTCTCCTGAAAATTTTACTTTAAATAGCTAGGCAATATGCAGTTGTTTCTGGAGAGGTGATAAGGTCTTTGTTATGTGCCTTCAAGGATTAACTTGAGTTGGTGGTAGGGTTTCATTCAGATTTTTAAAAACCTTAAACCAGTTGAAAATTCTTGAAATTACTTGATTATCAGAAACTAACCCCATTCTCCCTTCATATTTGGCCACTTTTTAAAGTATTGCTTACTAATTAATCATCCTTAGTAGTTTCCCTAGTGTTACGGATCTGTGTTGTGTAGCGTGTGGATCAGTGTTCTTATTTTTGTAGGCTTTGCTAGCCCTTTGGAATTTTGGCGCTTAGGGTGCTTTGACTGTAGTGTGTGCTGTAGGGGAGATGCACATGTCATCATCCAGTTTCTTAAAACTTCCATAGTTCTAATCAAGCTTGTGCTTTTTCACAAAGCCCTGAAAAGATCAATTCTTGTTCCTGTTTGCCGATACCTATATCAGATTAGGATAGTTCCTGCTAGAGTTCATAGAAAACCCAGCTCCAAAACTGCTTGAACAGTGGGAGATTTATTTTCTAATTAGAAGTCCCAAATTAGGTGTGATTTTGAGGTGGTTAAGATTAAAGTTTTTTCAGTATCCTCAAGGATCCAGGTTTTTGACATTTTCCAGCAATGCTGTGTTCAGTGTGCCTGGAACCGGATGGCTACACAAACTCTAGGCATGATATTTGTACACATCACTATGTCCAGCAAGGAAAAAAAAAAACCTGTTTATTCCATATGTCTTTTTTATAGCAAATGATCTAAAAGCCCCTAACAGATTTGCCCTAAATCTGAATTGTGTAACATACCCATTCTTCACTAATCGTGAGAGGAAAGCAGTTATATGTCTGACTCAGAGTCATGAAGATCTCCCTTCTGCTGAGATTAGGGGAGGTATCCTTCTTGAGGACAGGGACACCCAACAAGAGCTCTGACAGGCATGAGAAAAATGGAGTCAGTACCGTAAATGTCCAATATAGGCTATCCTCAGCTTTGGAGTCTTCTCAGTAACTTTCATTTTTTTGTATTAGTATAAAAATTTTACCCCACAGGATTGAGAAGATTAAATTAAATAATATATGTAAAGTATTTAATAAGGTTATTGACCATATTTCAAGCTTAGGTTGTGATCGGACTGATCTGCACATATGAGATCCTGGTTTTACATTTCCATTACTTAATATTACACATGATAATGTAGCTAGATTTGATATGTTGCCTAAGTTATTTAGTTCTTGTAGGCTCAGTGTGCAAACACTTATCCCTGTGTTGGCTTTTGTCTCCATCCACATAAATCACAAGTAAGTTTTTTTCTTTTTGCTGGGCCTGATCGGTTCTAAGAACTTGTTTAATAGTATGATAATTCTGTATATATGGCATGCTGGCCCAGCTAGGTTCACAGTTTATTTTGCTTAATGTTTTTGATCTAAAATCTCATTTGAATACATGAAATATATGTTAATTATATTTAAAAAATAAAGTTTGGTTAGTAGTCTCACTGTCTTAAAACCTAGTCTGATCTTGGTTTATGAAGACTTACTATTTGAGGAAATTAAGAACGTTTAGACTGACACTATATTGGCTATCTTTGCAAAATGGTAGAGTAAGTAAATTCATGATGTTCTTGAGATAGAACATAGTGATAGACCAGACTTTTATATGCATTTGGAAAAACTTACTCAGGGGTGCCTGAGTGGCTTAGTCATTAAGCGTCTGCCTTCAGCTCAGGGCATGATCCCGGCGTTCTGGGATCGAGCCCCACATCAGGCTCCTCTGCTGGAGGCCTGCTTCTTCCTCTCCCACTCCCCCTGCTTGTGTTCCCTCTCTCACTGGCTGTCTCTATCTCTGTCAAATAAATAAATAAAATCTTTACCAAAAAAAGAAAAAGAAAAACTTACTCAAAAGTAATGCTGCCTGACTTTTTAATTCTGTGTGCCATGAATACATGAAGAGTTCCTTGAACGTAATCCCTGATGTACTTAAAAACAAAACAAAACCTAGTAAATTTCAGATATTTCTGAAATAAGATATGATTAAAATCTTGAAGTTATTAGTTGCTGGATGGGCTTATATTTGCCCCTCCATATCTCGTTTTCACCCTTGTTTATCTTGTTCTCTGCCCCAGGAACCTGACCTGTCTGGACTGTATTCAGGGCTCCTTTGCCCTCTAGGTCCTGGTTGGGTTTGGCCAGTGGGAGCATCAGTAGGAGATCAGAGGGCATAGAAGGGTGAGGGTGGGGATTTATTCCCCTGACACCCACCCTGCTCGTTGATCTGGGTAGCCAAAAGTCATAGCCCCTGTCGGGTGGTATTCTCCACACACCTTGCTCCCTGGATTCTGGTAACTGCGGCCTCTCTGTCTCTTCAGGCCTAAGTGCTCTATCAGCCTTGTAGTTTCCCTGTACTTTCCCCATACCTTTTTTAGCATATTCCTTGAACCATGTTTGAGTTACTGAGTTTAATTTTGTTTTCTGTTGGTGTCTTAATTGATGTATGTTCCCATTTTAAGGTTTGTCTTGGGTTTGTAGTATGTCCTGGTTGTTTATAGTTTTTCTTGGGCCTAATTCTTTTTTTTTTTTTTTTTTAAAGATTATTTATTTGACAGACAGCCAGCGAGAGAGGGAACACAAGCAGGGGGAGTGGGAGAGGAAGAAGCAGGCTCATAGCGGAGGAGCCCGATGTGGGGCTCGATCCCAGAACGCCGGGATCATGCCCTGAGCCGAAGGCAGACGGTTAACGACTGCGCTACCCGGGCGCCCCTGGGCCTAATTCTTAAGCCTTTAGCCTTAGCCTTCTGCAGTAGAATCCATTGAGTAGGCTGACTGTGGGCTCCTTTGTGCCTCCAGACCATAAAGTATTCTTTTGTAGGACGTGGGTCTTGGTGTGTATTCCTATAAACTGGTGCTTTCCTTGGGAATTAAACTGCTACTCATTTTATCCTAAGGTCCCAGCCTGGTGGAAACTTTATTCTTCCTTTTGGAATTGCCCATTGGTCCCCTTCAGTAACTGGTAACATTTTTTCATAGTGTGTGTTTTCTGGCAGAATTCCTGTACTGCTGTATGCTTAGCCCCCTAGACTGTTTTCACCTTTAACTTTTTCTTCTTTCCACAGGCATGGTATATAATAATTCATCTTCTCATTCAGCCTCTTATCTTTGCAGACAGCCCCTAGTACAGAAAAGGGGTATTTCCTCAAGAGCAGTATTTGGGTGTGATGTATATACTGGCTTCTTTAGCCTCCCTTGTGTCATTTAAGCAGCAACCACCCATTGAGGAAACGCTAAACCTCATAAGGTCTGCAGGCTCTTTGGAATTTATCTGTTTCTTCTTAAAGTTTTTCTAGGGCATGGTGTGGTGGGGGTGGCGAGGATGTTGCTGAAAATAATAATGAATAACTCTAAAAAGGTGTTTTCTGTGTGCTAAACACTGTTATAAACCTTTTGTGAATACAAACTCATTTAATCTTCACAAAATAGTATAAGGTAGATACTATAATTGATCAGATACTAATTTTTTTAGATGAAAGAATTGTAGCACAGGGAGATTAAATAATTTGGCAAGGTCATTCATCTAGTCAGGTGGAGCCAGGTTTTAAACCCAGGCCCCAGGGGCAGGGATTTTGTCTGTTTAAATTGCTGTTATAATCCCTGGTGCCTAGAACATTGCCCGGATGTGGTAGTGTTCACTAAATATTTAAGGAACAAGTGAATAAGCCACTTTGCTATATTGCAGATCCATCCTGGAATGGGATTCTACGTTTGGTCTCGATCTTTTATTTTCTTGGGCTGGAGTATAATTTGCTCACTATAAGTGTTGAATTTCCATTAGGCCACAGGCTCTTCTTTGACAGTAAGGGTAAAATAGATGGCAGAGGTAAGGATGGGCTGGCACTGACCCTGGTTCCTATAAGGAGGACTGCCTGTGCCTCCTATGGGCAACTCTGTCTCTTCAGTCTGCTAGAGATGGAGACTTTGTTTATATCCCACCCACCCAGGTACATAGAGCTTGTTGAGATATTTGCTAAAAATGTAATGAACTCCGACTTTCATGATTTTTAAAAATTTTTTATTTCTATTTTTTAAAAAATTTTATTTATGGGTCAGAGAGAGGGAGCGGGAGAGCGTGCACAAGCAGGGTGAGCAGCAGGCAGAGGCAGAAGCAGGCTCCCAGGGAGCCTGATGTGGGACTCAGTCCCAGGACCGTGGGATCATGACCTGAGCTAGAGGCAGACGCTTACCCAATTGAGCTACCCAGGCATCCCTCATGATTTCTTTTTTGAAAACCTGAACAGACACAGTGGAAATGGATAGTAATGTGTTTTAAGTGTAAATAATCAGGACCGGCAGGGTTTGCCTATGGACCTAATTTTTTTTTCTTTTTAACATTGATTTATTTATTTGAGAGAGCGCATGATGAGCAGGAGGGGCAGAGTGAGAGGGAGAGAGAATCTCAAGCAGACTCCATGCTGAGCCTGCGGCCTCACACAGGGCTTGATCTCACAACCTTGAGATCATGACCTGAGCTGAAACCAAGAGTCAGTTGCTCAGCTGACTATGTATGCCACCAGGTGCCCCTGGACCTTTTCTTTAAATATATGTGTTTGAATCCAAGAGAAGATATTTGATCACATGGCTACGATTTTATATTTTTAAGAGGGAAATGAGAGGAAACTTTTTTTACTTGACTTTCTAGGTCTTGGGTAGAGAGAGTGCTATGGATTACTTAGAAGTTAGCTTTTATTTCTTGGTCACTGCATCTGATGGTTAGTTCAAATTACGTTGAAAGCAGTCATTTCTTCTTCATGTTCCTCAGTCTGCTTAAAACACAATTGGATTGATACAGTTTGGGAATCATGAGGCTAAGGTGGATTAAGGGACTCTCATTTCATAAGTAATCTGTTAAATTCCTCAGTGGCTCATTTTCTCACCAATCCAGATTACTTATCACCACTACATATTTGGAAAATAATACTTAGGATTATTATTCTTCTGATAGTAAATCAAGTGCTGCCTTGTGATAGTGCCCATTTTCCTATCTTTACTTAACAAAATCTGATTTCTTTGTGTTATGGCAAACATAGTTCTCAAGAGAGAAAGCACAACACTTTAGCAGCTAGGAAAATGATGACATTTAGTTGTCATTTTCATCATAGGTTGAAATATATCACCCATACTTGATAAATAGGAGTCTATCAGACATAAATTTTGGTGAGGTCAAGACATGTAGAAAATGATGTACCAGCTGCTTAAGCATAAATGGGTAGCCTTTGCCCCCTGTCATAGCTTGAGTCTTGAGATGATCATCAATTCTCCAAATCCATGAGGTCCTGTTTTTAGTGTAGTCTGTAGAAAGGTAAAAGTTCTTAGACCAAGCCAGGCCAGTGACTTTAGGAAAGTCAAGTGTTGAATAGTAATTATGGCACCTGTTAGCCTGAGGTGACCAGAAGTTTCCTTGGTAACCTTTATAAGAGACTGTACTCATCTAGGTTATAGATACTTAGGGAAGAATCCTAAAGCTAATTGCAAAGCATTTTATAAAACAGAGGACAATATAAGTACTTAGAGCCAAATGCCTCCCTAGAAGACTCTAAGTCCCTCAGGTGGTAGTGGAGAGCAAGACATTTAGAAAATGCCACACGGAACACACGCACCATCTGTTTAAACGTAATGGTTAGCCTTAGCCCTCTGTCATAGCTTGAGTCTGGAAATGATCACTGATTCTCTAAATCCACAGGGTCCTGTTTCTGAATCTTTAGCCTAATGTACTGTGCTACGGGGCATTTGGAGTGCTGTGAGCTATTACTTGCAAATTCAGATTCCAGATGAGAAAAGAATTCTAGGAGGAAAAGTAAGCTGTCATATTATACAAGGTTTGAATGAAGATGCAAACCTAAAATATATAGTGAGATGAAGTATCAGAAAAAAAGAAGCCAGTTAGGTGTCTCTAATGCTTAATTAGGAACTCGTCTAGCAAGATGAGCCATTAAATGGCTAAGTCAGACTTCAAATTGAGTTATTGACTTTGGCCTTTCTTAATTTTCTCTTACTGTTTACACATGTAATACTCTTTTTTAAGACGTTTAAATTTGTACTGTAGGATTTAGTTGGTGCAATTAACATTGAAATTCTATGTTCACACATAAAATAGAGTTAGAGCAGATCTGGTGGTCAGTTAGGGTTATCACTTCTATTTTTCTTTGGTGGTAATCCACATTTACTAAAGACTAAAGTGTGTCCCCCACCCCCAACCAAGCACTTGCAGTAACAGTGGGATAGCAGAATATCCTCTTCCCATCTTGCTTATTTGTCACTTACTTAGTATCACTTATTTGGCATTTAGTGCATCCATTCAGCCTACCAAGTGGATGTCAGTATTGGAAATCATGCCAGGAACCTCAAAATTTTTGACTTTGGATTGTAATTACGGGGTAGGGGAAATTGAGACAGGACAGGTTCACTTAAGGCCACATGTATATAGAGTATTACAGTGAAATAAAAACCTTTTGGATAAAAGTCATGGAGCACCTGAGCCTCAGCTTTATGTATTAATGACCTATGTCCCAAGACCATCTTTGGGATGGGGGAGTGGAGGGAAGATGGGGGGCAGAATTGTATACTTAAGAGAATAGAATAGCCTGCTACATCCTCACTTGGTTGGTCAGTTCATGTACACCTGTGGTATCCTATCCCAAATTTCGCAAAACTCTTATAATGAACTTTTATAACTTAATAAAAAAGAAATAAATAGACTAAATCTTACTCTGTTTAAGTGTGTCTGAATGATTTTTCTAATTTGGTTGGAGTAGGTACATACATCTTTATATAGTTGTAAAGAAGATGCTAGTCAGTTTTATGTTTTGCTTTTTAGTTAGTGCTCTGCTAGGTGCTTTACATGGATTATCCCATTTGATCCTCAGGACAGTTAGAAAGAGAAATATATTGCTCCTGTTTTATAGAAGGTGAAACTGAGAATGGGGATTTTATTTTATTTTTTTTAGAGATTTTTATTTTTAAGTAACCTCTACATCCACCATGGGGCTCAAACTTAAAACCCAGAGGTCAAAAGTCGCATGCTCTACACTGAGCCAGCCAGATGCCCTGAGTACAGGAATTTTAAATAAGATCACAATAGCCAGGAAAAAGTAGAGCTGGAGATTCAAATCCAGGTCTGTGTGATTTGGAAATGTTTGAACTTTTAACTACTAACCCATGCTGCCTCCTTTGTTACAAATCCAGACTGTTCATGAAACTATTGTGTCTAATTAGTAGAATTTCTCACTTTTCAGCATTTACTGACAACTTTTTTAATGACTAGAACCCATATAAAGACTGTTCCAATTTCTTGTTTTACAGGAACTGAAAGATGTGGGCCATCGCGATCAGATGGCTGCAGCCAGAGGAATCCTGCAGAAAAACGTTCCAATCCTCTATACTGCATCCCAGGCATGCCTGCAGCACCCTGATGTTGCAGCCTACAAGGCTAACAGAGACCTGATATATAAGCAGTTGCAGCAGGCGGTCACAGGCATTTCCAATGCAGCCCAAGCCACCGCATCAGACGATGCTTCCCAGCACCAGGGTGGAGGAGGAGGAGAACTGGCATATGCACTCAATAATTTCGATGTAAGTTATACTTGGGAGGCAACTTCAGGTTCTTGACCATCTGCCCAAAGTTAAGAGGTTTCTAGGGAAATGTGATCATGGTTTCTGATGAAAGTTCATTTTCTACTTAGATTTCCAATCTATGTCAAAAGAAATTTTAGAAATCATCAGTCTACTTGATCTTGACTTGGCCTACAACATTTTTTTTTTCTTTCTCTTTTTCTTTTCCTTTCTTTTCTTTTCTGTTAAACTCCTGAATTCTTTTATAAAACTTATGTTTCCTATGGGATCATTATCTGTTGAGGATATTAGTTTGGTTCATTTCACCCAAGATTTTAACCTTTCAGCAGATGTAAAGCTTTGGGAGATAGAGGCAAAGTGCATGCTGACTCTTTCCTCCAGGGGCTCACAGTCTAGTGGGAAAAACAGATACATCATAAGTGATTATGACAGAAGTGTCATCACGTTAATCTTACTTGTCTGCCTAGATGCACTTCTCAGTAACTAAATTGTAATAATATATAAAATTTAATCATGTGGAAGCAAATTTGGGCTTAAAATACTGTCAGCGTAATTCCATGTAGTTATCTTTTATAGTTGATGCCCTGGATCTGTTCTGTGTATATGTTCTCTGTAAACACTCTGTCCTGTATATCAACTCTTTTTTGTGGGTTTGTTTGTTTTGTTTTGTTTTGCTTTGCTTTGCTTTGAGGTGGTAGTGGTGTTTTTTTTTAACTTCTACCCACAATGCCTCATGGCTTCCAGTAGAGGGCAGCAGTTTAAGATTTTTTTAAGTTTTTTATTTTTCTTTTAAACCCACTGTTGGGTTACATTATTATTATTATTATTATTTTTGATTAACATAAGAGAAAATTGCCTTCCATGTGGTCAGCATCCTTTCATAAGTAGGAATGCTTTGAAGTAGAGAATCTATATAGTGGAGTGCATTTTATTTTTAACAGTTTATCCTTGCCTTTATCTTCTCTTCCTTTGTCTGACCCTTTATTTTGGCTCTTGTAACTGAACACTGCTGACATGCATGACTGATTTAAGACTTCATAAATCATAAAGATAGTGTTAATTCTATAGACCATGGTCTTAGAACTGACTTTTTACCCTGGAGCCTTAATCATTAAATGACTTTACAGTAAACTTAGGATGCATCTTAAAATTTACTGACACTTTTTTCCACCCCACTCAAATTTGGCAGTCTTAGGTATTGGCCTCTTTGAAGGCAGTAAGGATTACATTTTACCCTAACTTGAGTAGTAACTGTCAGAGGCTACTTAACCTCTTAGGACTAGAGTGAGACTTCATAAAATGAGGGGGTTGGACGAAATGATTGCAGGCCCATTGCAGCTTAATGACTCTTAAAATTCTATAACCATTTATTTCTCATTCTTACTGGTCAGAAGGCATTGTGTAGTCTGTTTTAACCAGAGAAATCTTATTATTTTTTTTTTTTATGATTTTATTTATTTGAGAGAGAGCATGAGACGGGGGAGGGTCATAGGGAGAAGTAGACTCCCCACTGAGCAGGGAGAGGCTGATGGAGGGCTCTGTCCCGGGACTCCAGGATCATGACCTGAGCCAAAAGCAGATGCTTAGCTGACTGAGCAACTCAGGCACCCCAACCAGAGAAATCTTGTAATAACTTCATCTGGTAAGAAAAATGGTCAGCTAAAATGTAGCTTAATAATGAACTGGAGGCATTGCATGTTCAGTTTTGAAACTGAGCGTTCTTGGGAATGGAGAGAAGAAATGTATACTTACCGGAAAAGGGCAAGCTTTTTTGAAGAAAAAACTTGACATTTAACTTGAAATCAGTAAGAGTAGTCCCCATAAAGAAAAATTAAAGGCAAAATATTTGCACAGACATTTACCAGTGTGAGGATAAATTGTATTAAACGGAAAAGTTGGAGTGAGGCACTGTCCTGAGGGTATTGATGTTTGTTTGACCTTGTACCTAAATCTTGCTTGTGACCTGACCTCACTCACCGCTGGTAAAGCTGGATTTAAGTGGAATTGGGAGTGAAGAGGAGAAAGAGGAAGGTTTTATTCTTACTGGGGCAGTTACACCTCACAGATTGGCTTTTTTGGGATGGATTGCTTTCATCTCTTACAGATCACCCCGAAGTCTTTAAGCAAAGAGAGTCTCTAATTTAGACATAACAGTATGAATATGAGACTGCATTGTTTGTAAAATTTGCTGAGATGGGTAAGATGAGGGAAATATATTGGAATTGATTATAAATGCATTCCTTTCTGAAACTGAGGACAGAAGTCTGTTTTATGTTTTTTTTGCTGTGAAACAGTTCTAATGTCATGTAGTGGTTTTATACTCTGCATATAGAAAAGGAAAAGAGCTAACTTAACTTCCCTTGCAGTTCTCATTTGGTAACTTTACTAATACAGAGGCTGACATGTAGATGTTCAGATTCAGTAGTGCGAACATGATTATTATGCTGACATATTTGTGTTTGCGTTTGTAGTATGATATCTTACTGAGGCCCCATTCAACTGGATAGTATTGCTTCCAGTGCTTTCTTGAGAAGTGATCTACCATAGGCCAACTTGTATGGCTGTCATCGAACAAGAAGTATAACTTTCTTTCAGTCATTGGAATTTTTGTATGACATCTTGTTGTTATCCTGATCAACACTTTGCTCATCTTCATTAATAATGGAGGGGACAAAGATTAGCACTGAGATTCAGTAACACACTTTCTCTGCAGAAACAAATCATTGTGGACCCCTTGAGCTTCAGCGAGGAGCGCTTTAGACCTTCCCTGGAGGAGCGCCTAGAAAGCATCATTAGTGGGGCTGCCCTCATGGCCGACTCGTCCTGCACGCGTGATGACCGGCGTGAGAGAATTGTGGCAGAGTGTAATGCTGTACGCCAGGCCCTGCAGGACCTGCTGTCAGAGTACATGGGCAATGTGAGTATCAGAACTTTTCTTTGAAGTGAGAGTTTTCTGTAACAGATATTGGATCTGATGGCAAGTATGCTCTTGGTTCCTTGAGCCTTTAGGATGGGGCAGATTTTTCAAGGAATGGATAAAAAAGTGGCTTTCTATGTTCCCCTTTCCTCTGAACTTTTTATATTGAAAAAATTTTAACTTGTAAAAATTCTACAGTGAGCACCCATCTACCCTTTATCTAGATTCACCAGTTAATACTTAGATACATGTGCATGTTTGTGTGTACAAATGTATGATTTATTTGTATAAATATACACACGCAAAACCTTTTTTTCCATATAACATTTGGATGTAAGTTGCAGACATTGTGTTGGTTCAACTCTAAATACCTTAGCATCCATGTACTAAGGATAATGACGTTCAGTATCCCTAGAATCCCATTATCACATCTAGGCTAGCATCTAATTTTGGGCAATAGGGAATGCTGAAAGTATTTATAGTTGGTAATTTTTTCATGGACCATATAGAATGTCATAAGAAATGGTATTAATTACAGCTGTTAGGTGAACCGAGTAGTGGTTTTGAATTTTTAAGGTTTGTGTTTAAAAACCAGTGCTGTAAAAAAATTTTTTTTCTGTAGATAATACTGTACTTGTTGATTTTTATCTCTTTTGCCATCACCTTCCCTTTTCCTTCCCTGATGCTTCTGCCATTCCAGTTATTTAATGCTTAGAGTTACTGTAATTTAGACTTCGTACCCAATATTTACTGTTGCAGAAAAGGAATAAGTTAAATTAAATTTATATAAAATCATTTTAAAGGGAAGAGAACAATATGAACTAGTTCCTACTAGTGATTTTTGGTTGTTTAATGCTTTCCGGGGGAAGATCTCGGTACTTTCTTATGTATTCATTTGCCATACATCTTATTTGTTCACTTATATGCCTATATAAGTGAACATATAATGGTGAGTCATAGTGGAATTCCTAGGGTGAAGATGAATGCCTTAGTGTGTTTATCTTTTTTCTACCATATTGTGAAATTAGTGAAGCATATTGAATTTTTTTAAGCCATTGCCATGTTTTGATTGTATGCAGTCTACCTCAGAAAAATGAGATTAGAGGCTTAGTTAAATCAAATGGAAAAAGCAGTTGAGAAGTCAGTGAAAATGTGGGGCACATTTAAACATCTGTACCTAAGCTTGAAAACAGAAAATATGTAAAAGGGGTAATTTGAAGAATGATTCACGATATTAGAGTTTTAAACAGGGAAACAAAGGACTTGGTATGTGTGTGGATCAGTTATCTGCTCTCACATGTAGTACTGAAGTGGTACAAAAATATCAAACGTAGTTATGATTAGGAAAACGCTTTAAAAACAGTCTTTGTTCGGGAAGAATACGTGATAAATTTCTTCTTAATCCTCCATAAGAGAGCTTCCTAACCATTCTGCATATAAGAGCTTCCTAATGATCCCTGAGTCTTGGGGTTGTTCGGATCTTGGCCTAGTCATCTCTGGTCATGAGTAACCTTCTAGTTTCTCTCCAGAGTGTCATACAAAAACTATTTTCAGTTTGTGCCACAGATGTAAGTAAAGGTAGGAAATACTCCTTTATGCTTGAAGACATGGAGACCATAATATCACGTAACATTTTATTATGTAAGTGAAAGCTAGAACGATGATCTTTGTTTGCCTGAAATTTAAAGATTATGGTGGAGGTTTTGAAAGAAATTATCTTGGAATTCAGATTATATTTTAGAAAATGGTCTCTGGACATGTTTTTCTTAAAAATAAAATATTCAGTTCTCTTGTATTGACTCACGTAACATTGAGCAGGTTAGGTACTGTCAACAGTGATGGAACGAAGATAAAGCTAGGGGGAGGGCAATGAAGCATGCTTGAAAGCTTAGAACATCACAGGGTCTGCAAGTAGCAGAAACAATGGGGTGAGATTTTTACTTACTTAGGAAGCTTTCAAAAGCATTTAGAACCTTTAGTAACAATCAGAACTTAACCTGCAGTATGTGCCCCTTGCTAACTTCATACTCAGTATGTGTCACATGCAAAGTAGTAGAGTGCTGGGCACTGGGTGGAGGAGGAATGAGGCACTGATCTTTCCCTTCTAATACAGGGTCTGCCATTTGTGGGGACTGCCATTGTACTGCTAAAATGCCATGGGGATTGCGAGGAGGATGAAGTTATTTCTAGCTGGGAAACCTGAGAGGTCTTTATGGAGAATTTATTTTACATTCTTTAGCTCTACCTTGAGTTTTAAAAAATGGCTCACTTTAAGTTTTGATTATTTTTCTTAAAAATATTAGACAATTATGATACATGGTAAGTTAAGACAATCTGGCTTAATTAAAACTGGTTCACTGCGTGAAACTTTGTAGACAGAGTGGTCAAGTACAGAGTGGCTGGTGTATTTTTATTTTTTATTTTTTTTATTTGTTTGAGAGAGAGAGTGCATGCCTGCCTATGTATGAGTGGGGGGAAGGGACAGAGGTAGAGGGAGACCAGGAGGGAGAGAAGCAGACTGCCTGCTGAGCACAGAGCCCAACTTGGGGCTCAGTCTCATGACCCTGAGATCATGACCTGAGCCGAAACCAAGAGTTGGCCACTTAACTGACTAAACCACTCAGGCGACCCTGATATATTTTTATTTTTTTCATTTCCTGGCTTCTTTTTTCTCTAGGTACATACTCTTAAAATCTTGCTGTTATCTCTAGTCTGCCTTCTTCATCCTGTGTGGTCATTTACCAGGTTTCCATTGATCTTTCCTTTAAGGCAGTGATTTTGAACTTTGGATGCACATTAGAATCCTTAAAAAAAGGGGGAACTTTAAAAAAATCTTGATGTCTAGGTTGTACCCCATTTAAATCAGGGTCACTGAATTGAGGCCCAGACGACAGTATTTTTTTTTCTTTTAAGATTTTATTTATTTAGTAGAGAGCGCAGGTGAGGGACACCAATGGGGGTGGGGTGCAGAGGGAGAGGGATAAGCAGACTACCCGCCAAGCAGGAAGCCCAATGATATGGGGCTCCGTCCCAGGACCTTGAGATCACGACGTGAGCCACCCAGGTGCTCCCAGGTGGCAGTATTTTTTAAAAGTTCCTCAGGTGATCCAAAGTGTAGTTAAGGTGGAGAAACTCTTCTGATGCTTTATTGCATTTGTCCATACTATCTCCATTGCATTATTCTAGGCTCTACTCACCTTCTTTGTTGTCTAGTCTGTTCTGCTTGCTTAGGGGAGTGTTCACATCTTCAGTAGGACATAGTTCATTCTGTGTTTCGAATTCTCTTCCTACTTCTTGAAAACTTAACCTGCTCTTGCTTCAAGGCCCACATTTTTTTTCATTTGTTTTGCTGATGTCTCTTTCAGACTGAACCATCCTGCATTATTTTTTTGCTGCTGGAAGTTTTGTACCTAATTGTTGACTTCCTTGAATTGTCGCTTAATTGTATTTTCTTTATCCATGTGATTTCTGCAGCTATGTTTAAGCTTGTAAAAGACAGGAACTGGGGCACCTGGGTGGCTGGGCTTGGAGTCTGCTTAAGATTCCCTCCCTCCCTCCCTCCCTCCCTCCCCCTCTGCCCCTCTGCATGCCCTCTTAAAACGAATGAATGAATGAATGAATGAATGACAGGAACTATTTTAAAAATACTTTCAGGGGCTGGTATAATACTAGAAGAGGTATTCAGTAAGTGATTGCTTTGTAGACTAACTCATGCTGACATGGGATGAATGAAGCAGACAATTTTGCATAGTTATGGTGTTAGGGATATTAGTGAAAAAAATCAAAAGATCCTTGCCCTTATGGGCTTTACATTCTAGAAGGTTATAGGGAAGGAGGCCATGGGTGGTTTAGCACTACTTCCTGTAGATCTCAGTATATGAAGACATTTGTAGAAAAAATTAAACCAAGTACTCTGAAATAAGCAGTGAGGGAAAGTGGTGTCCTAGGTCTCAGAGTTAAATTTGATTCATCAGGTGAGAGCCCAACTCCCTTTTAAAGGTGTCAAGGGCAACAGCCTTAATGCTCCTGCTTGCCTTGTCGTTTAAAGAGGTGGAGACTACTCTTGGCTGTATTGCTAACTTACTGTAGTGAGGGCTAAGAGATATTGATGTTAAAAGTAATGCATTTGACCCCTACTTACTGAACGTTATGGAAATGCCTCAGATGCATGACAATAAAGGTCTTTTGACATTCAGTGGATCTTTGTAATTCCACAAATGACTTCCAGGTTTCCTTGAAATGAAATGTGGTTATTGTGGTTAAGTTTAATTTGTTCCTGCTCTATCAGCTTAAGGTTACTCCTGGAAGGGTTCTAGAAAAAGAAAAACAGCTTGGATGGGTGTCCTAATCTTAAAAGGCTTAAAAGTGAATGGATTGAAATTAAAGTGAAACGTAATTGAAGTTGAAAAAAAAATTGTTACCACTTTATTTTTTCATAATTGAAAGTCATACATACGCATTAAATTACTGAACCACCACTATTAACATTTAGAAATAGGCATTCCAGTTTTTTTCCCTTTCTTTTATGTAGTGTTTCTTTTTTTAATTTTAAAATAGTTTTAACCCCTTACTGTTCCCTGCATATAAACAAAATATATAATTAGGGTTCAAACCATTATGTTAATGGGTTAAAACAAGCTGTGAGGTTAATGGGTAAATTTTTTCTTTCTTAAATACATAACTGACTTTGGAACTCAGTTGTGTGTTAGAATGTTCTCTGAAGTTATTTCAATGCCAGTGAAAAACAACGTTCTGAAGGGCCTTGTACTTTATGCAGTTGAATTCTATATTCACATTCTTCATTCTGCTGAGGGATATGCTGATCGTCAGTATGTTCCTTTCTCCTTTTATTTGAGCATGTGCTTTGTGTTGTTTTCCCACTAGTAGAATTTACTGTGACCATTCTTGTTACCACACTCATCTTCAAGCCCCCTGACCTCTCAAAAAATAAACAAAACCCCTCCTCCCTACCCGTTACCCCCAGATCTGAAAATACTTAACACAGTATCTGAAATATAGAAGACCCTCAATCTTTGAAGTGAATTCCGTTTGGTTTTGTCCTAAGCAGTCTTGATTAGCGGTTCATGGTCATGTGTTGACTGCTTGGAGTTAGGACTTAACAATTGATGAGAACAAGTACAGGCTTGAGTAGCTCCAGCTCTGTGCCATCCAGTGTGGGAGCCAGTAGCCGCATGCGGCTGTCAAGTACCTGAAATGTGACTAGTTTAAACTGAGATGTGCTGTAAGTATAAACTCCTCGCCATATTTCAAAGACTAAGTACACAAAAAAGGATGTAAAATATCTCAATATGTCACAATATTTTGGGTATATTGGATTAAATATAATCTGTTCTTAAACTTCTTTTTTACCTGTTTCTTTTTATTTACATCTACCAGAATATTTAAAATTATATGTAGTTTTTGTTTCTTGGTCACATTATATATCTCTTGGGTTGTTCTGACTACTGAGTAACCAGCGAGCTAAGGTGAGTAGATAAAAGAGTTTACCATCAACCTCCTCATTGAATATCCAGAATTGTACCATATCCATACATGGTAGCTATCACAGCTTGTATTTTTTATACCCAAAAGTATAGTTTCAGACAGAAGAAAATTGGTACAGCTTAGAACCTGGTGAGGATGATGTTGCTTAAAAATATATTTTATGTTTGTTCTTGCCCAAAAACATTGGATGCAGTGATATTAGGATCCTAAAAGAAGAGTGCAATAACTGGGCTTTTTTTTTTTTTTTTTTTTTTTGTATTGCACTGGGTATGTGTTTGAGGGGTTTGATTATGTTAATAGAGCAGGCATAAAATTTTTATTTGATTTGGATAATAGTTTGATATGGAATGTATGACTAGGATGCAGTTAATATTCACTTTCAAAGATATATTGTTACTTTAGTGAAGGGAAGCACTTAATTTAGATGCTAATCTTTCTCAGTTTTACAAATGCCTTCCTGGACTCACTTTAGCATAGCCCGAGCTTCCCAGTCTTTGAAGGAGTCTTCGAAGAGCTTGTTACTACATTATTCTGTAGCTGCATTTCCAGTTTTCAAAATTAGAATAGCTTACTTTTTTTCTGATTATAATTCTGAGTTCATTATATATCCCATGCTATCCTACCACCTATTCCAGTCGTATTTGTGCATATAATTGTATGCACACACATATCAATTCTTTTCTTACCATTTCTTGCCAGTGTCCTAAAAGACAAATGTTTTTACCTGTTTTACTGCCGTAATAAGCTGTATTGAGTTGTTATTTGCTCAAAAATACATACACATACAGCTGAGATCTCTGTCCTGAAAGTCTGAGCTCTTAATACCTTTATCATTGTGCATCTTTATTACAGCAAATGCAGTTTTACATCATCATCTTTAATGGCTGCAGAGCTTTCCACTGTATTGCTTTATAAATGATTGTTCTGAAATTAAATACTCCACCCTAAATAAGATAAACCCAGGTCTGGTATAGCTGCTTGAAGTGAGCCAAACAGGAAAGCTTTTTACAGTGTCCTAGACTTTCTGATGTTACTTGAGTGTCACAGATGTTTCATTTGGCTCTGTGATGTGCAGCTATGTGGCTGAGTTTTGTTATACAATATGCTTTGATTTCCATCTTTGTTTGAACCTATGGGTATCCTGTAATAAACTCTCACCTGTATTGCTAGGCCATAGTTCTGTAGCTGTTCTTGCATATGATTTTATTGATTTGTTAGTGTAAGCTTTTCTGTGAGCTGCCTAGCATATTTGGAAGAATTTAGACATAAATAGATGTTGCATTGAATGCAGAATTTGAGCACATGTAGGACTTGTTTCTATTGATGGAGCAGCATTTATTTAATTTGGAAATCTTATTTGTCAAAGATTGTGTGGTTTTTCTCACAATGGGAGATGAGAGGTTTGAAAGACCTTCTAACTCTGAGGAGGACCTCTCCTCAAGTTATATTTTGTGTTGCTTTCTGAGAGGTTGAAGGTTCTTCCTGTGTGTGCTGCTCTGGCATTACAAATTGCAGTATTTAACACGCAAGCTTTTAACCTTTTATATATAGAAAGACTCATGTTTACGTATTGAATGAAATGCTCCTGGCCTAATGGAGCACTAGTGGAATGGTCTCTTGAGATTAGGATGATGGAGTAGATATGGAAGCCTGCCCAGTGTCAGGCTGCAGATGGATCAGGTTTTAGCTTCCTTGAGATGGCTGTTAGACTATCCTTGGTATTATTTTATGCTCTTCAGAAACTGGGCAGGCTTAAAAAGATTTTACATCAAAAAATGTTTTCAGATTAAAAGGTTAAACCTCTAAATATATCAGTATTAGTAATTGTCGCTAAGTGGTGGGGTGATAGGCAATATAGATTTTCTTCTATATTTTGCCCCACGTTTTTTGGGCAGTGTTTCTTACGATCAGGATGACAGTTTAAAAGTAAACTTAGACCCCTTAGTTTCATGCATCTTAGATTTTGTTTTTTTTTTAAGATTTTCAAAAATTTATTTATTTGTTTATTTAGATTTTATTTATTCATTTGGCAGAAAGAGAGAGAGACAGAATGCAAGCAGGGGGAACAGCAGGCAGAGGCGGAGGGAGAGGCAGGCTCCCTGCTGAGCAAGGAGCCCAGTGCAGGACTTGATCCCAGGACCTGGGATCATGATCTGAGCTGAAGGCAGACACTTAACTGACTGAGCCACCCAGGCACCCCTATTTATTTATTTTTTAAAAAGATTTATTTATTTATCTTAGAGAAAGAGCATGCCTGCACTAGTGGGAGGGGCAGGGAGAGGGAGAGAGAATCCCAAGGAGACTGTGAGCTGAGCATGGAGCCTAATGTGGGGCTCAATCCTGGGACCCTGAGACCATGATCATGGCACTCAACCGACTGCAACACCCAGACGCCCCTAAAGATTGTATTTTTAAGTAGTCTCTACACCCAACTTGGGGCTCAAATCCGTAACCCCGAGATCAAGAGTCCCAACTGGAGCCAGCCAGGCACCCCTTAGGTTTTGTTTATAATTATATACTGTGTTTATTTCCAAGGTACTATTAATATGGGAACATTGAGGATTTTTCACTTTAATAAGGCCTTGATTCATCTTTTTAAGGTAATGATTCATTCAAGACTAGTTTGAAGTGACAAGTTGTGTGGTTTTTTTTTTTGCTTTGTTTACTATAATATACATTTCTAACAAGTATTGGTCAAAATACGGTCTCTTACCTCTGTGTGATGGATAGTGTTTGCGTCATCCTTTTCTTGAACTGTTTATCCAAGTGATTTTTGACCATGGAAGTGTAGAATTGTAAAATGTAGAATTTGAAGGTGACATTAATGATTAGTGCAGGGGTTGACAAATTATAGTTCTCAGGTTAAGTCTGGCTTGCTTCCTATTTTTGTAAATAAAATTTTGTTGAACATAGCTCTGCCCATTTATATGTCATCTATGGCTGTTTTTCTGCTACAGTGGCAGAGTGGAGTAGTTGTGATCTAGAATGTCCATATGCGACAAACATCTGAAACTGAAAGTGGATGGCTTCTAAAGCCTAAAATATTTGCTATCTGGCCGTTTCCAAAAGTCTGGTGAGATTTAATGTAGTCCAGCCCAATACTTTTTTTTGAAGGTTCTAAGTTACCAATTCAATTTCTTTAATGCATATAAGACTATTTAGGTTATGTGTTTCTTCTTGGATGAATTTTTGAAGTTTGTGGCTTTAAAGGAGTTGTCCATTTTATCCAGCTAGTCAAATGTTATATGCAGAGTGTTGTTTATAGGATTCTCTTACTATCTTTTTAATGTTTGTGGGGAGTCTGTAGCCATATTCTCTAATTTATTCCTAATATTGGTAATTTGTATTTGTTCTTTTTTTTTGGTCAGTCTGGCTATAGGTTTATCAATTTTGTTGATCTTTTGAAATAACCAGCTTTTAGTTTTACTGATTTTTCTCTCTTATTTTCAGTTTTACTGATTTCTGCTCTTTAATCATTTTTTTCCCCTTCTGCTTCCTTTGGGTTTATTTTGTTATTCTCTAGTTTCTTGAGGTGAGAATTCAGGTTATTGGTTTGAGACCTTTTTTTTTTTTTGGTGAAGATTTAGGGCAGATTTTCATGTAAGGCCTACTTTGTCTGCTTCCCATAAATTTTGATATATTGTCTTTTTTGTTTAGTTCAAAATATTTAAAAATTTTTCCTTGAGTCTTCCTCTGACCAATGGATTATTTGACAGTATGTTATTTGATTTCCAACTAGATGGAAGTCTTTTTGGTTATATTTCTTTTATTTCTAGTTTAATTAAAACTTAATATCCCCAAAGAATGTACTTTGCATCATTTTATTTCTTTAAGTTGTTAATCGGAGTTTATTTTATGACCGAGTGCTACTTTTGTGAATGTTGTATCTGATTAAATGTCAATTAGAGCCAATTGGTTGATGGTATTGGTTGATGCAGTTGGTTCCGTTCTTCCATACATTATTTATCTTTTATCTGTATCTGTCTATTGTCAGCTTGCTGTTAATGATTTCAGAGAGAGGAGTGTTGCCTACAGCTATAATTGTGGATTTGGTCCTTTCTTACTTCAGTTCTCAGGTTGCTACTCTAAGCAATCTGTACGTGGTATTTAAGTGCAGTCATTGTGATAAGGTGGATTGGGTTTATTCCTTTTTATTTTTATTTATTTATTTTTTCAAATATTTTATTTGTTTATTTGTCAGAGACAGCTAACGAGAGAGGGAACACAAGCAGGGGAAGTGGGAGAGGAAGAAGCAGGCTCCCAGCGGAAGAGCCCGATGTGGGGCTCGATCCCAGAACACTGGGATCATGCCCTGAGCCGAAAGCAGCCGCTTAACGACTGCGCCACCCAGGTGCCCCGGGTTTATTCCTTTTTAACCAGAAGCAAAACCCAGTCACCTCCTTTCAAAACAGCCTGAAAGTAGGGATAACTTGGGCCTGATAATACCCAGGTAAAGACAGGACTAGAGCTGAGGCTTCTGGGTTTTTAGTCCAGGGCTACTCCTGCTGATACTTTTCACGTGTGATACCATGGACTGTGGACAATAAGCTGATGCTTCCAGAGAATAGGACGTACTAAGCTTGATCAAGTAACTTCCCTAGAGCTGCTTTCTCAGCGGTAAAACTGGATTGTTAATGGCTGACCCCCCTCCTGATTTTGTTTAAAGGCACAGAGAACCAATCAAGTAAGACCAAGTGAAATGATGAAGATGGGATAATGGGTGGTGGTATTGCAAAAATATGAAAATGCCTTGAAACAAAAGAGCAGTACATGAAGTATAGCCTTGAACAAGGTAAACAGGGATCTGCATAGGCAGAGACTGGGGCTGTTCCTTTCTTAAAGAGCGGCAGGTCCTTTCTGGCTTTGTGTGACAACTCTGTTCCTTGCTGCCCTCTTCCTGTAGCAAAGAACTAACGTGACACCACCCCATCCTCAGTTTGCGTGTTCTTTAGTTCAGGCATTTTTTTTTTTTTTTAAAGATTTTATTTATTTATTCGACAGAGATAGAGACAGCCAGTGAGAGAGGGAACACAGCAGGGGGAGTGGGAGAGGAAGAAGCAGGCTCATAGCAGAGGAGCCTGATGTGGGGCTCGATCCCAGAACGCCGGGATCACGCCCTGAGCTGAAGGCAGACGCTTAACCGCTGTGCCACCCAGGCGCCCCTTTAGTTCAGGCATTTAATCACAGCAGACAAGAAGGGTCATTTTCCCTCCTCAACTGAGGGGGTGGAGAGGGGAATAGCATATTTGATGTGAACATAAAAGTATAAAGTGCTATACACTTGAAAATTGGCATTGTTCTATTTATTTTATTTTATTTTATATTTTTTTATTTTATTTTATTTATTTTATTTTATTTTATTTATTTTTGAAAAGATTTTATTTATTTTTCTGACAGAGTACACAAGCAGGGGGAGTGGCAGGCAGAGGAAGAGGGAGAAACAGACCTCCCCACTTAGCAGGGAGCCCAATGCGGGACTTGATCCCCTGGGATCATCACTTGAGCTGAAGGCAGACGCTTAACTGACTGAGCCACCCAGGTGCCCTGAAAATTGGCATTGTTTTAGATACATTTCTAATACAGTACCTTTTTCCTCATTTATTCTTTTTGATCCAAAAAGGGTTTGTTTTTGGTAAAATCATCATGTGTAACATGTAAGAAGTTCATTTAAAATATTGTTACTGTTTAAATGTGGCAAACTAGGTATCTTGGGAGGTTACCTGTTTATTTTATCTAGAATGCTCATATGTGACAAATACGTAAAATTAAAGCTTATCAGTCATAACTTTATACCTTGATATTTTCTGTCCATTGATCTTACATTTGTTTTTAAATTACATATTTTAGAGGACTTAAGGTAGTTAATAAAACCTCTTGAGTTTCCAAACTGTCCTTGCCAGAGACAGGTATAGCCTGTTGTGCCAGGAAATTTCCTTTTCTCTCATTTCAAGCCTGCTTTCTTAAAAGTTAGTTTGGTTTTCATATTTCTTAGTCATAATATAAAATTAGAAGGGTGAAAGTCTGTAGAATGTGATGTTTTCTTCTCTGAGTGAATGTCCTTATTCTTTCTGTTTATTTTGGGTTGAATCTATGTTCACATCTGATGACTGCTAAGTAAGTGCTTGACAGTCACTAAATAGCTTATTTTTTTTTTAAGTGCAGTATTGGATTTTCAGAACCAAAAACTGCTGAAAACTGATTTTGTTTGGTCATTCTCTGGAAATGGCACTGGGACCTTTTCATAATGGCATGATTTGGAGACATACTATAAGAAAGATATTTTCTTTCTGTGATTTATACTAAAACAACATCTGGGCAGTAAATTGTCTTACAAGTGTTATTTTCAGATGTGTTGAAATGATTGGCCTCCTGTTTTGGTTTTACTCTAGTTACAGATTGTCTGACTTTTGGTTTTGTAAAAAATTTGCATTTTATAATTGTCTACCAAATAGAATGCAGCGTAGCATCTTATTTGAAGGCTTCCTTGCTAATTGTCCTTTAAATTTAACGCCAGAGCATACTTTTCCTGAATTATTACTACTTTCTACTTTGAGGGAGAATTATTGGTTTTGTAGATTCAGATATGAAACTCCTCTTCTAGGAGTGAAAAGATTTATGTTTTGGCTTGCCCTTATTTTGTGTTTATATGAACATTGCTTATTATTTCTTTGTATAAAGTAACCTGAAATACTGTATAAGAAAAGTCATCAATATTTGACCAGTGATACCCAATTATAATCTTTAAAGCTCATAATAATAAATAAATGTGTTGCTGGGAAGCAGAACATATTTGTTTATCTTTTTTTTTTTTTAAGATTCTTTGTGAAAAATAGATAAAGCCATTATGTATGGGAGAATTGTTTGGTTTTTAAAAATTGGTTGTTCACATATATACCCTTAGTGTCTTCTGTTGTGATAAAGGATCCCCTTGCCCCCCCCCCCTTTTAAAAACAGGTTTTTCTTAGACTGTTAAAATTTTTTTTAAAGATTTTATTTATTAGAGAGCGAGAGAGCAGAAGCAGGGGGAGCGGCAGGCAGAGGGAGAGAGAGAAGCAGGCTCCCCACTGTGCAAGGAGCCCGATGTGGAACTCCATGTGGAACTCCATCCCAGGACCCTGGGATCATGACCTGAGCCAGAGCAGGCTCTTAACTGACTGAGCCACCCAGGCATCCCTAGACTATTAAAATTTCTTAATTGAGCCAATGGACTCAAAGCATTAGGAGGACATTTGTTGGTTTTTCTTTTTCAAAACAGTATTAAATTTTATAGCATTCAGAAAAAAATGCAATTTTAGGACTGAAATTTTCTAATCAGTATTTTTTAAAACTTACTCCATTGGCTAGTTCTTCTTTGCTATCTACAGCTCTTTCATGTTAGCAAACTCTAGAAGTTAAAATCAAACTAATTTTTTTGACTAGGGTTTCCCAAGCCAGCACAAAATTACCCATTTTCTTAAAACCACTCAGAATCAAGAATTATATTAGTTATAGGGTATGATGATAAATGTCAGTAACTGTGTTTTTTGGTTTGAGGCTTTGGTCAAATGCTAGTTCTTTTAATACTCAAGAGTTGACAAGATTTTAATGTCTAGATATGAACATAGGTTTATGGGGAATGGTACATGTACGAGAATCCCTTATTAAATGACCCAATGTTGTGGATTTGTTTTGAAATATTCCAGCAGTAAAATAACAGTATCACAGATGTTAAAGCTTGGTGATGTTGCATAAGGAAGTTCATTTACTATTCTCAGTCCTTCTGGATATGTTTGAAAAATCCCATATTAAGTTAAAAAAGAAAGACATACCATCATCATTATGGTTATTTGAGTAGACCAGGATAATAATATCTAATCAGGTTATTAGATGTCTAAGGACACATTCCCTACCATGTGGACAGCCCTTCTGAGGGCATTTGTCTGTCTTGCAAATTCTAGAAAGCCTTTGTTTTATCCCATCCAACCCCCACAACATCCCTCAGCTCGTAGCCCGGCCTGTGTTGTCTTTTAAGTCAGTTAGGTTCTCTTAAGAATTTGTATGGGAAAATAATGAGAAAATGGTGCAATTAGAAGATGGGAACTGAAGCAGGAAATTTTGATATTAGGTAGAGTCATGAGAGGTCATGGCAAGGTGAATTTGTGGTTGAGCAGCAGCTATGAATTAGATAGGCAGCATAGATGGTAAGAATGGGTCAGGTATTTGAGTTTGGAGAAGGGTGCAACCAGTCAAGAGGATCTGAGGCTTCTGTATGGCTACTCCTAAGGCTGTTTGCCTAGCTGTGCTTGGGTTCTTGTATGCATGTGTCCATGAAGTAACCCCTTTATCAGTAGATTGGATTTCTTCTTTCTCCAAGAAAACCAAAAACCAAAACCAAACCAAAACAAAAAAAACCCCCAAAAGTAGTGTATTTATTGGGTGATGCAGTTTTCTTGGTGAAATTCTTAGTAAGCACTTTTTATTAGAAGGTCAAAATGGTTATTGCTTAATCATGTAGGTATTTGTGATCCGATTCCACAGGCATTCCAAGAGCCATTGCCCTCCCCTGAGTCATATCTTAAAGCTGTATTTTGTATAGTAAGAAACTTTTTTTCTTATATACTTGACTATTATGTAATTTAGTAGTAATGTTTACATTGCTGTTACCTGATTTTGATCGAATGGAATTTAATAAATGGTAATACTCAGGACTTTCTGGAGGAATTGGTATAATTTGTCTTCTTGAGATTTCCTATTAATTGAGAAGTTGCCCCAATATAGTTTTTGGTGGCCTAAACTCTGTTTTGTCGGTTGGCCTGATTTCAGAGTCCTTGCGTTTGCTGTTGATTATGAAGACATGGCCTATCGCTAGAGAAAGCCTTGACTGAATATAAACATCCTATCTACTATTATCTTTCTCTGTTTTTCCTTTTTAGTACTCTTTCTGTGGGCAAAAATAAGAATGAGGAGATCTGGTTTAGAAGAGATAATACTGGTACAGTGGAGTTTAAAAAAAACCCAAATGAAATTGTTTTATTATTATAGAGCACTGGAGCAAGTATAAAACTATTTATATTAAATAGGATATACAAAGATGGAAAGACAAGGTTGACATTGATTGGCATTGAGGAGTGGGTGGAGGGAGAAACAACAATAGATTCAGAATGAGGAATAAATTAGTGTGCAGGGGATGGCGAAATTTCTGGGCTTGGTGGGAATGAAGAGGTATTAAAGAATCATTTTACAGGCAAGAGTGGTTAGAAACTGCCTGTTTTCCCCTATTAGTGGGTGGCTCACTGACATTGTCAGAGGTCTTGGGAAATGTTTGCTTTTTCCCCTTTAATTTGCTCCTGTGTAGAAAGTTACTGCTCAGACTCTGGGTTAGGGGCTTGTGAAGAGAGGTGTTTTGATCATATTGTTGTTATCATAACATCTTCAATTGGCAGCTTTTTTATAGGGTAGATTTAGCCTTTGATAGGTTTCTTCAGGCCCAAGAGAATGATCTGCTGAAGTAGAAAGGAAACTATTCCATTTAGCCTCTAGACAGTGACACATTAAGGACTAATGACTGCCAAAAGGAAATGTCAAACGCTAAGCTAGTCTACTTTCTTTGGCAGCTGAGAATCCGGTGAATCAACAGTTTTAGGGGGTGTATATTTAATGTGGGTGGAGGAAGAGAGTGTCTAACATTCTTTAAGGCCCTGTTAAGTTCGGCACTCTTGGACTTCGTGACAGTTTCTACTTCTCTAAACCCAAGAAAGGCACATGCCATAGAAAACGGGTAGTTACTTCTCGTGTAGGTAATAACTGGATGGAAACATTTTGATGTGTTTATGGGCGTTGTTTTTATGTATTTTTATTTAATTGTTGATAGCTGGCTGAAATGTGTTGTCATTTGTATGAGGGAGAATACTTTAGAGTTTTGATTGCTTTTGTACCCTTTATCACAAGCAGGAATTACCTGAAGAGTCTTTTGAAAGAGAAAGGATAAATTTGTGATTCTTGAGGTTTAAGGAGCAAATTCAGGCTGAATACCAAAAATTACTTGTAAGGAAAGGACAACACATTTGTAACTTTTAAACTTACAACCAAGCATGGTCACCATGTCCTAGATATTTAAAATTTAACCTTCAAATATTCACATGCAATGATGTGGAGGGGAATGATAGCTAGGGGATGTAGGTGATGAAAATGTTCTAATAGAAATGGTTGCACATATCTGAATATACTAAAACATGGAATTGTACACTTTAATTGGGTGATTTATATATGAATTGTATCTTAGTATGCATTCTAATATATATCTTAAAGCTATTTTAAAAATTCACATTTTTAAATACATGTATATATGTATTTACATACATGTATCCATGCTAATGATGCGATCAGTATTTTTTTTTTAAAGATTTTATTTATTTATTTGACAGAGATAGAGACAGCCAGTGAGAGAGGGAACACAAGTAGGGGGAGTGGGAGAGGAAGAAGCAGGCTCATAGCGGAGGAGCCTGATGTGGGGCTCCATCCAAGAACGCCGGGATTACGCCCTGAGCCGAAGGCAGACGCTTAACCGCTGTGCCACCCAGGCGCCCCGCGATCAGTATGTTAAATTATATTTCCTGTAGGAGATAGGAGCCAGGGTAATTTGTGTATCCTGTATGAAGTAAAGAATGTTTTCCCCACTTTAAAATGGGGTCCATGTCTGTTATTGCCATCAGAATGACACTGGTTACATTAAAAGCCTACACTGTGCGCAAAGTTGGCCTTTTTAAATCTCCTGGCTCTGTATTGAACAGACTAATGACCTGCAGTTTTGTGTGGCTATTTCATTTAAGGGTTTTTGAATCAAAAGTAGTTCAGAAACTCAGATACCAGATTGAACATGTATCACTTCAGTTCACTATTCTTCATTTTTATTTTTTCTCTGTGAAAAGTGGTAGATCTGTGCAATATGCATATTGTTAGTCTTTAGATTATAGAACTCTAAGAACTATGAAAATGAATCACGTTTTTTATTAATGACATAATCTTCTTAGATTCTTTTGGTGGTCAGAGGAATATAATAGATATGGGGAGGGATTTTGGTTGAAATAATGTTGCTCATAATATATGGTAGTATCTTATAGCTATAGTGTAGGTCTGCTTGACCTTGAAGGAATTGCAAAAAAGTTGTAGCAGAGGTTGTAATTGAAGTGGACTGTTTTAACCAACATTAATTACTTTGTTTACCTATAATAGATTTTTGCTCCTACTGCTTTTCGGGATAGTGCTTGTAGCTGAACAGCATGTATTTTCGGTTCATGTCATGCAAGCTTTTCCTGACTTCTGTGGTATACCTATCAAACCAGTATAGCTTATCCTGTATGGTTGTTGCTGCCCAACAGAACTAAGCTTTGGTGAACCCCAGCAGCTGGCCTTTCCTGTGATGAAGTATAGGCCAAAGTTAGCAGTCTCCTTATAGCTTTCAGTGATCCTGAGGCTTTATCACAGAAGTTTGTTCAGTTTTCTCATAGAAGCCAGCAACAATTTTGCAATCAGAAAGAACTCACTTCACTCTGTGTATGTAATACAGAATTATAGCTACTAACAAGAGGTCGTGTTACCCGTAATGAACTTTCTCCAGGTTTTTTCCATTAATGTTAATTTGCTCTATGGTTCATTCCTTTTATCTACTGGTGCTTGCTACCAGACGAAACTGTACAGGCAACAAAAACAAGTTAATATGGAGAGAATTTAATTCTTCTTAAGCATTTTCTGCAACTAGGGAAAAATCTTAAAACATTCCCTTCTTAGCTGTCATAATTTATTAGTTAAAATGTTAGTTGAAAAGTCAAATTGTACCCCCATCCCCACTTTTTACTATTGCTTTATTTGAAGGTATTTGCATTCTCTCCTCTCCTTCTTTCCTTCCTATCCTTTCCCTTTCCTTGTAAATTCTCAAAGACAACCTGATGGTGGAAATTCAGACACTGGGGCAGGAAGTGAGAAAGATGTGTTTTGATGGAGATGGTCATGGTTAGGGTCATTGGGGCAGGTGTTTGTGAAGCCTATTTGGGGGGTGGTAAACTCTCTCTAAATTGATGTCCTGGGAGATAGAACGTATCTTTGCTGCCCCAAGTAAAAGTTCAGTGAATTACAGAAAGGAAATATTTGGTTACTTCCCAGTTCCGTTGCTGCTGTTTGGAGCTATACCAATATTATGAATTTGGTGTTTCTTTATCTGGGACTGAGGAGTTAAAGAGAGAAGCTGAAAAATGACGAAGATTATATAGGCTAGTATCTGGAGATAAATCTAGTGGCTCCTCTTCATGACCGTTAAACCAGCTCTACAGGAAATTTAAAAGGGAGTCTTTGGGAAGAAAAGACCATAAGTGAGAGTAAGAAAAGTAGGAAGCATAAAAGTAGTAAACATAAGCATATCTGTAAAAATTAGTCACAGGACTCAAAAGGATGTAAAATATGACACCATATACGTGGGTAAGAGAAGAGTAAAGAGTGAATTCAAGCTTAAGTGACCATCAACTTAGTACAGACTGCTATATGTGGAAGAAGTTATATACAAACCTAAGGTAACTACAAACCTAAGGTACTCAGAAATTAAAGAGAAGGGAATTCAAGTATATCACTGAAGAAAGCCAGCACACTATGAAAGAAAGAGAAGAAAGGATCAGAAAAGACTATAAAAACAATCACAAAACAAGTAACAAAATGGCAGTAAATACATACTTATCAATAATTACTTGGAATGTAAATGGACTAAACACTCCAATCAAAAGACATAATCAAAAGACATGGGGTGATGGGAATGGATGAACAAACAAAAAATAAGACACATTTATATGCTGCCTGTAAGAGACTCATTTCAGACCTTAAGACACATGCAGACTGAAAGTGATGGGATGGAGAAATACTTATCATGCAAATGAATGTCAAAAGAAAGCCAGGGTAGCAGTACTTCTGCTGGTCAAAATAGACTTTAAAACAAGGACTGGAACAAGAGACAAGGACACGGAATAATAATTAAGGGGACAGTCCAACAAGAAGACACAGCAATTTAAATATTTATGCCCCCAACTTTGGAAACACTCAGATACATAAAACAGTTAATAACAAACATAATGGAACTAATTGATAGTAATACAATAATACTAGGGATCTTTAACACCCCACTTACATCATTGGACAGATCATCCAAACAGAAAATCAACCAGGAAACAGTGACTTTAAATGATACACTAGACCAGATGGATTTAACAGATAAATTCAGAACATTCCATCCTAAAACAGCAAAATACACATATTTTCGAGTGCACACGCAACACTCTTCATAAAAGATCATATATTAAGAAGTCACAAAACAAGTCTCAACAGATTCAGAAAGATCAAAGTCATATCATGTATCTTTTCTGACCACGACGTTATGAAACTGGAAATCAACCACCAGAAAAAATCTGGAAAGAAAACACAAATATATATAGATGAAATAACATGCTGCTAAACAGTGAATGGGTCAACCAAGAAATCAAAGAAGAAATAAAAAATTATACAGAGATAAATGAAAATGAAAACGGTGGTACAAAGTCTTTGGGCTATAGCAAAAACAGTTCTAAGAGGGACGTTTATAGCAATAAAGGCATACCTTAAGCAGCAAGAAAAATCCCAGTTACACCTAAAGGAACAGAAAAAGAAGAAACCCAAAACCAGTGGGAGGAAGGAAGTAATAAAGATTATTATTGGCAGCAGAAATAAATGATAAAGAAACAAAAGAAACCAGTAGAATAGATCCATGAAAGAAAAAGCTGTTTCTTTCAAAAGGTCAACAGAATTGTTAAGTCTATAGCCAGACTCAAAAAAAGGGGGGGCAAAACAAAAAAAGACTCAAATAAACAAAATCACAAAAGAAAAAGGAGAAGTAACAATTGACATCACAGAAATACAAAGGATTATGAGACAATATTATGAAAAATGATATGCCACCAAATTGGACAACCAGAAGAAATGGATAAATTCCTAGAAATAGAGAACCTACCAAATCTGAAGCAGGAAGAAATAGAAAATTTGAACAGACATTGATTACCAGCAATGAAGTTGAATTAGTAATACAAAAGCTCCCAACAGACAAAAGTCCAGGACCAGACGGCTTCACAGTTGAATTCTTCCAAACATTTAAAGAAGAGTTGATAACCATTCTTAAACTTTTCCCAAAAAAAAGAGTAAGAGAAAGGAAAACTTCCAACTCATTCTTACGAGACTAGTATCACCCTGATACCTAAACCAGGTAAAGACACAAGAAAAGAAAACTACCAGCTAATATTGTCATGAATATGGATGGAAAAATCCTCAACAAAATACTCTCAAACTGAATCCAACAATACATTTAAAAAACTATACATCACGATCCAGTGGAATTTATTCCAGGATGCACGGGGTGGTTCAATATTTGCAAAACAACATGATACGTCACATCAATAAGAGAAGGGATGAAAACCATATGATCATTTCAATAGATACAGGAAAAGCATTCAACAAAGTACAACATTGATTCATAATAAAAACTCTCTACAAAGTAGGTCTAGAGGGAACATAACCTAATAAAGGCTTTATATGAAAAACCCACAGCCAACATCATACTTGGTGAAAAACTTAGGGGGAGAGCTTTCCCCCCAAGGTTAGGAAAAAGACAGGGATGTCCCCTCTCACCACTTCTATTCAATATAGTACTGGAAGTCCTCACCATAGCAATCAGATAGCGAAAAGAAATATAAAGCACCCAAATTGGGAAGAAAGAAGTGAAATTTTCACTCTTTGCAGATAACATGATACTATATGTAGAAAACCCTAAAGACTACACCAAAAAACTACTAGAACTGATAAATGAATTCAGTAAAGTCTCAGGATACAAAATCAATGTGCAGAAATCCATTGCATTTCTGTATAATAATAGTAATGAAGCTGCAGAAAGAGAAATTATGGAAACAATCCTGTTTACAGTTGAACCAAAAATAATATAAAATACCCAGGAATAAACTTAATCAAAGAGGTCCAAGACCTTTATTATGCTATAAAACATTGATGAAAGAAATTGAAGAGGACCCCCCCCCCCAAATGGAAAGACATCCCATGTTAATGGGTTGGAAGAACAAATATTGTTAAAAGTGCCTATATTACGCAAAGTAATCTGGATTTAATGTGTAGATACCAATAGCATTTTTCACAGACTAGAACAATCATAAATTTGTATGGAACCACAAAAGACCCCATGTAGTCAAAGAAGCCTTGAAAAAGAAAAGTGAAGCTGGAGGCATCACAGTTCCAGACTTCAGGTAACCTTACAAAGCTAAAGTAATCAAAACAGTATGGTACAGGCACAAAAATAGACAACATAGATCAGTGGAACTGAATAGAAAGCCCTAGAAGTAAACCCATAATTATGTGACCAATTAATCTTTGACAAAGGAGGCAAGAATATGCAATGGGAAAAAGTCTCTTCAACAAATGGTGCTGGGAAAACTGGACAGCAACATGCAAAAGAATGAAACTGGACCACTTTCTTACATCATACACAAAAGTAAACTCTAAATGGATTAAGGGCCTAAGTGTGAGACGTGAAACCATCAAAATCCCAGAAGAGAGGACAGGCATTAATTTCTCTGACTTAGTAGCAACATCTTTCTAGATACGTCTGCTGAGGCAAGGGAAACAAAAGCAAAAATAAGCTATTAGGACTACCTCAAAATAAAAAGCTTCTGCAGAGCAAAGAAAGCAACCAACAAAACTGAGTGACAACCTTCTGAATGGGAGAAGGTATTTGCAAATGACATTATCTGATAAAGTGTTAGTATTCAAAATACATAAAGAACTCACACAACTCAACACCCACAAAATGATTAATCCAGTTAAAAAATGGGCAGAAGACACGAGTGAACATTTCTCCAATGAAGACACACAGGTGACCAACATACACCGGAGAAAGTGCTCAGCATCACTAGTCATTAGGGGAATGCAAATCAAAACCACAATGAGATACCACCCCACACCTGTCAGAATGTCTAAAACCAACAAGACAAGAAACAACAGGTGTTAGTGAGGATGTGTATAAAAAGGAACTCTCATGCACTGTTGGTGGGGATGTAAACTGGTGCAGCCACTTTGGAAAACAGGGTGGATGGAGGTTCCTCAAAAAATTAAAAATAGAACTATCCTAGGATCCAGCAAACACTACTGGGTATTTACCCAAAGAGTACAAAAATACTAACTCCAAGGGATACAGGCATCCTGATGTTTATATAGCAGCATTATTTACCGTAGCCAAATTATGGTAACAACCCCTATGTCCACTGATTAATGAATGGATAAAGAATTGATAACAGGTATGCAGTGGAGTATTATTCAGCCATAAAAAGAATGAAATTTTGCCATTTGCAACAACAGGAATGGATCTAGAGATTACAGTGCTAAGCAAAATAAGAGAAAAACAAATACCTTATGATTTCACTCATGTGTAATTTAAGAAACAAACGAACAAACAAAGTGACAAACCAAAAAACAATCTTAACTGTAGAGAACAGTTGGTTACTAGAGGGGAGGTGGTTGGGGCATGCTTGAAATAGGTGGGGGGTTTAATAGTCCACCTGGCTTGATGAGCATGGAGTAATATACAGAACTCTTTGTATTTAAATCACTGTATTGTACACCTGGAACTTATATAGCAGTGTATGTTAACTACATTAGAGTTAAAATCATGTGGCTCTTCCCTATCTTTAAAATTCTCTTAGTTGAGGTTTAGTGATCTTCCTCCTGGTTTGATGAAATGTACCTAATTTGAAGCTTTGTTTTCCCTCCAGAGATGTTTGAACTACATGTTTACTAATATATATTAGTTATGGCATGAAGACAACTTTTTTTTATGCAAAGGGTTTTCTGTGGAGTGATGTTGTCGTTCTTGACAGCTGCAGTGAGTATGAAGAATAACCTCAATTCCTCCACAGCGTTTGTGGCCTAAACACAGTTGGGGATGAGGATTGTACCTATGCACACAGCATGGTTGGGAAAGGGCGTTAATACTACCGCTACTATTACCAGTTTTCTTACTAACAAATTTTAGTATTTTGAATGGTTTAAGCCTTCAGGTTCTCTGTTTTTCACTTTTACCTGTTTTGCTCTACTACTTTAAAGTGATTTCTTAGAGTAGTCATATTTCTTTCTTTTTTGGAGTAATTGCATTTCTCATTGTGCTGAGTGAAGGAGCTAATTCCATCCTTCCCTCTATCTGCCTTCTCCCCTCTTCTCTTTCAGCAGTGGTCAGATACATTTGGAGAAGTATCCCTTTTTTATGTGCATTCTGGTAATCATGTCTAAAGACTGCATTAATTTTTAGCCAAATGTGTTCCTGCTGATTGTGTTGCAGAGGTTATTCTATTGCTCTCCGTTTGTCTTACTGTCTTGCCTGAAGTTGGTGGCCTTATTCCCAGATTCATAATACGTTCTCTGTACTATTAAAATGTATATTTTGCTTGGGTCTGGCATACTTCTTTATAGTTAATTCTGAGTTATCTGGCATGGGGAAGCGAGGCTCTGATCATCAGTGTTCATTCTCTGAATTGAGTTTTGTATAGGCATCTCTGTATGAAATCTCTTCATTATTCTTTCCCACTCATTTTGGATTTATTTGGTGATTGCATTTGAAATAGATTTTTTATTTGAATACTATAACTATTCATATAGTTTCTTGTTCATTTTCTATAAGTTGTGTTTATATTTCCTCCGTAGTTTATTAAACCATCTTTCTAGCACTAGAGGAAAGTGGTGTTACGAATAAGACTTTATCTGGTCTTATTAGTAAACCCACTAGCTCACTGTTTAGGAGAATTTACGTATTGTAGAGCTGGTTAAATAATTAACCACAAACAATAGTTTTAGGCCTTGCCTGTGTAGTATAAAAAGACCCTGGACCAGGTATGTGAGATCCAGAAGGTTCCTTTCCCTTTATGTTACAATCTTTGTTTTTAGGACTCTAAAACAGCTGAACAGAAAAGTCTTATTAGGAAAAATCTTTATATTTAAACTGGGCTGACAGAAGTGAGGCATGTGGGCTGGTTGGCATCATCAGTCTTCACTTATGAGATATGAACAGTTGCCTTCAGACGTTATTTGTGAACTTGCTCATTGGATTAATGGTTAGTTGCTTTAGAAATGATGCTAAAAAACTAAGTAATGGGAAAGTGGTTCATTTGCTGGCTCTCAAAGTTTGTATTGAAAAAGGTAGATCTCTTGTAGAGCTGGTATCTTTATGGCTGCATTATTTCTTTATACCCGATAAAAAGTGGTTTTTTTTTGTTTTTTGTTTTGTTTTTTTTTTTTATCCTTAAGATAGGTAATGCACGTACATGGTTCAAATTGACAGGGTATAAAAGAGTGTTTAGTGAGGGGCGCCTGGGTGGCTCAGTCATTAAGCATCTGCCTTCAGCTCAGGGCGTGATCCCAGGGTTCTGGGATCGAGCCCCGCATCGGGCTCCTCTGCTGGGAGCCTGCTTCTTCCTCTTCCACTCCCCCTGCTTGTGTTCCCTCTCTCGCTGGCTGTTTCTCTCTCTGTTCTCTGTCAGATTTAAAAAAAAAAAAAAAAAGAGTGTTTAGTGAATGTAGATAAAACTCCTTTTCATTCCTGTTCTCTGGCCATTCACTTTCTCTTATAGTTTCTTTTATCTCCTTCCAGAAATCTTTTATGTAGATGTGGTTTGGTACACCACAAACATACAAACACATACATACATGAGTGAAGGTTTGTATGTGTGTCTGTATTGAGAGTTGTAATACTTGATTATAAAAATAGGCTTTACTATGATAATTCGCTGATACCTACTGTTTTTTCCTCCTTAAGTATTATATACTTTTGCTTTTAATGGCCACTGAATTTCATTCCACATTCATCTCCCTCCCATCCCCCCAAACCTTCTGTATTCTTTTCCTTACTCCTATGTAAGCTATTTCTTTGTCTTTGCTTTCCTTCTTTCTTGGGTATTTAAACTCAGAGGCCTCTGTTCCTGTTCTTTATACTGTGACATCGCTCATAGTGCCTTATTGGAGTGAAGTCTATAAACCTTACATGTCTGGAATGTATTCACTTTGTTTTGTTTCACATCTGAATTGTTTTTTCAACCAAGTCAGATTGAGTGGCTTTTGGCTATGTGCTCTGTTATTGACTATTCTGTGTAATATTATTACATAAGGTTACTTTTATTTAACAAATAATTACTGTTAATAATAGCACATTTTAGCCTATTATCTGTATAGTCAGTAGGTATTTACTGTCTTCTTTGAAATGTTTATTCCAGAGTGTCAGTTCTCTTTACACTTTGTAATTCATTACCTTTTCTCATCACAGATGGTTGAAAGTAGTCTTCATTCTCTATAATAACTTTGAAGGTTTTGTCATTCCACTGTAGTCTCTTTCAGTTTTGCATATCTGACAGTTCCTTTGGTTTTTAACTGACCCTGGCTTTTGTCCAGAAAACCTTCATTTGTTCTTTCCTAACTTTGAGTAATGGTTTTGAAGTCCAAAAGATGATACCTCTGCAGATTTAAAATTTGCCTATTACTGCTACAAAAAATTCAAAACAAAACAAAACACATTCCTGTCTAATAAGTATCTTTTGGTTGACTGATAGTAGTTTCTCTTTACTAATACTGGACCTTTAACTTTAGCCATGCACATTTGTTTTAGGGGATATTGAATATTACCTAAAGTTATATGGTTGGTAAAAATTGATACCCTGTGCTCTAGGATGAAAGAAGACTGTTCAGTAAATAAAGACAAAGTACTCTGCCTTGTGGCAGTGGAAAACCTGTAGTGTAATGTTCCCATTGATACATGCTTGGGAAGTTTAGGTTTAAAATGTTTCCACAGAATATTCTGTCTAAAGCATGTCATGGATAATCAGAAGAGGAGAGCTCATAATCCCTTCTTTGTTTTCTTTATTGGGCTTTTCTATCTCATTGAGCCTCTCTTCCTGTCCTGCTGGTCACTGTTGTGCCTGATCTCTGACCCCAGGGTTTCTGGGGCCCTTGGTCTTCCATCATCCAGAGGTTGTCCAGTTGGTCATGGCAGCTGTTCATCATGGGAGGTAATGCTATGTTTCTTGGTGGTAAAGGTGGACTATGATCATGTCATTGTGGGGATGGATGATTTCTGTCTTCTCAGCAGGGAAGGTACTCAGTATATGTACTTCTGTTGAACATGGGTGCTCCAGTGCTGGAGCAGGGTTCTGGAGGCTTTTTCTGGGCCTGGCGTTAACCTTTTCAGTAATGGTGTGTGTGTGTGCATTTGTGTGTGTGTGTAAGTGTGTGTGTGAGGATTTGTAATATTACAATAGTTTTAATAGTGCCTCAGTGTATTCAGTGTATTCCTTGCCTGTGAGATTGTGGGCCAGTAGTCAAATCCCCTCAGCTCCTGTCAGCATTTCCTGCTCCCATGCTCAGCTCAGGTCAGAGAGGTACGTTCTTTCACCTTTGTCTTGGGCTGTGTTCCAAGACAATGATTCCACACTCTTCTTCACTGTATATCTTTTTTTCCACTGCCTTCATTCTTCTTTCATTTCCTGCTTTTTCCCCCTTTCTAGATGGTTGTCACTTCCTTTCCAAGATGCAGTGAATCTGATGACTACTATAGTTCACTTACAGTTCTTCTTTAAGCCTGTATTGCCTTTCAGAATACTATAATCATAAGAAATTAGACTTCATTTTTAACAGTGCGACTACATGATACAAAAATGTTTAAATGCAAGGATAATCCTTTTAAAATATTTATACACAGTCTCTCTCTCTCTCTCTCCCCCCCTACACACACACACACACACACACACACACACACACACACACAGAGCTGTTCCTTCCATTCAGCTTTCTCGCCATCCCATATCTTTCTCTCCCAAAGAACCAGTGTTAGCAGTAGGGTATGAATATCTCTGTACTTTTCTTTGCTTATGTAGTAGACTTCAATCTCCACACCCCTACCTCCAATATAGGTTTTTAGTTTAGTTTTGCTTTGTTTTCTGTATTGCATGGTTATTTACTTGCTAAAAGTGAGATCATTATTTACAAACTGGTATCTTACTGTTCAGCAGTACCTTGTGGAAATCCTTTGACTTCTCCTGGTATACCTTTAATTCATTCTTTTACTTGCCGACTAATATTTCATGGTGTGAATATATCATAAATTATCTGACAACTTCCCTCTTCTTGTGAGCATTGGTCAATTTTTTTTTTTTTTTGGTTAAAATTTTTTAAGCATCATGAACAATGTTGCAATGCCTAGCGTTTGCTGCTTTATTTCTGTGAAATCAATTCTTGAGAATAGAAGAATAAAAGAATCGATTATTTTGTTTCTTTGAGATTGCTGGGTTTCATAGTACATGTATATCTTCATTTGAAGAAATGTTAGCAGATTATTTTCTAAAAAAGCCTAAACTGTTTGTAGGTCTACCACCAATGTAAGAAAATACCCTTTCCTTTACATCCTCTAATAGAAGGTGTTGTTGTAAGTTTTCTGATTGATGGGTATGAAGTCATAGCTCATTATTACTTTAGTTTACATTTTCCTGACCACTTTCGGATTGAAATACTTTTTAATATCCTTGTAGGTGATTAGATTTGCTCTGCTGTGAGTTGCCTGTTCATATCCTATGCTCATTTTTCTAATGACTTATGTGTCTTTTTCTTTACTGGAGCTCTTTATATATTATGGCTATTAACCTAATATCTGCCCATCTGCATTGCATGTATTTTTTCTAAAACCGTCATTTGCCTTTTGATATTGCATATGACTTTCTTCCTTTTTTCCCCCTTTTCACCGTATCAAAGTTTAGGTTTTATTTTTATTTATGTGTGTTAATCTTCTGTTTTGTGGCTAGGGGATTTTGTAGGGTACAAATTCCTTTCCCACCTTGGATTAATTACGCACACACACGCGCACACAAACACACACACATCTTTGTGTCACTTAGGGTTCATTCACAGAAGTAGAGCAACTATGAAAGACGTAAGGAATTTATTATAGGGATTTGACATTATGCAACCATGGGAGCAGATTAAATAGTTTGTATGACACTTTTGCTTTTGTATCTGGTGCTGGAGCCAGAGGTGAGCAGGGCATGCAGTTTGTAAGAAAAGGTAGTACATGTGAAAAAGGGTCTCTCTGGAACATGAGCTGGGCCTCATGAGGACAGTCTGAAACTCATATTGGCCTCTTACTACATCTGTGCCTCCAACTCTGATGATAGAGATTTCCTGAGGAAGATGGCTTCCTTTATTACAGATTTAGATATGCACCTGACCTAGAAGTCAGCAAAACTGAAGGAGAAAATCCTGTAGGAGTTGTGGTTTTGATTGGTGGCCTATACTAACACAATGAGCCAGCAAAGCTACAGCGTGACCTGCATTAGTACCTTGTACCTGCACCAACCTTCCCAGCATAAGAAAGATGCTTGCTGCTTCATTTCTGCCTTCCAAATCTCATGCAGGGATGTCTCATGTGGTCCAGTCTGTTGTGGAACTGTGTAGGAAAGGGACTTCTGGGAAATGTAGTTCCAGATTAGCTAAATTGGCACAGGACAAATAATGTCACAATCTTAAATCTGCCTGGTGTGAGGTAAGTGCTCCAACTTAATATTTCTTCCATTTGGATAGGGACTTTTTTTTTTTTTTAAAGATTTTTATTTATTTGAGAACGCACATGCGCAAGAGAGCGTGAGCGCACAAGCAGGGGAGCAGCAGAGGGAGAGAGAGAGAAGTAGACTCCCTGCCAAGCAGGGAGCCTGATGTAATGCCGGGCTCCATCCCAGGACCCTGAGATCATGACCCAAGCCAAAGGCAGACACTTAACTGACTGAGCCACCCAGGTGCCCTGGGACTTACGTTTATATTATTTATTAAATAGACCATCTTTTCCTCTAGTGAATTGAAATATGACTTTGTCAAATATTAAGTTATACTAGCAAATATTTACTTGAGTTTAAATTGAGCAATTGGTCCAAACTTAGTTTAACAGATTTTATTTTCCTTTTTGGTCTTTGAAATGCTTATAGGTAAATGATAGAACATTTCCTACATTTACTAAATATGTGCTCAGTTATTTTTTTGAAGTTGTTATTTATTTATTTGATAGTGAGTGTGCACAAGCCAGGAGAGGGGGAGGGGCAGAAGGAGAGGGAGAAGCAGACTCCTTCCCTGCCTAGGACCGGGAGATCATGACCTGAGCCAAAGGCAGATGCTTAACTGACTACACCACCCAGGTACCCCTGTGCTCAATCAGTTTTATTAGATCAGGAATTTACTTACAGTAATAGCTACTGCTTGAGACTTAAGCCTCCATTAGTGGTTACTCTTATTAAAGAAATCTTAATTCCATACCTGTGTAACATACCTGTACAGCAAAGGCGTATTTCTAATTCTTGCTTAAGAATGGAACAAAAATAAGGGCGGGATCGAGCCCGGCATTGGGCTCCCTGCTCAGCGGTGAGCCTGCTTCTCTGTCTCCCTCTGCTCCTCCCCTGTGCTCTCTCTCTTTCTCTGTCTTAAATAAATTAAAATTAAAAAAAAAAAACAAAAAACCTTAAAAACAAAAGAACGGAACAAAATATTCAGAAGGAATATGCTGTGGCTCTGTGTGTGTGTGTGTGTGTGTGTGTGTGTGTGTGTATGTATGAAACATAATGTAGAAATAGTACAAAAAAGGAGAAAAGACTATTGAACTCAGTGGTTCTAGGAAGGAATTTTCACTTTTCAAATGAGAGTTTCATGTAAATCGACATATTGTGAATATAGATTCCTTTGTAAAAATTTCATGGTTGAATACAAGGTAGTGATTAGTTGCCTGAGTTTGAGCTTTTAGGTTTTATAAAAATTCTTTTCACACAGGCCATTTTAATTGTTGAAGATCAAAATTGATTTGACTTGGATGGATGGAAGACAACCAGTCAGGGAACTGGTGTAGTGATGGTTTTAGAGCCTTTCCTTCTGTAGCAAAATATGATAAACCTGCCTTTCACAGTTCTCATTGACATCACATCTGCAGGATTTTTATACTTGTAAATAGTTTTAAGAATATTTATTTTGTTTTTATTTTTACCCGCATCTGCAAAATTTGTGTGGATATCTGCAGTTTATTTATAGATATACAAGTTTCTGAATGCGAGCATTGAATGTGACGCCACACATATTCAAGTGAGTGGTTCTTTTTCTAATCAAGTAAAAATGGCCGGTACAAGACTCGAATTTAGAGGGAGGAGCCAAAGTTAAAAAAGAAAATCTTTGACAAGAAATGAGCTAAATAATGGCTTTCTCTGTGAAATAAATAGAGGCTGTTTTGTCCTGATCTCGGGTCTTTTTGCTTCCATTTTCCCTAACTGAACACATGTACTTGTGCCTATACACACACACTCTTTTACATAGACTTAAGTGAAAAGTGTAAATGCTCGAGAGCTCCCAAGTAAGGAAAGACAATGAAAGGATGAATGAGTGGGCTACCAGGCATCACTGAAGAGAAACTTAAGTGGGAGAAGAGGAGAAAGAAAGAATGATTTGGCAATCTCCTCCAACTGCAATAGTGTCAAATATAGACATTTTGGGGTACAGTGAAAACAATAAGGGATTTTAAGGACAGAATTTATTTGAACCCACTAGATCCCTCTATTAGGGAAAAAATGCCTGTGGAGCCTTTTTGTAGACATTTTTCCAGTTTTCTTTTTTGTTTTTTGTTCTTATTTATTGTGATGTCATCTTATCCTTATACTGTATAGATGCTGTTCATTAAAAGAGGTAATGGCTTTTTAATAAGGTCATCCTGTATGGAAAGGGATTTCTTACCCTGTGGGATATACACTTTGATTTCTCCACAGCACTGGCAATGCATTTTCACTGATTCCTGCAGAGTTTTGAGTACCAGTTGTAATCCTTGACAGATAATTTCAGTTTCATAGAGAAAATACATTGGGATTGTTGAATGTGAAGACCAAAGCTGGTCCCTACAAAGAACAAATCTGTTACTAGCTTTTTAACCTTTATGTTTTAACCAAGGAGGATAATGAGCCAGCCCTTATATGTAGTACCTGTATATAAATATTATTGTGGATGCAGGAAATTGCAGATTTACTAGTGAATGCCTTTGTAATAGCAGTGATAGAAAAATCCAACACATACTGGATAAAACATTTTTTTCTGCCTATTTCCTAAAAATGTGTATGTTGTTGAGTTTGAATCTTTAAGCTTAGAATGCTGTTTACCAGTGGTACTTAGTTGTGGACAGTTCCCTGGAGGTTTGCGGAGTGTCCACATTTCCATACAGCGCTTGGTTGGTGGAGACAAGGTCTCCACTGTGTCACTCTCTTAGCAGGGAGAATAGTGTGTCCCTTTTCTTGTAAAAAGGAAGAGGTGGGAGAAAAGCAACAAGAGTTGATTCCTGGTAGCTTCTCCCCATTTGAATTTTCCCCAACTTTTGTTAAATCAAAATTAATGTAGAATTGTTAAGTCTTGGAAAAAGTCTGAATATCTGATAATTTTCACGGTTTGCCCAACTAGAGAAATTTATTAGCTAGTCTTGATTATAATATCAATATGTAGAAAAAAAGAAGTGTTATGTTCATATTTGAGATATATTGAAGAGGTTTTGTAATTATGATTTCTGAAAGGATATTTCTAAAGGAGACTAAAGTATTTGATTATGGGGAGGGAACGAGAAACAGTATAGAATTAAATCCGGGTAGGGAATGAAAGGATTCTGAAATACTGAAACTTGTTGTTGATTTTGAAGTGTAACCCTTAAGATGTCATGTTTCATCTTCAATTTCTGTTATTAAGACGGGAGGTAGATAACGGTTTGGGCTTTTATTAAGATTGTATTGGCAGCCATACCACATAGTTTTTTAACAAAAACAGCAATTCCACTGAGGTTTTTAACAGTGAAGCCATTAATGAACCTCTTATATATGAAAGTAACAAATTAAACCTTATAATAAGATTCTTTTGTAGCATGTGAGGGAGTAAAATTAACAGGTTGTCACTACACTGGGCTTCCTGCGTTTCTGTTTAGTATTTGCACCACATTAGGGAGTCAGAAATGATTGTTCTAAAAGTTTAAAACTTTATCTTGCAAAAATGTTAACAGTCTATGATAAAGAGTGGGAAAGGGGTAGGTTTTACTAGAATGAGTGGGACCCTAGCAAGAGCTTTGCTTCATACTTTACAAAGTAGAAACCGGTCCTGCCTTTTCTGTGTCTATTTCATAAGAGGAAGCCCTTATTGACACTTGGGGGGGGGGGGAGGTGCAAATTGAAAATGTGGAGAAACTGTCTTTTCAGAAAATAGGTTTAGATTGGAGATTAATAGTGAAACCTCGAGATTTAATACTGGAACCCAGAGGCTCTTTTTAATTTAGCACGTCTTGGTGAGTAAATGATTTCTTAACATCCTTTCCCCCTCATACCCTAACCTCCTGCCTATTTCTCTTGAGCCAGGCTCTTCGAGAGAGCCATTTGTTCTTTCTCAGCTGACCATTGGTTCTTACCCTTTGCCTGTCCTTTAAATAAATCTCTTTCCCCTATCCTTTTTCCTTAGCAGCCCTTTTTGATAGTCAAAGTTCTGGGCTTTGTTTTTATCAGCAGAACAATGAAAATTGCCAGAATACGTTTTTTTAAATCACTGCTTTGATCACCGTATCCCAGCCATCTCCAGAGATCTGGAATGGCTGCTCTTGCTGACCTTGTTAAATCTATGCACTGTTTCTGGTCCCAGAGTTCCCCTGTCATTTGGTACACATTAGCTGCACTTACTGGTAGTATCTGTCAGATTGGGGGTTCTGGCTACCCCTGCACCCAGCCATGTTGAAATCCTGTCGGTACTTAATTGTAGGAAGGTTAAAGGCTCCTTTTCCACTACATTCTTCATTGCCCTTCCCGTTCTCTGAATATCAGTAATTTAAGTAGCACTGTCCAATTCACATTTTTGGGCTGATTCTCTTTTGTTAGCTCTTTGTTGAATATTGTTTTATCTCATAGTGGAAGTTGAAGTAGTACTTGCTGAAATATTTAAAAATACTTAGTAATCATCATCATCATCCAGCTTACGCTTTAGCAATTACTGTGTGCCAGGAAATATTACAGCTTTTATACACATATTCCCTTTAATCTTCAGAGCATGAGTTATGTACCATTAAGGCATAAATGACTTGCTCAAGGTCTCACAGGCAGCAAGTGGATGTGCTATATTTTGAACCTAGTCTGACTCGAGAGTCTAAGCTATTAACCATCATGTAACACAGTTGGTCTGATTGAGAGGAATAGTGTGTAGATTGTCAATACTATAAATTACAATTGTAAATATGTATTTTCCTTTCCTCCCAACATTTTATTAAGAAAATTTTTATACATAAAGAGAAGCTGGAAGAATTGTACAGTGATCACTCATTCTCATACACACACACACACACACTCACTCATTTCCTAGATTTTGTGATTAACATTTTGTTAGGTGCTTTATCACATATTTATCTATCCCTGTGTCCATCTTGTTTGAATGTATTTTAAAAATCAGTTTGCAGACACTTGTATACTTCACCTCTAAATACTGCAGCGTGCGTGTCATTAACTGGAGTTCAGTTTTTTTATGGAAAATTTTATACACAATGAAATGTACAGATTTTAAGTGTTCTATTTGACGAGTTTTGATGGGCACACACACTTTGTAACCCAAACCACTATCAGAGATAGATATGGTTATCTTTTTAGTGAATATTTGATTGTCTCATAGTTCAAGTACATGAGCTAGCTGTACCTTTGCCCCCAAATTAAAACCTGCTCTTCTGATTGTCCCATGATCTTCGACTGGTTCTTTAGTTTATCGCACTGACCTCATTGCACCTACTTGGCATGGAGTACATTCTTAATGGTTCCATGAATGATGGACTTGTTAGGTAGTAATCATTCTCACTTCTAAAACAGTGTATGTGAAGACCTTTAATTGGCAACAATTTCTTTGATAGGTAATGTTTTAAGATCATTTTCCTGAATTAAGCTGACCTTATTCCCATTCGTTTTCCAATAGAGCATTATTTGTTCAAGTGGCTTTGATGTTGAAGGGATGCTGCCCTTGAAACGCATTGTTTTTTTTTTGTTGACTGCCATTTGATAGATATCGTTTAAATATACCACAGACTGATGGAGGAAGGTGTGTTTCTGTGAGTCTCTTGTCCATCTATGCTCATTCCCCTGGTAATCTCATTCCAGTCTGTGACTTTAAATACCCATGTTTACTATGATGATTTCAGAATTTATATTTCCAGTCTAGATCTCTACCCTGGACTTGTCATCTCTACTTGAATGGCTAATAAACATTTCGATTTTAGTATGTCAAAAACTGAATCTTTATCTTTCTCATCTCTCCCCTTCCCAAATAATGTTCTCAATTCCAATATACCAAGGTTTGGAGTTCAATAAGTTTAAATGTTAGTTGATAACAGAATAAAGCAGGTAGCCTTTCATGGATTTTGTCTAATCCCCAGGCCACCCTGCCTTCAATTTAAACTGAGGGTAGTGGTGTGTGTGTGTTTAAAAATTGATACAAAATATTTAAAAGGAAGTTTTCAAATTATTATTTATGTGTTTTTGGAGGCTAGTAGATTTGTGTTTTTTTACGGAAATACGTTTGTTTAATAGTTTTTGTAGTAACTTATGGTGATGCCTTTGGTGGGAATGTCAACTAGCTAGACTTCAGATAAACTATGGTTTGTTCGGTTCTTCACATTTTATCTGTAATTCATCTCACATCTAATTTTTAAGTGAGCACAAAATGGGTGATATCATTTGTACATTGTGATGTTTTTTTCGACATCTCAGAAACGCTGCTTTAAAAGGGAGAGAATGCCTGACCACCTGCTGTTAGGTTTTCATGGAAAGTAATAGATAAATGTTAGACTGGCAGTTCTAACACAATAATAAAATGGGCTCTAGTTGTTGGAAGTTGACAGCAAGTGTTAGAGAGCAGTTCTGCACACATTGGCCTGAATGGGTTGTCAGGAGAGAAGAGGGAGATGTGGTGATACGGCACTGTTCTGGATGACTACAAGAGGGTGCTGAGAGTGGTAGATTCTTTTCCCTTGCTTTCCCACTGCTGGTATTTTTTTTTTCCTCGTGAACTTCCAGGGAAAATGAGGGAGGTTGCCGAGAGAGGAGTAGCACCGTCAGGGTCACTTGTGAACTCAGTTGTTAGTGTGTGCCACGTGGGGCAGTCCTAGCATTACCAGTGCCTCATGCTCATGTCCTTTTCCCTGTGGGGAGCAAAACTGTCAGAAAGTACTTACACATGAAAAATCAGTGTTCTTTGTGGCCAGTTTTATGGAATCCTGAAAAAACTGGTGTAAAATTTTGCAGCATAGATAAGGGAGGTAAGGATTATGGCCTTTCGTTACCCCAGTAATTCTACATTTCTGAAAATTCCACAACCATGTCCTGTGTACCCATGTCCTCTTTGCCCCAAGGCACCTTCCCCACCCCCAAATAAAACCGGTAAAATAACTATTCATATTAAAGATGCGAAAGGTGTTGGGGATTTTATTTGGTCAGAGAGCTAGAGTGAATGCTAATTATTAATGCAAAAAGGGTACTTTTCTTAAATGACTTTGTCTCTGGTTTTTTGAAAGTAAAAACAAAATGAGTAAACATTATTTAATACTTGAGTCTTATACAAAGGGAAAGGTAGACTGAGAGGACAACTCAGGTGAGCGATTGTGTTTCTATTAGTGTCTCCCTAATTGTGGAGATCATTTTGCAGCTGATAAGCACTTAGTTTTGTGGAGTCAAGGAGTATCTTTAAAATTAGAAGTATTTCTGAGGTGCCTCAGTGGCATTAAGTGTGTCTGACTCTTGGTTTTGGCTCAGGTTGTGATCTCAGGGTCATGAGATCAAGCCCTGCATTGGGCTCCATGCTCAGCATGGAGTCTGCTTGATATTCTCTCTCTCTTTCTCTCTCTCTCCCCCCCCTTTCTCGCCCTCTGCCCCCACCCCTTCATGCATGTGTGCGCTTGCTCTCTCTCTCAAAAAATAAAATTATGGGTATTTTTTTTAATGAAGATTGGTGCTCAGCTTTGGATATACTGCAACTGAATGGTTTCTGCTAATAAGGTGCTTTTCCTTGGAATTTCCTTGGAGAATCAGGTATGGGAAAAGCTTATAAATGTGCTGGTGACTGAAGATCAAAAAGCAAGCCCAGTGTCAAGAGATGTGGGAAAATGGAGAAAAGTTGTGGATGAAGGAGGAGATAAAGTGTTCTTCCTTGCTGGATAAACTGGATTATGATCTTGGAAAGACAATCTAAGAAAGAAGTTCTCATCTTAAAAAATCTGGGCCATAAGATCTGCAGTTTCTGGTAGACTCAATGTGTGTATTCATTCAGACAGGTTAATTCTGAGCAAGCTTTATATTTAATATTTTAGTAATATGGAGGATCGTCAGCAGTCATGTAACATAACCCTCATATACGCACGATAGGTTATCTTTGTGTTTTTAAATTCTCATACCTCCCTTCATATCAATAATTCTGGCAAAACTGCCTAGAAACCAAATCTGCCACTGTTAGATGGGCTTCTTCCTAAATTCTATGTGGTAGACTTGATGTGCATTTATCTTCTAAGCAAAAATAATAATAATAATAAACATAATCGTGATCTTTAATCCTCAGCCATGTATTTTGTCCTAAAATTGTCAGAAACTGAGATATCAATAAGATTATTTCTTCTTTTGAAAAACAGTATCTGTTTGTGATAATGGGTAATATATGTTGTCACATATAGTTTTATTGAACAAGGGAAAAAGACATCACTGGATTTTAAGTGACTACCTTACTCTGAAGAAATTTTGGAATTAGAGATTGTATCTTTTGAAATTTAGCCTTGATTCATAGAGACAAAGTAATGTCATGTGTAATATTATAATGCATTTTATAAAGCAGATTACTTGACCGAGAGATAATGTGGTTAGTTTTATATCAGTACCAGATAAAAAAAATTGTATTCAGGCTGTTGGCTTATTAAAAGCTGTTGCTTATTATCAGTCTTCATTTTGGATACTATACATTAACTTAGTGAGGGAAGTTAGACTAGAAAGTAGAGAGTGTCATGAACTAATGCTGAGGTCTAACATATTTTTAATATGATTATATTCTCTACTTGATGAATCTATTGCATCTAGTTCTCCACATACTACAATTAAAAAAATAGCAAGCATTTATTGACCCTGTATGGTGTTCCAGCCTGTTCTCAGTACTTTACGTGGATTAAATTCCCCTTTGGTTGTTACTACTATTAAATTCCCTGTTAGGGATGAGAAGCTTAAGGCACAGTGAGGTTGAAGGACTTGTTCACGGTTACAGGCACAAGTGTGGAATAGGTCTCTTGATCACTGTGCTCTTTACTCTTGTTGAAATCTAAGTGTTCTAATAGATATAGAATGAGTTAAATTTTAAAGGGACAGTTAAATTTCTGATAGTTATCAGACCATTGAATGCTTTATCTATTTAAATGCATTCTTTCTCAGAAAATTAGTTATCATCTTATAGACTCTTACCCAAGGATAACACTTATGATTATCATCAGCACAAATAGAGATTATGCATGGAATGTGCTTCTTTTCATTCATGATGTAGTTAGAAGATTTTTCTATTTTAAGTTGTACTCCTCATCTAGAAGACTTGGAGCAGATATTCACTGAGTGTCTCTTAGGTGATGGAACACTGTAGTTTGGGTTCCAGGGATGTAATAAGGAGGAAACATGAACTGCTCTCCCAAGTGGGTGAACGTTCAATCTTGCTGACTTTATAGGCTTCACCTTTGGGTCACCACAAAGCATGCAACATGCTTGCATAGGCTTCTTACTCTTAACTTTTTCAAGGATTTACATGAAGAACAAGTTTGCCTGTTCTTCATAATCTCCTTGGAGATACTGTCTGAGGTTTTTTCTTATTCCTGCAACTGACTCTATTTTATACATAATTCACAGGGTTTTGCACTTAAGTTGTCTCTATCCCCAAGAAAACTAGTGTGCTTCTTTTATCAGATGAAAGCTGTTGGTTTTGTTCTTTGCCTTGGCCACCAGGAAGATCAAGTCCAAATTAGTATATACTAGAAATAGCTATTTCATTATTCTACTAGGGCTTTTTAAAAATAAGTTATCACAACCCTTTAGAATCTGGTGAAATATTTAGACATACATAATATACTTGCATTGTAATTTCAAGAGGTTCTTCATTCCATGAAACATATCCTGGACCCTTAGAGTTAAGAATTCCTGCTTCTGATCTTTTCGTATCCTTATTTGAACCATTTAGTACATATGAATGTATTATCCTATGTTTCCTTGACTTCATAGAAGTAAGTTATATGAAATGATAAATAGTTTTCAAAGGTTTAAGGTGCTGAGCAGTTGCGATCTCTGTATTTGGCAGCTAGGCCATGGGAAATGTTCTAGTCTATCTCAGGAGAAACGTTTTTGCTTCTCATGATGATGAAGCAGGTGGGGTAATAGCAATGGCTGTATAGTTTTTGTCTAAGTTTTCAAAGAAAGCAACCTAGGGGTTTTACATATATATTTAATTTATATTATACACATGTGTATGTGTGTATATATGTGTATAAATATGTGTACATGTGTATTTTTTTTTTTTTGTACAAAAACCATAGCCTAAACATGGAATTCTTGTGCTCCAAGCACAATTTTGAACAGAGAGTCAGTCAGTGAAGTTAACGACATTTTTACATCTCTCTACCATAGTTTTTGGTAAAATGTCTTGAAAGTTGTAAAACTGCTTTGGGTTTGTCTCTGGGACTGCAGTTTTAAAATCTGGTTCTCAAGTGAAGGAAGAGTCGTTTTCTGTCTTAGCGTGGTGTTAGAGTCATTGGCCCCTGCCTTCAGGTTAATTGTTCACAGATGCTCCTTCATGTTGGATTTCTGGTGGGAGGTCCTGCGTGGGGAGGCCATGTGCTAGGCTTTGCTCTTGGGCCTCCATGTATAAAGGGAGGGTGTATGTTCATTTTGCAGACTTTGCAGGATGGGGTGCCTCATTGTACTTGCCTTTGGAAATTTCTTCCTCTTTAATGTCCCCTGTGGATAGGGGAAGGGCAGGTCAACATGTGTCCCTAAAGAGTGTTCCCAAAACTTTCGCCAGTGAGGAGGAATTCATGCTAAGGAGGAGCAATGTTTGGAATAGCAATGATTTTTCACCTCTCTTTCTCTTCTCTCTTTGTGAAAGACAATTTGTAGTACATTTTGTCTGAGGGAGATTTGAGTACCCAGCTGGTTAGATATATTTAAAGAAAAGAAAAAAAAAATCACTTGAAACAGACCTTGAAGAAATCTATTATAAATTTGAGTGGGAACCTGAGAATGCTGTGGCATACAGGCAAAACTAATTAAAATAACTGATAAAGAAATGAGATGTAGCTTTACATGGGATTTTCAAGGTTTAAATGTACGAGAATTAGGTTAATAAGCTCTTTTAACTCCATAAGGTATAGGAATTCGATTCTTTGTGTAATTTGAAACCACCATCACCTGTGCCCTCTAGTGCATACTTGATGAGTTTGACAGTAAAATTTTGTTCTGTGGTTCCTGCCTCTGTCCTCGTTATTGCTAAGGTTCCTGGTGTGAGAGCTCTCTTAGCCTCTCTGATCCCCTCATCCCTGGGTCAAAGGGGTGGCCTTGTTTCTTCCTGCCCCTGTGGTCTTGCTGCACTGCTCTGGGCCTAGAGAGTAGCAAGCGCATCCTGTCAAGTGTGGCAGCTCCTGGCAGTCAATTCCTTGAGACCAGGGCACTTTCTGTAACAACCCCCCTCCCATCCATGCTGCCCAGGAATAGCATCCTATCCTGGGGGTGTTTATTCCAAGCAAGGGACGCTACTAAAAAAAATCTTACCTTCCTTTTCCCTATCCATATTTGTTGAGCTGGTATCTCAGAGTAGGGTCAAGTAGGTCATGTAGGGAACCTAGAAATCCCAGCATGGTCAGCACCTATGGACATCCCTCCAAGGAATGGTGTGTAAGGTGCTGCTAGTGTCTGCCCCACCAATGGATCCCCAAGGCCAAGTCGCTGTTTGCTGGGTACAGGCAATCTTTTTGAAGCTCCCCAGGATGTAGTGGCAGTCCACTTTTGGGGAAGGTGGGAAGCCAGCTTTAGGCCCTGTGATCCTCATGGATAGCGGTTTGTCCACTCCCTCAGGCTTGTGACAGAGCAACTTCTTATTGCATAACTGCTAGTTGTTGGCATGGTAGCTTTTTGGCTAGGGCTCTCCCCACCATACTCCCCGCCCAACCACCACCACCGCATCCTTTACTTTGTTCTTTGCTTAGTTTAACCTTTCTCTCAATGAAGAGAGTCGATTAGCTGCCCTTTACTCAACTGGCACATTTGGCATTGTAGAGAATATGGTACAAAACAAATGTTCATTTAAGGTTGCTCTGTCACAAATGGTTTTTCAAGTTTCACATGTCAAAATTGAGAGCCTACCAAGGAAAAGCTTAAAAAAAAAAGACGTTCACTTTTTACAGTATACACAATTTTAATAACAAATCTTTCCTGTACACTGCACTTTGTTATCACCCTCCCACCAGCCCCCATTATAATAGTATTTTCTTCCCACCCCCCAACCCAGTTGCCCACCTCCCAGCAAAAACAAAACAAAAAAATGGCTCTTAAGGTGATTGAACACAATATGTTTGGACTATACTTTAAGTGTCCAGTCTCAGTTTTGATAGGAAGGTTCACCAAACATTCCATATATCAGATTTTTTTTTTTTAGATTACCAAGGAAGAATAGGTTAGTTGAAGGAGTAGCAGATGTTTCCAAATGTTTATAATACCTGTATGAAAGCTTGAACAGTCATTTTCTATGTGTTTTTGGCCTTACTCAAGTACTGTGAGTTTGCCCTAGGTTGAGAATAGAAATATTACCTATAGATGACGTTATCATCTTTATCTTCGTCTTTTTCTGGTTGAAGCACTTAAGCCAATAAAATACGAAGATCATGTCCCAAAACAGACTTTTGAGAAATGTCTGTTACTGTATTGCTCTTAGGAAAATGATCATGTAAGTCAGCTTCTCAAAATATTCTTTTAAAATTTCATATTGATGTCTACATTTTAGGGAGAGAATCAGGCATTTATAGCTTTTTGCCCTGATAGCATGTGTAGGAAGTATGCCTTAAGAAAATGATATGCCTGTTTTGAATTTTAGGATTTGGACCTAGCGATGCAGAGGGCTCATTTTTATTGGAAAGATGGAGTCTAGCTCTTGGTGACTAGCATTAGAATAAGCAGATGGATTTTAATAATTAGTGGAGTTGGAAAGTTCAGTCGATTCCATTCATTGAATTGGTATAGAAATTAACTTAGGCACATTAAGAAATTACATGTGTTAGTGCAGATTTTTGGCTTAAAAAATTAGTATCTTTGCTATTTGATGTTGGCAGTGGGTATTCTCTGAGTTGTGTGTGGATTTGCAGATTTATCAGCCCACTCTCATTTCAGAAAAGTGATTGAAATCCCTGGCAAGCTACAGAAATGAATATAAACGATTCCCAACAAGCTCTTGGTTACTAGGTGGGTACAGTATCATAGCCTTCTTAGCTTTTCTTTTTCCAGAGAGATTTAATTATTTTTCTGGTTCTTGATTAAGTGTCATTTTCCTCTACCCTTGAAAGTGAAAAAAGACCGGAGCTAGGAGGGGGGGTGGGTGCTGAAGAGGATAAGACTACAGTGATAAAACAAAAGCCCTAACATCCTGTTACCAGGATCCGCAGTGTAGCTGTGATGCTCTTACACCCTAGCCAGTTGGTAAAGAGAGGACATACGACTAACAGTCTCATCTTCAAACCTGTGCCGATACCGAAACACAAATAGGCCAAAATTAAATGGAATCCTGCCTTCTACAGGCATTCGAAAAGGGAAGTTTGCACTTTAAATGAAAAAGGAAAATGCTGTCTGGCACTGTTACTTACTTTTCTCTGAGAGCATTACCAAAAAAAATGGAGGGCAAAACATTTTATAGTTTTTGACTGGAAAGTATTCCTTAGTGGCTTTGCTATGCTGTTCCCCAGAATTTACTGAATGGCTTGCTTTCCCAATTTAGTTTTCTACATACATTAAGGATTTTGTCAGTTGATGGTCCATTTTACTAAAGGTAATCTTTAAGATTAATGTGGGAATTCTCAGCCCATATTTCTCATCCTTCTCTTCACAGTTTCAATTAATGTTGGTTGTGGATGAAATGATGGAAAATACTCCAGTGCTATCCTTCAGGGCTAGTGGAGTCTGTGTGTTCAGGGCACAGTTGTATTGTGACAGAACTGTGCCCTGACAAATGGCCATGGTTACCCTGATTAAATGGGTTGGTAAATTTTAGCTCATGGAGCTCTCATTTGTAATGGGACTTCTGATCCAGCCCCTCCATAGGGAAGCAGTGAGCTGTGCTCTATGCCGTAAAATCAGCTTCTGTCTCTGCCCAGGCAGGCCCAGGGTCTGGTTTAATAAGAAATGAAATGCTCACCGCTCAAGATCAGCTGAACACAGCTGGGCTGAGACTTTGCCAAACTAATCTACCCACCCTAAAAAATATAGAGAGCACATTTTAATCTTAATTTGTGATCTCATCTGCTTTTTTACTGATACACATTTTCTTTGAAATATAGGTAGACACCCCTCTCTCGGTATTAAAGAAGAAGAAAATTACTATTAAATTTCATGGGTTAAACTGTAGTCTTAGCATGTTTGCAGTTCAATCCTGAGAAGAAAATATGTCTTGAATAGAAAGATAACGTATTAATGGTCATTTTAAAGGAAAGATAACCTTTTTTTTTTTAATGGTAGTGGTTTTTCTGTAAGCATATATCCCTTTTTTTCACATACAGTCAATGTCACTTGTAGAAATGCTCATTTTTCTAAAATTAAGTCAGTCTAATTTAATGGGTTTTGCTACTACGTACATGGAACCTCATTTATGGAAAAATTCTATATGAATTGATGACTTGGATCTGAATCCCAAATATGTCATAGTTTCTTTGTAGAAATCATAATCAAAGAAACGAAATACTCGTGGCTCTTTTCTTCTTCGTGAAAAGTATGGCATCGTTATCATTTGTTAATTATGGAATGTTTCTATTAACACTCTGTCCCCCCTTTTCAGCTGCAGGCCCCAGGACCTTGCCCTGTTTGATGCAGATTGTGTAGTTACCCTTTGCCTTACTCTTGGCTGCCTTTTAACTTAAGCTAACTGTTTCTGTGGGTCACATTTCAAAATGCTGCCTTTCCCTTTCATCCCTTCACCTCCATGCCACCTTTGCATTACCACTGTGTGGCTGCATAGGCATGTACAGTGTTCTCCCATGAGAAGGCTTGCCTCAGTGATATGTTGTTCCCTTCACTTAGAAGGAACTGCTCTTACGGTGTGGATAGGTATTTAAACAATCACATTTTAACATATAATATATAGAAAGTGATTTTTTCTTGGTTCCATTAAACTATGTTCTAGCGAGAAACAGTGTTATGCCTGTTGCTAGCCAATTATTTTTAATTTGGCTTTTTGAGGTTTGAAGATCAGGAAAAGGCAGCAGAAAGAGGTTTAAACCCCTTTGTCAAGGCATCTTTGATCTTGGAGGGAGGGAGAGAATTTGTGTGTGTGCTTTCAAACTAGAGGGAGCAGGTCACAGGATTGTTAAATTGACTCAGTTTATCTCTTTTTCTCTCCAAAATAATTTCTAAATCTTTTTTTACATGTAAATGTAAATATAGGATTTAGTAAACTAATTAGTAAAATGGTGATTTAATACTAGTTTAAAAAATTGTCTAAATGCCACAAAAATCAACATTTCCATTATAAGTCAAACTAGAGATGTATCACATGAAGTCAGTGTAATTATTTACTATTGATTTCATTGTAATGAGACCTTTTCACAATCACTTGGATTCATTGTTTAAATATATTAAAGAGTCACTCAGCTTATTAGAATTACATAAAGGGTTCTGATTTCATAATGTGGACTTCGATAGTATCTACCAACCCAGGCAAAAACTCTGGAAGAAGAATGTTTAATATTTACCAGTCTTCAGCATACATAAAATTTTACTTCCCACACTGGCAGTTAATTGTAGATTTGAGTAAATACCAAATTATCATACAAGAGAACTTTGCTAAGCCTCCTTTTAAGCAGCAAGCCAGTTGTGGTACTTGGGATGGAGAGCAGTGATTTAACAAGTATTGATCCGTATCTTTTTCTGCTCAGTAGCTTCTTTCCAAACTGTTTTCAGTAGAAAAAAACAGCGTATGGAGACCTTAGTGTAAATGTTTACACGTGATAGTTTATAATTACATACATGAAATGTCTTATTTTGAAGTAAGCATTTTTAGACTTTGCAACAAGAGTGCAAATTAATATGAGCTTTGCTTCATATAACACTTAAAATATGGTTTCATTAAAAAAAAATTAAAAATACTTCAACACTTCAAAAACTTAAGTCTCCACTTGGTTTGGAAAATTAGGCTTAATGTCACCATTGGTAAAAATTAGGTATGTATTTAGCCCCTACTATGTAAAATAGGTTACTTATCTGATGTAATTTTTGACGACAGGTCGGTATTATACTTCACATTCTTTGTATGGCAGCTGCTGACACTTGCACTGTCCATAACCATTAATGATGATGAAGGGTCCTTCATGGGTGGGTTCATATTCATTATACGGTCCTTGGTCTGACATGTTTGACATATGGAGTCGTGTTTGGGATCGGAGCTGCCTGTGGTTCTGAATCATTGAGCACTGCCTAATTCTTCTTAAAGTGGGAGGGCAGCACTTCCTGGAGATGAACACTATAAAAATAATAAAAAAGAAAGAAAACAATAAAGCCATTGTTCCTGTAATTACCCGCTGAGTGAAGATGGCATTGTCTGGTTCGGGAAAGTGTTCCTCAGTAGTAACTGCTATGCCTGCAGTAGTTGGGATTTCTTTGTCTCCCACATGGTAACTTGATGAGCTTATTCTTTTTGTATATTCAGTGGTTGGATCTCTATAAGTTGTAGCCATGGCAGTGACAGTGGTTGATAAATTCCAGCAGAGCTGAAATCCGTGGACTGCATCTAGTATATCCTCTCCTTGGGTGTGGTCAGGGCTATGACATAGGATAGAATGTTCCCACCGACCTTGGAAACTGCCCAGCCAGGAGGCCAATGCACATATTCGAGGGCTGCATTCCCACAGATTGCCAGAGAGGCCGACGGTTGTGAGGGATTTCAGGGAGTTTAAGATCTTGGAATCAAGGCTATTTAACTTGTTGTTATCCATGAGGAGAATTTTAAGATTAGGCATCGTTTCAAACACTGTCAGGTCGATGGCTTTGATTTCATTTCCAGTCAGGTCTAGCTTTTCTAAAGTGCCCCAGGTCCACTCCATTCCACATGTCAAGTTGCTAATTTTGTTCCATTGTAAGAAGAGTGTGTGCAGACTGCTTAGCCGTAGGAAATGAGCAAAATTAATCTTCGTCAGCTGGTTGTGCTCTAGGTGAAGCTCTCTCAGTTTGATTAATCCTGCAAATCCATTGCGAGCCAAACTCCGCAAACGGTTTGTGCTCAAATCCAGAAACTCCAGACTACGACAGTCCCAGAACAGACGTACTGGGATAGTCCGCAGGGAGTTGGACCGTAAATGCAAGGTCTGCAGCTTCCGAAGGCCGTAGAAGAGCTCTGGGTGCAGAGATGACAGCTGATTAAAAGACAGGTCCAAATTTTGCAGGTTAATCAGTTGAGTAAAAGTTGTGTTTGGCAAGTAAAATATTTTGTTGGAACTTAAGATTAATTCCTTAAGTTTATATAGTCCTTGAAAAGCATCTTCTTTTACTGTTGAAATTTGATTGTGGTCTAAGTGGAGCCAGGTAAGTTGACTGAAGCTGGCAAATTGATCCCTTTCGAGCTCTGTGATGTGATTGTGCCTCAGGGACAGGCCCAGAGAGCCCTTGTCTGTGGCGTTTGGCACTGAGCGGAAGCCCTGAGAGTCGCAGTAGAAGAGCAGCTTCTCGCAGCGGCATTTGGGTGGACACGCCATACCCAGGGCAGGCAGCATTTTTAAAACCATACTCATTGCATATATTGCTGCCAGCATAGGGGCCCCTAATGGCCACTTGAAATGTAAGCCTGCAGAATATAATTTAAGGAAAACAAGAAGATAGGATATTTTTCAGCAGAATGTATGAGCTATTAAAAAAACAACAACAACATTATGGCGAAAGATTTCACTGCATATAACTTATTTTTCATTTGCTGCAGGAAAACTAACCTTGTTAGTATGACTAGAGCAAAACTTAAGCCATTAGGAGAAAAGATAGAGCATATTCTGTCATTAGCTATATATGCTTTTACCTAAACCTCAAAATCCAAAAATTTGACAGTGATTTCCCTCATAAAACATGTCCAGTGGCTTATTTTAAAAAGCATGATTCCTTGCTGACTGTACAAGACACATAAACGCATGGACTTACCCATTCTTCTGAGCACATTGGAGGCTGCATTCAGTCGCGGTTGTTAGACTCAACGCAGTGAGTCTGTAAAAGGCTCTAACATGCAGGAGCCTTTGACCAGTTTCCTGTTTTCTGTGTCCCAGGCTTTCTGAGGAAAATCGAATCCACCAGGGTGAGTTATTTTTTTCCTTAGGATATTCCTCTCGAAAGCATTGGTTTCATTTTCTCTGTCCTCTCTGCTTCTCTAAATCAGTTTTGAATGTAAGTTATTAATTTCGTCCTCCTTTAACTGCTCAGCTGGTTAATCAAAGCTTCGGTCTCTCTTTTCCGCAGCCGTTAGTTCTCTCGGTCTTAACTTGTTGATGGCAGATGGGCGGCTTGTTGCAGAGAAGAGCTCCTGGAGCAGCATGAGTGCATTTACTGAAAAGCTTTTCCGAGAAACGGCACAAGAATGGAATTGCTTATGTGCTGCGACCACACAGAACTGTATATAGGCTGACGTCACCGGGTGACGTGTCTTTTGTTTGGGTTTTCCAGAAGCTTTACTGTTATAAAGCACCGTGCTTTGTAACAGTATCGGGGTCGCTGTAAGACCCCTTGATTATAATAAAGCGAGAAAGAGAACCCCTGACTTAAAAACACGGTATTCCTTCAGTGTAGGAAGCAACAGTGAGGTTATAATAAAGGCTGCATTCAGGAAGACCCATCTGAACAGTGAGTTGGGATAGCAGAGTGATGATTTTTAATGCTTGGAAGAGCCAGTGTTAGACTGCCGATTCTGCAGAGAGAGATCATCTAAATGGGCAGGAGCCTGCACGATTTATGAAGTGCAGATTTAACGCCAGCCTATGCAAGGTAGTGCCTGCTGCTCCGGTAGTTTGGAAAGCTACTCAATCACCTTGTTGTTATGCTTGGTTAAAATAGAAGTATGACTGTGATTTGCTTTAGATGTGTTGGAAAACTAGCCAGGTGGGCTTGGCTTCTTTGTCATTAGGAGCTTAACATCATAAACCACGAATAAAGAGGGGGGGGAAAACCTTACAATACAAAGTGTTTGGTTACTTTGCTCCTTGAGAATTGAAGGGGAACTTGAGTTAAAAAGATTTCTCCTTTTCTGTCTCATTTTATAACAATGTTTTAATCATAGTGCTGATTGAAAAATAATGCTGATTTGATCTCTAGATGTCTTACTAGGGAAAAGGTTAGGGTGATACTGTCATTTAATACTGAGTGCCCTAAATAAACATTAACCGTGGAACAGAAGTGATTTAGGACAAGTGATAGAGCATGGTTGGATTCTGGTGTAGCCCCTCGTATTTACCTCCAGAGTCTCACCTGCTCCTTCCACTGAAAGGAGTTGCTCAGCTGAGCAACTGAGCACGATTTGGGGCATTGTGGCACCCATGTAACAGAACATTTGCATACTTAATAGATCCTACCGGCACACTTAAGAACTGACTTTGAGTCTAATACTCACTCTTGTTGGACTCTCTTGTGAATACAGAAGGTCACTCATACTTTGGAATAGGATTTTTGCTTTGGCTGTTTTTACTTGATCTGTGTCTTCTCCCTGCCGAATAGTGTCATCACTTGTCAGAACTTGGTTATGAATTTACAGTTCCATGTTTATTTTTTTTTAAGATTTTATTTATTTATTTGAGAGAGAGCTCACTAGAGAGAGAGAGAGCAAGCAGGAGTGGGGGGGCAGAGGGAGAAGGAGAAGCAGGCTTCCTGCTGATCAGAGAGCCCAACGTGAAGCTAGATCCCAGGATCCTGAGCCAAAGGCAGACACTTAAGCGACTGAGCCACTCAGGCGTCCCCAGTTCCATGTTTAATATAGTGTAAATGCGAAAGATTGCTCTAGCATTAGTCAGGGCCATATATTCAGGCCTGACAAATGTAAGGCCTTTTACACGTTAAACCTTATATTAATTTGGCCTTCCATACCAATTTCTGTCATACCATTGGTGCTTAACCTGGAGGCAAAAATTTCAAAACAACCCATGGTGTCTGTGAAACCAGAACATCATTGGCTTCATTCCACTGGGCAAGAAGTCGTCCTTTTAAGAGGTGTAGTTCCTTTGTTGAAGGGTAATACTGGAGTGAGAATTGGAAGAATCGAAGGTCCCGTCCTCACGGCCTTGCGTGAAGGTGCAATGAAAACATCGGCAACTGCAGGTTGTATAGTCTGTCTTCTTAGAAGCAGACCCGAAGATGGATTAGAAGTATTCGAATTTTATTTGGAAAGTGCATTGGAGGTATAAAAGGAGGGAGAAGACAGTAGGAATACTCTGAGGGCCACTGGAGTCTTTAGGCCACAGGGCACGTCTGATACCTCTGAAAGGAAAGAGGAAGGAAAGATTTGACAGTCATAGACTGCAGTGCGTCCCCAGGCCAGAGCCAAGCTCCTGAGCCAAAACTGCCCATGAGTGGAACCCCACATTTAAGAATGAGCCTGCAATAGTACTCCCACCATTTCCCTGCTTGCTGGTTAAGGAACGGAGAGGTCCTGTTTTAGACCTGAAGGATGCCACTCCCCCCACTGACCGTCATCTTTTCCAAAGTCTTGTCTGTCTGTAGGCCAGAAGTTTTTGACCTGGGTCCATAGACTGGTTTGTAGAATTTTGTTGCTTGTGCATTTTTCTGTGAATAGGTTTCAATCAGATTCTTACAGGGCCTGTGATCCTGGGTTACAGAGTTTCCTGCTCTACAGGAACTTTCTCCCAAAACATCTAAGGAGTGGGAGTCTGATAAAGGTTGTCTCTTTTAATTTTTTTTTTTTTTTTTTAAGGAAAAGCAGCCCTTGGGATACTGTAAATACCCTTACTGAATGAAGTCAGCTACTCTCTGATTTAAAAAAAAAAAAAAAAAAAAAACTTCGCCAGCCAGGAGGAACTGGATTAAATTCTTCCCTGAAGTAACCACTTTAGTTCCATGTGGAGAAAAGCATTAGAGTCAATTGGATTAGAGCAACCACAATTAGGAATGAGTTGTATGTGAAAATTTAGAAGGAAGAGCATCTCCTTCCCCTTAGACTCTTGGTTCCTTTCTGCTCTCTAGTCTGCTTGCCTACCTCTTATATATTAACAAATGGAAAATGCTTAAATTACATTATCCCAGCACTATTAGACCAGATTTGTGGGCAAGGGAAATTGCCCAGAGAAGCACCAGTGCAATCAAGAGTAATTATTTTTTGACGCATCTGGAGAAGTGGGCAGTAATGCACCGGAGAAGGTAGGCAGTAATACACGGTACCCAGAGTCCTTCTAAGTCACCAGTCATCTTGCTCACTTGCCTTCTCTTTGGGTTCACAAGGTTCAGTCTGTGGAACCAAAGAAGATACGGTGTTTGTCTTAAGGTTGGTGGAATACATGGTTCCTGTTGATGGAATTTTGCATCATTTTTTGATCTTTATCTTTCTTTAGCTCAAAGGACTAAACAGAGATCCATGTTCTTTCTGAATTAAACTTATTTTTGGTTTCATTTTAGGCAGCTTTATTCTCCATACATATGCCTTTGACGTAATTAAAGTGGCAGTACAACCTCTGGAAAGCACTATCCATATCATCTGTTTAAGTTTTCACTGCTTTGTTGTTGTTTGTGACAAGGCAAAGGAGAAGCAAAATCTAACTCATCACTCCTCTCTGTGAACGGTTTTAAGCAAAAGTATATGAGTCAAGCGTCAGGGCTTAGGTGCTGTAGTTACGTGCATTATTCTGCATGAGTAAAGTTTGCTTTTAATGTGTGTTGCTGATGAGGGAGAATTACTTCCCTGCTTGGAGAGGCAGATGTACGGATACATGGAATTTTCTGTTCATTTGTGGTAGAGCCGGAGCTTGATTTTGCATTATGCTAAAAAGTCAAATGTTTCTTTAATCATTCCCAAATCCAAAAATTGTAATATCTCTAGCACCAGTGGTGTTGCACATAGGTGCTCGGGAGAAGTATGTTAAAATAAACGTTGTTGCTGCCAGTCTTGATCGCTACTGGGAAGATCTCCTCACGTTTATCAAAAAGTGATAGTCATTTTTTGGGTGGAGGTCCTAGATTTTTGGGTCTGAATATATCCCCTGCTAAGAACCCTTTTAGGGTTCTTAGTTGGCAACCTCATATTTGGGCCTAGATTAGAGTAAGAGGGTTTCTTTTGGAGGGAAGAAGGAAGGAAGATGAGAGAACATTATGGCAAATCCTAGAGTTGTTCACTGCTTTCAAACTGCATGTATTTGGGGGAAAGATATGACTGTTCTTTTAAATTATTTGGTTATTTATTTATTTATTTATTTATAAATATTTTATTTATTTATTTGACAGAGAGAGACAGCCAGCGAGAGAGGGAACACAAGCAGGGGGAGTGGGAGAGGAAGAAGCAGGCTCTCAGCAGAGGAGCCTGATGTGGGGCTCGATCCCAGAATGCCAGGATCACGCCCTGAGCCGAAGGCAGACGCTTAACGACTGAGCCACCCAGGCGTCCCTGGTTTGCTATTTAGAAAAAAGTAAAAACCATTGAGGTTCATGCTGAACATTAGCTTGTTATCTTCCCAAGAAACAAAACATACATGACAAAGGCGGATAGAATACATAAGGATCGATGGCTTTACCAGTTTATCATGTTGGGATGGACTAAAGAGTGGTTGATAGTCCCAGGTGGAGCTGGAGGATCTGAGAGCATTCAGAACGCTAGGCTCCTGGAATCTGGGTGTTCCCTAGACCACTGTTGCAAATAAATAAATAGGTGTGTGGTTGGGAATCTTTCTTTTAAAAGTAAGTTGTCCACATAAGGCCAAGAATCCCCATTTTTTACTAGATCTTTGTCCCTATCCCTACCATTGATTTTGATTTTTAAAAGTCCTTTTGTTCTCTTGTTAGTAAACATAACTCAGAAAGCAGAAAGAAGGAGTAATGGTTCCGCAGTGATGGTGAACTGTGTTCCTTTTGATGCTGTAACTTACAAATTTAGGGATTTCTTCTAGCTTTGGAGGCATGTGTTTTTTGGTAATTGTTGCTGGTGGGGGTGGCAGGGCTAGGATCGGGTAACAGCCTAATTCTCTTGTGCTAGTGTTTTATTCTGTGTCCAGGGCTAGGTAATTCAGCGGTAAATCTTGGGGTGATACACTTGAGTCAGACATTAGGTGAGGGATAATCTTTCATAGAAGTTTGGGCAGAGGTACACTTCAGCCATGGAGATCTTTATTTCGCCTACCATAGACCTCAGACCAAACAGAACTATCTTAAAGTCTTGATTAATGCATAGACTGATTGAAATTTGTATTGCCAAGCCCGTTTTTTTAACTGTTTGCACAGTGGCTTCCTCGTGTTTCCCCCATCCGTCTGCATGTGGCAGGCTTCATTTTTTTACTCTGAAATTCAGCCAAGTTTGGATTTGTCCTTCCTGCTTCTCCCTCTCCATTTCCAAGTAGCTTTCTCTTTAGACATGTTTCTTCCTGTCAACATAGGTGGCTCACAGGTATACAAAGCCATTTGCACAGAACAGAATTAAGAGTTAAGATACCCATTCATATTTTCTTCAAAGAATCCCTTTCAGTGTTAGAGGCTTTGACCCAGTTGGCTAAACTTAAAGGGGTGAATTTGCATGTATATTGGCTAGATGCTATCAGTTTTCATTGCTGAATCTTAGAAATGTCATTCCCTCAAAAATCCGGGGTAGAAGGATAGTGACATGTGCTAAGACAAACAAAAAATTTGAACATGTGATATCATCAGTGCAAAGAAAATCAATAACAAAAATTTGGCCCAAAGAGAAAAAGATCATTTCTTACTGTGAAAGGCTTATAACAGCATGTCAACATTATAGCTGGGCTTGAGATGAACCCATATTGCTGAAAGAGTACTGCTAAGGCTTGACATCCTATGGGAGCTGATTCTGACTTGCTGCTTGTTTTGTGTATGTGTATATGGTGGGGGGGGTCTGTCTGTCTAATGGCTTCATAGTTTTTCCCTTGTATGGCTGGCTCTACTGTAATTTATGGACATGTAGTTTGAGGATTTTGGCCTTTGCAGACAGTAGAAAATGAATATCCTTTTAGTATCTTCACATCCTTAGGCAAGTTTATATATAAATTCCTAACCATAAAATCACTGGGTTACAGAGTGTGTATATTTAAAATTGATAGACATTGCCACATTGCCTTCCAAACAGTTTTAAACCATTCCATACTTCCCCAGAGGTCCGTAAGTGTTCACTAACCATCCTACCACCTCCTTTCCCACCCCCAAACCATATTTAACAATATCTGGGACTCTAATAGGTGAAAAATGCTTTCTTTTATTTGTTTCTCTTTACTTATGAGTAACAATGAACAACATTTTGTATGTAGGTGTGTTATCATTTTTGTTCTTTTCTGTGGACTGTGTATTTCATTTTGTCATTTCCATGTGGAATTGGTAATTTTCTTAAAGATTTGTAAGCTATTTTTTTTTTTTTTATTAAAGAAATTAATTTTGGGAGGCACTTGGGTGGCTCAGTCGGTTGAGCATCCGACTCTTCATTTCGACTCGGGTCATGATCTTATGGTCGTGGGATCAGGCTTCAGATCGGGCTTGGCCCTTTTTTGTTGTTGTTAAATCAACATAGAAATCAAAAGAGGTCCTGGTTTATCAGCAAATCTTAGCCTGATTTTCCTAGCCAACTGAGCATAAAAATCCTTCTGAAGTATCCTCACAGTTGAGTCATCCTAGTTCTTTTTTCCCCTGGGTTATTAGCAGTTTCAAAATTAAGGCCTTATTTTATGACCTTCATGTACTTAACTTTGTATATCTGTTTGCTTTATTTATTCATTTATTTTTAATTCAAACTTAGTCAACATAGAGTACATCATTAGTTTCAGATGTAGAGTTTAGTTATTCATCAGTTGCTTATAAAACCCAGTGCTCATCACATCACATGCCCTCCTTAATGACCATTACCCAGTTACCCCCGTCCCCCACCCTCTCCCCTCCAGCAACCCTCTGTTTCCTATAGTTCAGAGTCTCTCATGGTTTGTCTCCCTCTCTGATTTCTTCCCATTACTTTTTCCCTCCCTTCCCGTATGATCCTCTGTGCTATTTCTTACATTCCACATATGAGTGAAACTATATGATAATTGTCTTTCTCTGATTGACTGATTTTTGCTCAGCGTAATACCCTCCAGTTCCATTCACATCAGTGTAAATGGTAAGATTTCATCCTTTCTGATGGCTGAATAATACTCCATTGTATATACACCTCATTTTCTTTATCCATTCCTCTGTTGATGGAGATTTGGGCTCTTTCCATAGTTTAGCTATTAGGAACCCTCTTACACTATTGGTGGGAATGCAAGCTGCTACAGCCACTCTGGAAAACAGTATGGAGGCTCCTAAAGAAGTTAAAAATAGAGCTACCCTGGGGCTCCTGGGTGGCTCAGTCCATTGGGTGTGTGCCTTCGGCTCAGGTCATGATCCCAGGGTCTTGGGATCAAGCCCCATATTGGGCTTCCTGTTCAGTGGGGAGTCTGCTTTTCCCTCTCCCTCTGCTCCTTCCCCTGCTTGTGCTTGCTCTCATTCTCTCTCTTTCTTTCAAATAAATAAATAAAATCTTAAAAAAAAAAAAAAAAAAAGAGAGAGAGAGAGAGAGAACTACCCTACGACCCAGCAATTGAGCTGTTAGGTATTTACCCCAGAGATACAAATGTAATGATCTGAAGGGGCACCTGAACCCCAGTGTTTATACCTATTTGCTTTAAATTCCTGTTTGTGCTTCTGATAACTTCCCAACTTACACACAGCAGCTATTTAATAAGTAGATGATTAGTATCTGTTTTAAGGAAAAGAAACTTGGTGTCTCAAAAAGATACTAGAGTATCTCAGCTACCTGCTTCAGTTTGTGCTGGGACCCTGTTAGTATTGGCTCTCCAACTTTTCCCCATCCTGGGTTTTGTCATATTTTCCTCCAGAAAGATAAAGGAATAGTTCACATGCTCATTCTGATCTCCCGGGTTTTGACAGAAAGATGCCACAAGTTCATTCACTGGAAGTGCTGTGGAGTTTTCACTGTGTTTTTCTTTCTTGAAAGCACTGTGTTTATTTTGTACTGTTACCTTTCAGGTTGAGTAGTCTTCTTTATGCTCACCTGGGAGCCTTTGTCACATTATTTCCAGGGATTAAAATGTACCTTGAGATGCCACCAGCTGTGCCAGGGACATATTTCCTTCCTTCCCAACTTGGAAGAGTTAGACTAGAGCCATGGAGTTGAGAGGTTGTAGGATATAGGTGAATAATTAGTGGACATATGCACCAGTCACAGCAGTGAGACCTGTGTCATCTGTGGCAAAGGTAGGAGTGGTTTGGGGGAGTTGTGAATTTGTTATAGGAGGAAGATTACTCTTTCTGAGGCAAGGGTCAGGTCTTTGCGGGGGTGGGGGGATGTTTGTTCTTTCACAGGTTACCATCAAAGTGGGTAAAATCCTCCCTCCAAGAAAGTTTAGTTTTTAACATTTTTTTAAGTTTTAAATTAATTAATTAGAGAGAGACTGTGTGTGTGTGTGTGTGAGTGTGAGAGAGAGAGAGCGCACGCGCGCGAAAACAGGAGGAGGGACAAAGGGGAAGGGAGAGAGAGAGGGAATCTCAAGCAGACTTTGTACCAAATACCCAGCCCAGCACAGAGCCTGATCCCATAACCCCGAGATCAGGACCTGAGCCGAAACGAAGAGCTGGACGCCCCACTAAATGAGCCACCCACATACCCCCTAGTTTTTAATACTTTTTAAAAACCAGTGCCTAACTTAAATGTAACCTCGTGTATAACTTTGCCTTACTACTGTGACTCTTACGTCATTCAAAACTATCAGGCCCAGCACGGTAGAGTATTCTTGAGTTATGTGTTGCTCTGAATTATTTTATCTCAGAGTGTAAACCCTCTGAAAGAAGGCTTTTGGCTAGTCCTGCCTACTTCAGTGAATGCAGAGTGGGTGCTCAGTAAAGAGTTTGTGTAAATAAGTAGAAGTCTGGCCACATAGGAGAGAGGTAGGGTGGCTTCCTCATGCTTCTGTTGAAGATGGGTTTTGAAAGCCCTTTCACTGTCTCAGCTAGGACTATGTTGCTAGAGGTCATCTGGCTAATAACCTTTGCCTCCCCTCAGTTCAGCTGGTATTTACTTGCTTGAGGGGAAGCTGTATGTTGAAACCCCAAATATGCTGTATCTTTTTCTTACCCCTTTTGTCACTGTTTAGCAGGACATACATATCAAATGTGAATGAACCTACGTGGTCTTTCTGCTTAGATGGAATAGAGTCTCTCAATTAGGTAGGAGCTGTGAGTCATTTATTTTAAAGGTTAAATGAGCAACTTCCCTTTGGCATAACTTGAAATAAAAAATCCTAACAGCTTTAATTTCATAGAGAAGTAAAATCTTGTTTTACAGATCAGCAACCTTTCCACTTTCATCAAGCTCATTGTTAAGGTTGTGAGTGTGTATATGCATGTGTACTTACCCTCTTATATTTTATTTATTTTTTTGTCTGTCTGTCTATCTATCTATCTGACAGAGAGATTGAGAAAGCAGAAGCAGGGGGAGAGGGAGAGGCAGGCTCCTCGCTGAGCAGGGAGCCTGATGCAGGACTTGATCCCAGAACCCTAGGATCATGACCTAAGCCAAAGGCAGGCACTTAACTGACTGAGCCACCCAGGTGTGTGCGCATGCATGCGTGTGTCTACATATTATGAAGGGATGCTTTGATTTGATAGGTGGTCTGTCTAGTATAACCTAAAAGCTTCATCAGATGACTGCTTCTGAACTGTCCCTTCCTGATCAGGGAGGCATACACTTTTATTTCCTAAAGTAACAAGAAAGACAAATTGTTTTTTAGGGTGGTTTCAGAAATAGAGAAGTAACAGATTTGTGGTATGGGTTGCATCTTAAAGTAAATTTTGCTGTGTGGCTGTGATTCCCTCAAAATCAAGCTTGAGGATTTGCTTTTATATAACTTGTGCAGTAAATCCTTCTACACAAATTGAGAAAATTTCTCTACACTTGAGGTTATAAGGGGTTGGGTTCTCATGAGGTCATTGTGCCAAACCTTTGTGTTTCAGGTAGCCGGTATTTTCTGGGATAAACGATCTGCTAGAAATATCCTAAAAATGTGGCTAGGAACAATGATAAATTTTACTAGGTTTACTTAGAGAAATTTTCTTGAAGTGTGTGCCTATGTGTCTAAGGAATGCACTGAGACTTCCCTTTTTTTTTTTTTTAAAGATTTTATTTATTTATTTGACAGAGAGACAGCTAGTGAGAGAGGGAACACAAGCAGGGGGAGTGGGAGAGGAAGAAGCAGGCTCCCAGCAGAGCAGGGAGCCCTATGCGGGGCTCGATCCCAGGACCCTGGGATCATGCCCTGAGCCGAAGGCAGACGCTCAGTGACTGAACTACGCATGTGCCCGTACACTGAGACTTTCCTGATGAAGGCATTAGTTTGATTTTTTTTAAATTCCATTTTAGTCACCTTTGCCCTAGATCCTGTTGTTTTGATCCTTGAGATGGTCAGTAACTAATTATACTTGTCAAGTTCTTTTCTCACATATGGCCAGGAGTGAATCACCATTTATTCCTTCAGGTAGAAATTCTCATTCCCGAATCAGTTTTGTTGAGATTTTTTTTTTAAACCCATTTTTTTTTTCAAGAATGTATTTATTTGACAGAGAGAGAGAAGGAAAGAATACAAGCAGGGTGAGCAGCAGAGGGAGAGGGAAAGCAGGCTCCCCTGCTGAGCAGGGAGCTCATCATGGGGCTTGATCCCAGGACCCTGGGATCATGACCTGAGCGGAAGGCAGACCCTTAACTGACTGAGCCACCCAGGCACCCCTAAACCCATTTTTTAAAAAATTTACTTATTTTATTTTTAAAAAAATTTTTATTATTATTTGTGGTTTTCTGTTTGTTTTTTTTTTTTGAGAGAGAGAAGAGTAGGGAGGGAGGGCTAGAGAGAGTCCCAAGCAGACTCTGCACTGAGCACAGAGCCCGACTCAGGGCTCAATCTCAGGACTTGGAGATCACAACCTGAACTGAAACCAAAAGTCGGACACTCAACTGACTGCACCACCCAGATTCCCCTTAACCCACTAATACTACTGGACTACTTAATTTTATTGGCAGTATGGGATTATTAGGGAGAAAGATAATGGATGTGACCCTAAACAGATTTGAGAGTGATTGTATTAATTTAGTACTTTTATTTCAACTCTCAGTATTCCTAAAATCCCCTCTTGTCTCCTCTCAGTCCTCTGCGAAATAATCTATATCCCTCAATACTTTTTCTTTTCTCCTATAACAGTCCATAGAGTTGGGGGCAGAGGCACAGGTGTCATTGTTTCCATTTAACCCATGGGGAATAATAGAGAAAGTGAGTAACAAATGGACGTACAAGGCACTGAGAAAACATGAAAATACATCTCCCCACCCAACCATTCATGTACTGTGCTGGCTTGTGTACTGATGGCATATGTATACCAGAATGTCTTGAGGGCATGGAAAAGTAGAACAATGGATTAAATTCCTTTGTCTACTTGTATCTCTCCTGTGATAACTGCATGTTTTGTTTTACATTTGTTGGCTGGGCATTTTGTAAGGAAAAACTTTTAAAGTACTTGATAGACTAACCTACCTAATATCTTACATCTTACCAAGGTATTTCCAAGCACATGGCTAGTCCTACCTGGGTAACTAATTTAGCTTTGTGCCCTTTTCTTCCAGTTACCATTGATTTTGGTTCTGGTTAAAATGCTCCCCGATGCAAATCTTAACGCAGTGCCCATTTATATAACTCTCTCAGAGTGACTAATATGTTCTTTTTTGTGCAATACAATCGGATTAAGCGTATCCTAGAACTTAAAAATATATGGCTGAAGTAATCTTACAAAGCATTCTTATTGGAGCTGCATAATATACATTATTAATTTGACCCATCATGGTCCATCTTAACTTTAAAATTCATTGTTTCACGTTGTTTTAGTGCCAGGTGCCATCTTTCATATTTTGACATTCTTCACATCTCAGAGTTTATCAAAATCAGGTGTAACCTGTTCTTACTTGCAGTTCAAGGAGAGATTGGTGTATTCTGAACCTTGAAATAAAACATAAGTTTAGTGACCTGGGTGGCTGAGTCAGTTAAGAATCTGCTCTGGCTCTGGTCATGAGCCCTGTGTCTTGCTCCCTGCTCAGCAGGGAGTCTGCTTCTCCCTCTCCCCCGTGCTCAGGCTCACTCGCCCCCCCCCAAATAAATAAATAAAATCTTTAAAAGAAACAGAAGTTTAATTTTTTTAAAAAAGATTTTATTTATTTATTTGACAGACAGCCAGTGAGAGAGGGAACACAAGCAGGGGGAGTGGGAGAGGAAGAAGCAGGCTCCTAGTGGAGGAGCCTGATGTGGGGCTCGATTCCAGGACTCTGGGATCACGCCCTGAGCCGAAAGCAGACGCTTAACGACTGCGCCACCCAGGTGCCCCGAGAAGTTTAATTTTTCAAACAGCCTTTTAAATGAAAGTCATGTCTCTGCTTCTCTTATTTTGGTAAATCTCCATCAGTTCGTGCCATCAGATAATGTGGATCCTAAGCATTGTAAGGTTAGGTTTTTATAAAAAAAGCTACATGGTTCTCTCCTACCCTGCCCCCATTTATTTTCCAACTTTGGGCTTTAATTAAAAAAAAAAAAAAAAGCCTTTTAAAAATAGTGTTGATCTGAACAAAAATAGCTATTGGCTATAATTACATTTCCTTGTGAATTACTAAAATGTGCATCTCTTTTCTTATTTTCCAGGCTGGACGTAAAGAAAGAAGTGATGCGCTCAATTCTGCAATAGATAAAATGACCAAGAAGACTAGGGACTTGCGTAGACAGGTAAACTGGAAAAAATTTTTGATTGCTTTCCCAAGTTCTCACTTTTGTAATTTGGGTTAAAATTCCAATAAATACTGGGCCCATATTTTTTATTGGGGTAAAGGATGGATTTTTCACAGGAAACTGCCTGTCTCTGCTTGTTAGCTGGTAAGGTTCTAAATTGCTAATAAAATGGCTTGGGGGCCTGGAATAATACAGTCCCACTGGGATGGACTGAATAAATTAGCTGTAGTGTGAAAAGGATGTACAGGTAAGAAAATCAATATAAAATGACTTGGGGAACCTGTGACAAAACTCTGAAGGATCTTGTGGTACTGGTTTACATACAGGCGAAACAGAAATAGCAGTTATTTATTTGACTTGCCCCATTCTGATGCACCCTTGAAGTTCACTTAGATCCTTGGTGGAGATGTTTTTCCAGTACAAATACGTGTGTATAGAGATACTTCATTTGCTCAATTTTCCAAGTTAGTAAATACACAGGAAAGAATCTCTTCATTTGTTAAATAGTCCCGTTAACATTTTAGAATCCAGTTGAGTTTTAGTATTTAAAAAATTAGGGTTGAATTTACAAAACCATGTAGTAAGACTTAAAGTTGTAGTAATAGTTTCCAGACTTAGTAGAGAGACATTTTATTGATCATGTTTGATAAAAAGCAAACTTAATGATGGAATGTGTTTTTATTCATTTTCCTTCTGGTGAAGTCGTATCAGAAATGGTTATAAAGATAACTTTTTAGGTTTAAGGCTCATGGTGTGGTAACCCTCCTCAGAAAAGCCAGAAAGTACCTAATCCTGTCTTTTCATTTTCAGTCAGTCAGTTAGGCTAATTATATATGTTGCAAGGCTCTGTGTCAATTCATCCCAGAGCTGCTTTCTGTTCAGTTTTTTATTATTCCTTTAAGATACAAGCTTTAGTTTTGTAATTCCCAAGAAAAAAAGGATATTATCTTGAAACCTCAGATTTTGTTGCTGAAATGCTGTGACTATAGCATAACCATTATCTTCAGGATCATGTTTCCTATGCTGCAGATTATGTAACTGCACAGCTTACATGAAGGATCCTCACGTAAGTGCAGCCAGGCTATCATGAGCTTCCATTAAGATTTAAAAGTATAAGAGGATAAAAGCAGTCTAGTTTCTTCGTAGAAATAAAATCACATTTTTACAATTTATTTATTAGCTCCGCAAAGCCGTCATGGACCACGTTTCAGATTCATTCCTGGAAACCAACGTTCCACTTTTAGTATTGATTGAAGCTGCAAAGAATGGAAATGAGAAGGAAGTTAAGGAATATGCCCAAGTTTTCCGTGAACATGCCAACAAATTAATTGAGGTAAGTGTGTTAGCAGTTTCATTAACTATAGGTAACTTGGTGGAGTGTGGTGATTTTTTAATCACATTATTTAATCAGCCAAAAATTTTAGGGGCTCACCTAACATACAGTATGTGTAAGATGAAAGTCTTTTACCATTACTTTATATCTATGCCAAACTACCATTTTGGCCAGTTTACGTTAATTATGTGCATGATTAAATATAGATAGTCCCTGCCCTAGAAACTTAACATCTCCACTTAATGTTAATGCAAATAAAGATAGATTGTGACTTGTCTGAACTTAAAAGATACTATAGAAGGGGGTAGTGTCTAGAAGTTGGAGAAATTGCATGGCTTACATCCTGGGCTGCATCCTGGCAAATCACTTAACCTTTCTGAATTTCCATTTCTTTTCCGTAAAATGAGGATACTAATGATACCTCTCTCAGGAATATTTTGAGATCGGAAAGAGATGATCTATGTCACGTGCCTAATTCTTTGCCTGAGACATAGACTCGGTCCAGTCATCGTGTTTTAAAATTGAAGAAACATGCTGTTAATTAGATATGTTGTAACAATAGAAATCTTTCTGTAAGTGATGGTTTTGTAAGATGACAAGAAAAAAGAGAAGGGAATTGCTGTTTAATTTCCAGGTAGGTCAGGCTTGCTACTTACTACCTTTTGATAAGTGAACTTTCATTATTATTTATTTCATTTTTAAAAATTGACATATAGAAAGCACATACTCAAATTATTTGATTTTGTTACCTTAATGTAAAGCATCAACATTTGGAAAAGATATTCCATAGACCATTTGGTAAGGTGGTCATTATGTAAGAATAGAAAATGGGCCTTATGTAAACTGTGTGTCTTGTACATTTGGATTTATAGTGACTTTAGGCCAGGTTAATGCCATAAAAATATTCCAAGGAAAACATCAGTAATCACATTAAATGCATTACTAATTTTACGTCAGGTTTTCTTTGACCATTAAATGTTACTTTGACCTGAATTGATTATGTACAGAATACATAGGTCAGTCTTTTTTTTTCTTTTTTCTTTTCTTTCTTTTTTTTTTTTTAATTTTTATTTAGGTTCTAGTTAGTTAACATTCAGTGCAATATTGGTTTCAGGAGTAGAATTCAGTGATTCATGACTTACATAAAATAGGCATTGCTCATCATAACAAGTACCCTCTTTAATACCAGTCACCCATTTAGCCCCATCCCCTACCCACTGCTTTCCTTCAACCCTCAGTTTGTTTTCTGTCCTTAAGAGTCTCTTTGGGTTTCTCTCCTCCACCCCCACCCCCTAATATGTTCATCTGTTTTGTTTCCTAAATTCCATGTATGAGTGAAATCATATGGTATTTGTCTTTCTCTGACTGACTTCATTTAACATAATACACTGTAGTTCCAACCATGTTGCAAATGCAAGATTTCATTCGTTTTGATGACTGAGTAATATTCCTCTGTGTGTGTGTGTGTGTGTGTGTGTGTGTGTGTATCACATCTTTATCCACTTCTCAGTCAATGGACATTTGGGCTCTTTCCATATTTTGGCTATTGTTGATAATGCTGCTATAAACATCGGGGTGCATGTACCCCTTCTGTGTTTTTGTATCCTTTGGGTAAATACCTAGTAGTGCAATTGCTGGGTCATAGGGTAGTTCTATTTTTAACTTTCTGAAGAAGCTCCATACTGTTTTCCAGAGTAGCTGCATCAGTTTGCATTCCCACCAACATTGCAAGAGGGTTCCCCTTTCTCCGCATCCTCACCAACACCTGTTGTTTCTTGTGTTGTTAATTTTAGCCATTCTGACAGGTGTGAGGTACTATCTCATCACGGTTTTGATTTGTATTTCCCTGATGATGAGTGATGTTGAGCATCTTTTCGTGTGTCTATTAGCCATCTGAATGTCTTCTTTTTATTATTATTTCAAAGATTTTATTTATTTGAGAGAGAAAGAGAGTACAAGTGGGGGGAGGGGCAGAGGGAGAAGCAGGGAGTCCGATGTAGGGCTCGATCCCAGAACCCTGGAATCATGACCTCTGAGCCGAAGGCAGCCGCTTAACTGACTGAGCGACCCAGGCACCCTTTATTTTTGTTATTTTTAAAGATTTTACTAATTTATTAGAGAGAGACCAGGGGGAGTGGCAAAGGGAACGGGAGAAGCATATTCCTCACAGAGTGTGGAGCCTGATGTGGGGCCGATCCCAGGACCCCAAGATCATGATGTGAGCTGAAGTTAGACTCTTAGCTTACTGAACCACCCAGGCGCCCCAGCCATCTGGATGTCTTCTTTGGAAAAGTGTCTGTTCATGTCTTCTCCCCATTTCTTAACTGGATTATTTGTTTTTTTGGCTGTTGAGTTTGATAAGTTCTTTATAGATTTTGGATACTAACCCTTTATCAGATATATCATTTGCAGATATCTTCTTCCATTACATAGGCTGCCGTTTAGTTTTGTTGATTGTTGCCTTTGCTGTGCAGAAGCTTTTTATCTTGATGAAGTACCAGTAGTTCATTTTTGCTTTTGTTTCCTTTGCCTTCGGCAACGTGTCTAGTAAGAAGTTGCTGCAGCCGAGGTCAAAGAGTTTGCTGCCTGTGTACTCTAGGATTTTGATGGTTTCCTGTCTCGCATTTAAGTCTTTGATCCATTTTGAATTTATTTTTGTGCCTGGTGTAAGAAAGTAGTCCAGGTTCATTCTTCTTTGTGGTGTTGTCCAGTTTTCCCAACACCATTTGTTAAAGAGAACGTCTCTTTTCCATTGGATATTCTTTCCTGCTTTGTCAAAGATCATTTGACCATATAGTTGTGGGTCCTAGGTCAGTCTTCTATTCAAGTTAATGATTCATTTGGAATTAAAATCAGAGGAGTATCATTTTATGTTTCCATTAAGCATAATTTTATTCACCATAGTCACATGATAGCATGAGGTATAACCTCCAGATGTACGAAGATTGTCTTTAGGAAGCCAACCTCCTGTAAGTAGCCTACATATTAGAAAGTATGCCTGTAAGGCAGAAAGCAAGGGCACTGTCAGCCCAAGGCCTAGGGTAACAGGTACCGGAAGTGGCATGAGAAAGGGCCTTGTCTCTAGTGCTGGAGGGCTCTTTATTCGGAACTACTTTGTCATCCTCATCCAACACAACTGACACTTCCTGAGCATCTGCTGTGCAACCAGGTGTATGCAAATACAATGCATTTTCCACAACAGCATTTCTTGGTAAGGAAATTGAGGCTCAGAGAGGTTAAGTAACTTGCCTAAGGTCCTCCAGCAGTGAGGGCTGTGCCTTTTGAGCTTGCTAGCGTAGTGAACAGTGAGAAGCATCATATGGACCTGATGGCTCTGGAGACCTTGCTTTAGGAGTATTGTCCGTGCTTCTACTTTTATTTCATTCTGAACTATACTAACCAAAGGCCGCTTTGAGTTTAGAGTTTGGTATTGCCTATCACAACTCAGTTCTGACCCCTGTCTCACCCCTGTCAACCCCCCCCCATACTTACTATATATGTATTAAATGACATCCTTTTTATTGCTTGAGGCATAACTAAAGGGTTTGTAGTACTACTCTCAAACAGTTGAATTGCATTTATGGTAATAGAGATACTAGGATATATAATTGTATATGTGCTTAAAAAAGGAAATGAGTTTTTAAAGTGTTGTAGAAGCCTGAAATTCTTAACTCAAGGCAGAACTTTACTCTTCAGTGACAAGACTTCTCTACTTTTGTATTATGATGAGCACTGAATTAGTCAGGGACTTGTTTTTAAACAAAGGTGAAATTCCGCATTTTGATTGTTTTGTTAATCTCTTTACTTCTTTTTGTTGCATTAGTTTCGTCTTAAGTTGGAGTAAATGTCAGCTGACTTTGGTTTTTGTGGCCTTTTGCAGTTATTCCTGGGGGTTTAGGAGAAGTAAGAGAGGGTGGGGAAATTGAGTGGGGCTAGTGGCGCTGGCAGGAAAGGAGGGGCTCAGATTCTGTAGCCCCTGAGAATTCTGCCAGATAGGTTTGACTTTTTAAAATTCTGCAGTAAAAAATAAATAAGATAAAATAAAAGGAAATACTGAAGTAAAATTTTGTGCTGACCATCTGCAGTTAGCACAGACCCCACAGGTAAAGGGCATGATCCCCAACAAGGTTGCTGTCACTGTAGATGCAAGCTGCCACATGCTCTTCTGACCCAAGTGACTTTACATTCAGGAGTTCCCATGAGCCCCCTCACATGACTGCTGCACTTCAAATGCCTGCTGCAAGTTTGGAGGCTCCCCAGGCTGCCCAGACTTCTGACCAATTGGCTACAAATTTGGAGGCTTCCCATGGCCCTCTTGAGGTCTGATAATGTGCTGGAACAACAACTAGAACTCAGGAGAGTGCATACTTAAGGGCCCACCAGGAGTTACCTCATTAGCACAAACTGTCAGGCCCAATAATGAATAACAAAGATACTCTTATCATTAATGGAAGCAATCTCAGGGGTATGGAAGTTTCCTTCCAGGAAACCAGGACAGAGACGGGACATTTTTTATTACACAGCACCTCCCCATCTTGAAGGAACTGGAATGCCTGGTTTTCAGGTAGATGGCCATGCTGCCATAAAGCCACATAGAATAGAAGAGGTAAGACGGGGCTGGTGGTTGTTTTCTGCAGCTTTACTCCGTCCTGTTTGTGGGCATTTACCCAGTGCCTTACCATTTTTCTTATCTGGTTCTTCTTGCATTGTTCTTCTTTTCCCAGGAGGTTCTCCCCTTTGGGAGCTAGGTTTTCTGTTCTTTAGGAATTGGGTCCATCTCTTCACAGTGAGTGGTTTTCTCATTCTGGTATGTAAATCCCCCTTCTTTGTGACATCCATGTATTGTTACTTACCTTTTCTTGGACTGCTTCTGTTAGGGGGACTTTGCTGGGTTCTCTGGTTGTCAGGAAAGGGAAGCCACAATCTCCTTCTCTGAAACTGCCTCTCTCTTTTTTTTTTTTTTTACTGCTGTGCACATGTGAATTGAGAGGAGCTGTCAGTGTAAACACACACCTGATTTCAAAGATATGGTCAAAGATATGGTATGGGAAAAGAATGTATAATATCTCATTAATTTTTTTAAATTGATTACATATTAAAATGTAATATCTTGGGATTAAAAACAGCAAATTAGGAGCACGTAGGTGGCTCAGTCAGCTAAGCATCTACCTTCACCTTAGGTCATGGTCCCAGGGTCCTGGGATTGAGTACCAGTCAGGCTTCCTGCTCAGTCTCATTCCCCCCCCCCTCTCAAATAAATCTTAAAAGAAAAAAAAAAGAGAAAGAATGAGAAAGAAAGACCCCAGCAAATTATTTTTGCTAATTTCATTGTTTTTAGTGGCTACTCAAAAAACTTTAAATTCCTAGAACCTTACAGCTTGCCACTAGAAATCATTCTTAGCATATGGTTGGCCTTTCAGTCTGTTCAGAATCCCTTTATTTCTGTCTTGCTCTCTGAATTATCTAGATAAAACATGTCTACGTTATTCCCTTATATCCTTTTTGGTAACTTCCATGATCACCCCATTAACATTGGGATACCTATAGGAAGCATAGTTTATATTCTAGCAGCAGCTGTGTGGATTCCAGTTGCCTGTCTGCTTCCCACAGGAGATTCTGTTAATGTACTGTCCAGTAATTTCTTTTTTTCTTTTTCCAGTTTTCCCCGTGAATATTTGGGTGCTGCTCTATATCAGATATCAACTCTGTGGGCTTAGACTCACTCCTCTCACATCTGATCGCTAAACCGGGTAGTCTGATTTATTGAGTGTTAGAAGATGTGCTCTTCCGCACTGAAGTGAAGCCAGACTTCTTCCCAGAACCATTTGGGGATGCTGTGAAGTTGTTGCGGTAGGGATCTAGACTCAACACAAAATTCTCATCGGCCAGAGTTTGTCCAGGGTTGCTCTCTGGCAACAGTGCTTAGGCTCATTTGCCCATTTGCTCATATCTCAGTATTAGAGATATTACAAGAGTTTTTGAAAGCATCCCTATGGAGCAAGATGCCTGAGGAGTAAAAAAAGTGCCAGTTTAGGTAGGTGTGGTTTTGGGACACTGCCATTTAAAAATACAGTTTTAAAAAAATTATAAAAGAAATATGAGTTCATTTTAGAGAATTTGGAAAATAAAAGCACGAAGAAAATAATATTTCGGAGTAGATTTATACTTTATATGTGGGTTGACTTTTTAAAAAAATATATAAAACAGATATATTGATTTATTTTTTGAGGCAAATGATATCATAATTTGTTATGATGTAATGTGTTTTCCTCCTGCTTGCCATATCATAGCCGTTTTATTGTATTACAAAGTAGTCATTTGTAGTATTTCTATTGATTGCATACTGGTCCATTTATTTAACTAGTCCCCTACCATTAGGCATGTAGGTTATTTAGGTTGTTCTAGTCTTTCATTATTACATGTAATGTTTTGATAAAAACATCCTTGTTTTTTGTTTTTTTGCCACCATTCCACCCAGTTGTTCTAGCCAGAAATCAAGGAGTCATCCTTGGTTCTTCTCTTCCCCCCTCATGTTCCATATTTAAGCTATAAGTCCCCATATCATTTTCTTTTCTTTATTCCATGGTCACTTCCCTAGTCCAAGCCATTCCACCTCACTGGACTTCTGCCACTGACTCCTAGCTGATTTTTGTGCTGCACTCTTGTCCCTCTCTAGTCTCTTTTTTGTAGAGCAGCCAACATGACCCCTTTAAATCAGATCACATCATTCTTTTGCTTCAGGACCCATTCAGCTGTGGCTTTCTAGGCACACTTGAGATAAAATCCTAAAACTCACATTCTTCTTCCCTTTTTCTTCTTCTTCCTTCCTCCTCCTCCTTCCTCTTCCTTGTCCTCGTCATTGTCTTTTTTCAAGATTTATTTACAGAGATACAGCATGTGTGCACATGAGTGGGGGCAGCTGGGGAAGGCAGGGACAGAGGCAGGAGGAGAGAAAGAATGTTAAGCAGGCTCCACGCTCAGTGCAGAGCCTGACGTGGGGCTTGATCTCATAACCCTGAGACCATGACCTGAGTAGAAACCAAGAGTCAGATGCCTAACTGACTGAGCCACCCAAGTGCCCCCTGAAACCCACATTAACTGTGGTCCATAAGGTACCCTGCCTGCCTTTCCAACTGCTTCTCATCTTTCTCTTTTTCTTTTTGTGCTCTGCCCCCACTTTTAAAAAACATTTTCCACATGAACACTTGGGTGCTGCCTTTGTATGGTAGCTGCTCCTTGGTGTTAGATGTGCTCCTCTCACATGTGATCCCTAAACTGGGTGGTCTGATTTATTGGTTGTTAGAAAATGTTCTCTTCAGCACAAGTGAAGCCAAACATGTCACCACCTTACATCCTCTGCACTCCCTGGGCCCTCTGCCTGGAATGTTCTGTCCACTTATCCTCCCAACCCACGGGCTTTTGCTCAGATGTTTCCTCTGCATTGAGGCTCTCCTGGATCCCTCATCCCTTCCATTCCACCTTCTACCATTTTTTTTAAAACCCAATCACCTGTTTTATAGCCTCCATAACATTTTTTACTATTTGAAATTATTAGGTCTGTTTCGTTTTCTTATATTTCTGTTCCCTACCGCATACTGTAATAGAATGTAAATTCATCGAGAACATGGGCCTAGAACAGTGCCTGGAACATAGTAGGTACTCACTTAACTACTAGATGAATGAATGTACTAGTTCTCAGGTAATAAACAGTGAAGTTACTGAGGTGCTCAACCTTCCGATTCCTGGTCCACTGTCCCCCAGGATTCTCATTGACTGGTCTCAGGACTGGACTTTGAGAAATGGCAGAGATATATGTTGTGACTGAACATCATTGATATTGAGTCTGAGTATTTGTAATGTTTATGCAAAAGAGCATCATAATGCATCATTCTGTATTATATGTTCATGAGGGGATGAATTGTAAAATTTTTGGGGATGTGAAGATGAAGGAGAAAATTTGGAAACTTTTCAAAGATGAGGTCACATTGATTTGAGAAATATTTTTGTTTGTTAGCACAGAGCTTTCAAAAACCTATAGCAAATTTTCTATAATTGAGGGAGAAAAACAGTTGTGATAGTTTCTTAAGACAGATATTTATAGTGTTCCTGACATGTCCCAGTCACTGTTCTAAGCACCAGGGAGGTAGTAATAAGTGGAACAAAAACCCCCACCCCCATTAAAGTTATGTTCTACTAGAGAGAGGGGGAGACAATCAAAATAATATATAATCTGTTTATTTTGTATAATGTGATACAAATGACGCTGACATGATATGTGAACCAAGTTATCCATTTTATCAGCTTTCTAAATGGAAGCTGAGCTAAAGCTGTTATTTAAGTAGCATTTTAATACATGACCAAAATAAAATTGGAGCAGATGTGTTGGCACTTGCTAACTTGGTTTTTGGAAGTCTTATTTATTGCTTTAATAGAAATACTTTCTTTCCAAACCAAGTAAAATAGTATAAAAAGGTTATGCTTTAATTTGGGGTATCATGTAAAGTTGCTTCAAATATAGAAATAGTTTCTGAGTAGTATTAGAGATAACACCCACTTACAAATGGAAACCTTTTATGGTGCCTTTGTATATCACATTATGGAAATACAAGATTAATTTCAAGAATAAAAACCATATACTGACTCTTAAGGTTTTATAAACAGAAGCAGATTTCTCCAGTCCCTCTATGTGCACACAGTTAGTGTCCAGAAGTCTGTGTGGGGCTGGCTGCCGATTGGATCCTCACTCAGTTACACTCTGTTTTATTTGAAAAAGCATATAATGGAGTGTTTGAGGTGAAGTTGTTCTTAACTTATTTTCTCAGGTTCTGGCTAGGACCTCTGCCTATCTCATACCACATTTGTCAGTGGAATGAATCCATTACCAAGAGGTATCGAAGTCCCTTGTTTTATGTGACAGATGCATAGAGGTTATGTGTCCCCAAGGTCAGTGAGTAATAGAGCAAGAGCTGAGGGTCATTACTGGTGAGCTGGGTGACACTTCTTTTCACGGTTTTCTTCTGCTATGCAGTATAGCACTGAGGGCTTTTCTTTCAGGGCAAGGCTGTGCTTCTGGGTAATGATAACACCTTTTATACTTGACTCTTTCTCCCATATCCAGTTAATGATTTCTTTATGTTGCTCTTCAATTTAAAGTGTACTGAGGTAAAAAATTTATTTTGTCAGAAATATTAACCGTTTTGTCAATAATGCAACACCCATGTGTCCTTTTTAATTGCTTCATTCTTTGCCTACCTCCTTTGGCTGTGAGCAGCTTAATAGCTAAGGAGCAATCCGTTTCCCTTTTAATTTTGCTTTCTTCTGAGTTCTTTTTCAATTTCATGAATCGAGAGTGAAATAGGGAAAATGCCATTCATGAAATCTTGCCTGTAAAAATTATGTATCACTTAGTATTGCTTTCCCCTCAGCCCCAGACCTTGCATTAAAATGGGCCTCTTATTATAATGAACTCGCTACAATAAGATAGTATCTTGTTCATTGTTTTGTGTATCAAGAACCAAAAAGTAGGGCGCCTGGGTAGCTCAGTCAGTTAAGCGTCTGCCTTCCGCTCAGGTCATGATCCCAGGGTCCTGGGATCCAGTTCTACATCAGGCTCCCTGCTCAGCGGGGAGCCTGCTTCTCCCTCTGCCCCTCCCCACACACTTGTGTGTGTGCACACGCTTGTTCTCTCTCTTTCTCTCTCTCTCTAAAAGGAATAAATAAAATCTTAAAAAAAAAAAAAAAGGAACCAAAAAGTAAATGTTAACTGGTATGCTTTCGAGTTGGATTATCATTACTTGTTGCATTGCCCTGTGCGCCACCCATACCCCAAAGTATTTCCCATTATCCAGGACGTTATTGGCTTGAAAAGTGTATTTTTACTGCAGATTGAATGATCTGCATTATCACTTACGTTCTGTGGTTTGCAGCTAGTGCACAGTGAAGTAGCCTTGAGGAAGGCTCTGTAAGGAGCATTTGAATTGAACACTGACCTTATATGATCCACCTGTGACATCTTCAGTATTTTCTCTGTGCTTCTGTATAATACTATAGACTGAAATTCTTGTAAATAGGAAATTAAATGAAGCTTCAGTTTTCTAGGACTGAAGTATGTTTAAAGAAGTTGGTGTTCTTGGGGGGAATGCTTTTGGATTCCAAAAGAATTTACTAAGCCTGTTGAGCTTGGTCTTCCCACATTTTCAAAGGTCTGTAAGTGAGTCTGTAAAACAGAAGTGTCTTGCTGTACTGTTTTAACACCTCGTACCCAAAACAAGCGTTTTTGGCTGAACTTAACCATTTAGTCAAATTTTGGGATCGTCTGGTGAAGGCAGTAGATGAACATTGTTCTCAAGGAACACCAGGATTCTTCTTTTCTCTTGGAACATTGGTAGAAATGACAGAGGAAGTACTGCCCAGTCTTCATCCTGCTTCAGAAGAGTGTCGGCCCTGCTGTTTGCTCCTCAGTAGAGCTGATGAACTGCTGTTTAGGTAGGCACTCTTTCTATCTGTACTGATTGATAGATTATTCAGGCAGTTAGATAGAAATAGGGAACTTTTAAAGTGGTCTGTATGATAACCAAGTAAATGGAAATGATTACTGTATCATCTGGGTGGTGATTTACTATGAAAGCCTTTAAAAAAATAGCAGATAGCCAAGCCTTTTAAAATAGTTTATGGTGTTTTAATAAAGTCACAGTTTCTAATCCTGTTACTAGAGATGCTTGTATTTATATCCAGCCTCTCCCTAAATTAGATTTGACATGGCTTATTTCAAATAAGAACATACTTGATAAAATAAGGTGGATGTAGAAAATAAGGACCTAGGAAAAGAATAATAGACCATTTTGAACTGTATTTACCTTGGCCGCATTTGGATTTGGCATGGAACTTCCTGGTAGCAAGAGGGAAAGGATGAAACAATCAGTTGTGTAGTTCTTGTCTTTAGAATGGAGGGAGGATACCCATTTATTCATGGGAAATAAGCCTAACCTAAAAATGTGAAAAGAATTCTTACATGGAGATTTTACATATTTATATATAAAGGTCATTTAATGATGATTAGAGTCCTCAACATTTTAATGCCTAATACAGTGACAGATTCCACATGATTTTCTTTTTTAAATTCTGGTCATTTCTGTCTAAAAAGGCAAGGTCATAGCATTCGATTGCCACTGAGTTGAGATGCAAACAGCTGTGATCTCGGGAGGGGTCTAGCATGTGGCCTGCAGCCTCCCAGTGACAGTATTGGGGAGGCTGGAGGGCTGAGAGTCAGGTGCTTCCTTCTCATCGTCCCAGTGTGTAGCTTTCTTCTTTCTTTTTTAAAATAGTGTACAACCTTTGTTTATGTTTTAAATGTATTTTATAAAGAGCATATGTTTACTTATTGTTACTCAGTTTAGCAGGGTTTTTTTTTCCCAGTTAATTAAAGTGTTTTGTACTTATACATTTCATTACCGTTATGACATGTGGATTCATTTTTACCATTGCATTTTGTTCTCTTTCTCGTTCTTTACCCTCTGTTTCCATCCTTCCTTCTCTGTTTCTAATTATCTTTCCTCTTTTGGATTGATTGAGTCCTCTCACCTCCTATTTTTATCCCCTCTTCTTTGGAAGTGGTAAACTCTGTTTTATTAGTAGTAACTCTGAATGTTATAGCATGCATGTTTAACTCAGAGGTTGAGATTAATCAGTATCTTTCCTCTTTCTGAAACAATGTCAGAATCTTAAAATGATTTAACTTCCATCATTCTCCAACTTAAATATCACTATTGTCCAGTACTTTGGTTCTTTTAAGTTTTAGCCCCATTAGTGTTGCTGTATTCATTTTTTCATGCTTAAAATTTACCTGATACATTATTTTCATTGCTTCTCACTTCTTCTTGCATGTTGTCAAACCTTCTATCTGGAATTACTTCCCTTTTTCCTGAAGCATTTTTGTTATAAACTTCTTTAGTCAGGGTAGGAAACATCTGTCTGGAGTAAATACAGGTGGTTTTTGGTTTTGTTTGTCTTAATGTCTTTATTGTGCCCCAAATCTTGGGGAAAAAATTTCATTGAATGCATGTCCTAGGATGATCTCTCCATGCCCCTCCCCCCACCAAGTGATTTGAAGATACTTTTTCCCCATCTCTGGATTCTAATCGTTGCTGTTGAGAAGTCAGCCGTCAGTCGTAACTGAGCTTACTTGGTGAATAGTGTGTACTAACTTTCTGGCTGTTTTAAAAATCTTGTCTTTGTTGTTGTAAAGCTTCACTAGTATGTCCAGGTATGGATTTCTTTTCATTCACCCTGCTTAAATTTGTCTTCTCAAATCCGAAATTTATATTTCATCCACTCTGAAAAGTTTTTAACCAAAATCTGTTTCACTGTTGCTACTCCCTCTTTCTCTGTCTTTCCTTCTGAATCCTTCGTAGTTGAATAGTAGTCTCTTTCAGTCTGATTGCACATCTCTTAATTTCGTGTGTGGTTTCCATATCATGAAAATTTCTTGGTTTTCCTGAATAATTTCTTCCATTTAACTTCACAGGTTAGTAATTCTCTTTCCATTAGTGTTTAGTCAGTATTGCTTTAGACTTATAGAAGTTGTGGAAGTTATTAATTTTCTCTTTAAGTTCTAATTTGGTCCTTCTCCAGTATGCCTAGTCATTTTTGAGTGTATTTTTCCTCTGTAGACTTTCTCTTATTTCTGTTAACATAAGAAACATATTTTTTAATACTCCAGTTTTGGTCATTTGAGTATCTGCCATCATTATGGATCTGATTACACCATTGTTTTGCTTACTCCTGCCCAAGATAGCTTATCTCCTTGTGTACTTACTGCGTTTTTTATTGTAAATTCACATTCCTGAAATTTTGCTTATGAGAATTCTTTGTGGCCTGGGTTTAGATTACCTTCCATCAGGGAAAATTTCCACTTATATTTGTTTTTACCAGTTGCTTAGGGATACCACTAACACATGACTAGATTAGAGGCATTTACCTCTTCAGGGCCATGGTATTGTTGTTCTATTAAAAACCCAAATTCTGATCAGTCTCTTACCCCATTTCTCTATTCCCCACCCATGTATAAATGGTGTTTTCAGTGCTTGCTTTTTCCTCTTTGAATTTCTGCTTTCTCATATCTAGCCTCTGATAACTTTCCTTAATTAATTACCTGTTTAGCCCTGCATTAAAAACAACAACAAGGTTTTTGAGGTATAAATTACATACTATAAAATTTACCCTCATCCCTTTTAACTCTACAGTTCAGTGATTTTTTTTTTACTACATTTACAGAACTATGCAGCCATTACTTAGAATTTTTCTGTCATCCATGCATGCGTCATCTTTTGGTGGCTTATCCTCTGTTCCGTCATCATTACCCTTGTGGATTTGGGAGTAACTGGTAGAAGTTTGGGTGGTTCTGAAATTTATATGATGTGCAGTTGGCATCTCTTACTTAATGCATGACAAGTTTAGAAAGTTGAGTTACTGTTATTTTGTACTTTTTTTTTGAGAGTTCAGACTCAGCCATTTTAAAGAGGAAAACTTACGTGGTAGCTTGACCCAAAGCCGCAGTGGCAAGTAATTTAGGTTTTGAGCTTCATCCTCGTCAGCATTACGGTTGTAGTATCACTAAATAGACCTAATAGCTCCCTTTTCCAAAGTTCTTCTCACTTGTTTTACTCCCACAAAACGGGTATAGGTTGTTAGGTCATTAATAAAGGAGTAATTTATTACCAAGAACAAAAAGAATCTTAACTTCCTTCAGATGCTCCAGAGTAAGGGGCAGTGGAGCAGCTCAGCCAAATATGAATGAGAAGCAGGTACTCAGGGCAGTGGGAAACAACTTGCGTTTGAGTTTAAACACATTTCAGCTTCATTTAAAGTCATCAACACATGTATAATAGAGAAAAAATTGTCATAATGGGATATTTTTCCACTACAGAATGACATAAATTTTATTTCAGAAAAGAAAATCTAGTATAAAGGTAGAGTTTTCCTAAATGTGTGAAAAGTTGTCTTTTCTGTAATGTGCAGAGGTCATGTTTGTTGACTGACACAGCCTGGCTGTGAGGCTTTTTGTCTTTCTCCACAGCACAGATTGTTACTGCACTACTGTGGAAACCAGCAAAAATCCAGGGCTGGGTTTTTTTTTTTTAAATCAGGGAGTTGCTGGTTTTCTGAAATGTTCTGCTCTTCTACCAGGTCCAGTTTTACATGGTGGAGGCATAAGCCATGCAGGAGGCCTTCATGATTTCAAAGGGTGGTCATAGTATCAGTCTTAGCCCACATCTTGCATTAGCAGGAATGAAAGACGTTTACGTTGTTAATACACAAGTTACTGTGATAGAGATACAGTCACTTATTCTCAGAACAAATCTAGAGGTTGTGTGCAGTGCTCTGCCAGGTTCTCTACAAGTTAGCTGCTCCAAGTATTTTTAATTCAAACTTCAGAATCTTCTTCAGTCTCAGTATTAATTGTTTTCCCAAATTTCTAGAGCCCCAGAAGGAGACATCTAGGAAGCCCCTCCTCTCACCCTCAGCTTTCACTGTCTTCAAGCCTGGCACTAGTGTATGAGGTTAGCCTCTCAGCCTCCCAGAGAGCTACGGTTGAGATGTTGCGTTTGCACATTTGTCATTGTTAGAAGTGAGTAGCCCTGTCCCTGGAGGGTGAATAGAAGCTCATTCATCTGGAGAAGACTGTCAGTGACAGGCGCCCGCTTCCTCCTCCCCAGCCAGGCAGGGTGGCCTCCTGAAACGGGCAGTGTACTCTTGTAGAGCATAACTGCTTCAGCAGTACGTCAGAAACCGTTTTAAGTAATGATTTAAAATAAAGAACAAGTCTTCCATAACTTTTGTTTTGTTAGGTTTTGTATCAGGAAACAGGAAAGATGGTTTACAGAAGTTAGCCATTTCAGCCTTAGCCACACACCTCTCTCAGGTATCTGATCTGCAGTGGATGTTAGTTTACATAATCTTTGTTTCTTAATTTAAGTATTTTTCTGGGTTTTACAGATTCGTAAAATTGGGAAAGTATAAATTGAAATAAAATTGTGGTAGTTGTGACTAGAGAGTAGAGGATAGAAACACAGTGACAGACCTTCCTGAATTTAACACTTGGCTTGCCTCCCAAATGGCAGGAGTGGGGCGGGGTTGCTGGGTCTTAGTATGCTCACCTCACCTCACCAGGAACCTCTGTTAGTCCCAAACTGCTAATTCAGTGATGAACCTCAAATTTTGTATTTGTGTTTTAAAATGCCTTCTTAAGGATTGAAGCAATAGGAATTATAGATTATGAACACATCTGATTTAAGCTTTTTCCTTCACTGTAGCATCATAAAATGCACATTTGAGGGATAATGTTTTTTAAAAGTTTTATATTCTACAAAATAAGGTTTTGGTCATGTTTTACAATGACTTTTTTTTTAAGAGAGAGAATGGGGGAGGGGGAGAGAGAATCTTCAGCAGACTCTGCGCTGAGCATGTGGCCTGACTCGGGGCTCCATCCCACAACCCTGAGATCATGACCTGAGCCAAAACCAAGAGTCGGATGCTTAACTGGCTGAGTCACCCAGGTGCCCTTGCAGTAACTTTTAAACAAATAGAAGTCTACAATCAGCTCTATCTGTATCATCATGAAGACCAGTGTCTCTTTGCTCAGATCCAGATGATGCTAGAGAGTGGAATTGTAATCTTTAGGGGGAGTATAAATGTTACTTCTTTATGGGATTTTGAAGTCCCCTAAACATTAAGGATCGACTTAATTTTTCACTTCCTTACATGTGATGTTTAAATTGCACGTTCTTTTGTTTCTTCTTATGGTTAGGCATTGCAGGATTCTGATAGCAGTCTTAGAGAAAGCTGCTAATCCCCAACCATACTACTGCAAACAACAGTCGTAATAGTATGTAATTTTTCTTGTGCCTTTATGTGCTTACGTTGGGTGGAGGAGTGAAAATCAAAGGTTATTGCCCTTGCCCTTGTTTACTCTGGCATTTAAGCTCCTGGAAAGTGCCTGTGATATTCAGCTGCCTACGCCTCTGTCATTCATAACTCAATTTGCAACTGGGGGAAAGATGTGTCTTAGCACTGTGTATTCATTTGGTCCTTGGTATTGCTAATGGAATTGGCAAGCCTGTTCATTTAGAAACGTGGGGAAGTGATCACAGCCCTCGGAGGTGCTCCGGAGCAGCCTCAGCAGAGCGAGTATGACACAGCCTGGAAAGATTGTTTCCAGCCACCTGAGCAGTGTCGCGGAGATACTTGGGTGGGAAGGACAGGATTTGAGTTCAAATGAAGAAGGACCATTCAGGAAAGAGTCCAGCTGTCAGTGCTTTTGAGAACCCAGTCGAAGGACAGTTTTGCTCTTAACTGTGGGACATAATTCCTGTTACTTTTTACATTTCTGATGAAGATGGCCTTGGGTACATCTTGATGTTGTCTTAATACTCTTTTCCTATGTGAAAAATAGCTTTGTGTTCAAGTAAAACTCCTCTTGGCTTAGTAAGCATCCATTCACCCGTCACATGAGAATAGCAACTCAGAATTTCTATTTCTTTTCTTTAGGAACAGCTGTGTAGTATATTTTTATTTGAGGATACCAACTATTCTTTCCCGGTGCCCTTGGTTCCTTAGCTTTTCTCATGTTGTTATCCGCAGCATGAGAATCTCTTTCGGAAGCTGCTGTTCAGGCAGATTAGGGCGCATGTAAAACCTTGAGTTACACTCCCTGAAATTTCTAAGGTTCTGCCACCAACTTGAAGTGTGGCCTTTGTTACAAGTCTGTACAATCTCCTTAGCACAGAAATTTTAAAAAATTTATTTGTCCTCCGAAGTAAGTAATCAGTCTGTGAGAAATAAAACACTGTTGGTGCTCTTGGCGTGTGTTCTGTAGAAGATCAGGGGTGGGAGTAGGTATACATGTGTTTTCTTTAGCGATCAAAAGAAAAATCTTCAAAGATCTTTTTACGGTGTTCTTTTTCTAGGTTGCCAACTTGGCCTGTTCCATCTCAAACAATGAAGAAGGTGTAAAACTTGTTCGAATGTCAGCAAGCCAGCTAGAAGCCCTTTGTCCTCAGGTAAGGTATGACTGGGAATGCTTATGGTACCACCCAAGTGGATTTCGGTTGGGTGGAGACGAGGTTTTTTTTTTTTTTTTTCTTAGTTTTGCTTTTAGGATTTTACATGGAGGTTCTGGGGGACAAAACACTGATCCAGAATTCATGTAGCTTGGAGAAATTTGTGTTTAACCAAGTGACATTTCCCTGGGGCATCACATGGTACTCTCCCCTTGCCCCTCATTAAAAAGGCATAGTGTTCTTCACTGCTGGCAAATGGAGGGGGTAGTGACCACACTGTTCATTCTGCACCCTCCTTGAGAGAGGGCCATTTGTAACATCTAGCAGTCCTGGATTTAGGGTAGTTGTCCCATGAGCTTGACTGTAGGAACAGCTACCCACCTATGCTCCTTCTTAATGCCTGAGATTTGGGTCTCTGTGTTGAAGGGAACAAGATTCAAGAGCTAGAACCATTACTCTGTAATTAGTACATTCTGATACAGATATTAATGATGTAATCCAGCCAGCTCCTGAATTAAAAGCTTGAGAACTTTTCTCCATTTATAATGACATATTGGAACACTAGTGATTAGGCTAGGTTAAGCATCTGGGACTCTCAAAAGACTCTGAAGCCGATAAAAGAACAGTAGCTTTGTTAAATGCCCAGTGTGTTGCCTGCCTCCTGTGAGAGGAACGGACTGTGTCTATGGGGCCCGATGCTCCTTGACAGTCACAGGTGTTTTTGTTTTTTTAAAATATTTTATTTATATATTTGACAGAGAGAGAGAGACAGCCAGTGAGAGAGGGAACACAAGCAGGGGGAGTGGGAGAGGAAGAAGCAGGCTCCCAGCAGAACAGGGAGTCCGATGCGGGGCTCGATCCCAGGACCGTGGGATCACGCCCTGAGCCGAAGGCAGACACTTAATGACTGAGCCACCCAAGCGCCCCAGTCACAGATGTTCTTAAGCAGGACAAGCGCTGTTTTCCATGGAAGAGGCTGCCTCTCTGATTTCCCACGTAGAGACTGCCTCATTGGCGTACTCTGAGGCTTTACATTCACTGTCTCTAAATGTCCTGCCAGAGGGCAGTGGTCACAGATAGAGGGAAACGGAGAGTTACTGGAGTAATGGAAGACAGGTCCTAGGAATGAGGTTTCTATGTTATATCTGCAACCAACTTTAAGATATATTGAGGTCTCATTCGTGTAAATAATTCCTGACATTCAAGATAGGCCATCACAGTAAGTAATGCCTGGTTACTGGGATCCTAACTGGTACACAGGTTAGTTAGGGCATTTGTTCTCCTCTCATTCATGTGGTTTTAATGTGCCAGTGAGAATTGCTTTGTCTAAACACGAGTGTGATGGGCCATTTTGTGAAACCATACTATGTGATGGATATCTTTGCAGCTTTACTCCAGTCATGAAATCTGGTAGGAATCAGTAGCTGTAAAGATAGCACAGTGGATTGCGTCACCTGTAGAGAGTTCATGGATAACCAAATTATATGAAGTGAATTTAGAGTAGATTTCTAAGATTTGGCCTTCTTTCCTCAAGTTTGCCATTTTACCCTATAAGCACTTTGTTTTTAATGTCTTTAGTTCTCCATTTGGGTTTGAAATGCTTGAAAAGTGACAATGCTTTCACATATCAGCTGAAACAGATGGTAACATACGCTGATCACACCTACCAAGAGTATTTATATAAATGATCTTAAAGCCTAGGAGAAAAATCGCATGAGTCTAATAGATCCTAATGAAACGATGGTGTGCATAAATCAAGTGTGGCTGGGCCGTGTTGGGCAGGTTTGAGTTTGCCCTCAGAGAGCATTGCTTCTCTCTCTCGGGTAGTTTCATTTCTCCTACTAGGACACACCCTCAAGGAAAGTAGGCCTAGACAGTGCCCAGACCACACTTGATATTGGGTGTATGTTCTGGATAAAAAGGCGTTTTTCTAGGTGTGTTGCTTGTCTCCCAGACCCTGGCCTAGGCTCATTCCTACTCCTGCTTAGAAGCGGGGCTGGAAAGTCTCCTTGAAGGCAAATAGAGCTGGCGTTTGCAGGCATGGGAGTGACAAACTGAGTATTATGTGGTGTTTCTGCACGGGGCAGCTGCAACTCCACTCCAGCCCATTGTTGCCGGGTCCTTTCATTATTTTTTTTTTTTAATTTTAAAAAAAGATTTTATTGATTTATTTGTCAGAGTGAGAGAGCAAAAGCAGGGGGAGTGGCAGGCAGAAGGAGAGGGAGAAGCAGACTCCCCACTGAGCAGGGAGCCCAACGTGGGGCTCGATCCCAGGACCCCATGATCATGACCTTAGCTGAAGGCAGATGCCCAACTGACTGAGCCACCCAGGTGCCCCTCCTTTCACTATTTTTAAAGAGAAGTCAGCAATTCCGATTTTTCTGTAAAGTCTCCATTTTAAACGATTGGTAACTAATGAAAAGTCTTGAAAATCTTTGAGTGTGATAAACTCTTCTGGGACTGCATCTGGCTTACTCTGGCCCATGTGTTGCATGCTCAAAGGGCCTCTTCTTCAAAAGTGCTGGTGGCTATCCCTCTGAGGAAGAGGGCTTTCAGTGGAGCCTTGTCCTTACTCTTCATTCCGACATGGGCAGCGACCTCCAGCACCAGGGCCCTGGCCCTGAGGTGTTCCCTTCCACAGTCACTGGTTTGTTGGATAAACAAACAGTCTAGGCAAGTTAATCAACTAGGCGAGCTAGTTCACTGGGAGTTTAGGATGGGGTTTACTATGCTGTAGCGTGTAGACAGTTATCAGAGTATATCTTTCTTTATTGTGAGGCTGCTGTCAGTATCTGTCCACAGGATGGAGTACGTGTGAGGCGTTTCCAGGCTATTTTTTGTGCCCCACATGCAGGCTCTCGCATTTAGGAAGCAGGTCCCTGTGCTGGGGGTGCCCTCCTTGTGTAACTTCCCTGGGGGGCTGCTTTTCTGTGGCCCCACCTGCAGTTGGGAGTTGGCTCCTAGACCTAACTGTTCCTTCCTAAAGGGGAGAGATGATAGATGGAACCTCTAGTTTTTTTTTTTTACTCACTTTTCGGTCTACCCAATAGCAAATTAACTTTTGGAAAGGGGAACTGTTCTAAAGTACTCACTTTTTAGCAGTTAAACAACATTAGCTTCAAATATTTGAGATTAATTAAAGTTGAGGAGGATGTAACCTGAAAGTGGCTTTATTTTGTTGCTCGGGATAAAAAAAAAGTACCCACATTCTTTGGTGATTTGCTATTGTCAGAAAGGAAGTACGGCAGCTGTCTCTGCCTTTGTTGCCTTCTACTCTGGCTGCACTCTCTCACTCTTCATCAGGAGGGAGACCTGCTTCCATCTGAGCAGAGAACCCTAATCTCACATGCTTTTTTAAGGAAAAAACCCAGCTGTTTTGAGGCAAGATCTGAATCCGTACCCCATACATCCCTGACACGTCTTGTTTGTGAATGCTCCTAAGTCTTAGCCATGATAGCTGCTTAAGATATTTCACTTGTTTAGTTCATTTGGTGCTGGCCAGGAGGGAAAAAAGGAAAAAGAAAAAGAAGAATGTTTCTGACAATTGAGTCTTTAAAATTGTAGGAGGGCATTTTGGAGATGATCTCACTTAATATTTTATTTTTCTTAGTTCATTTGTGAGAATGAGCATTGTATTTAGGTTAACACAGATCTGGTCCTTTAATAATTCATAGAGCCTGGTTTAATATGTGGCCTTTCTTGGAAATCTACACAAGGTTAAATTAAGTATTTGAAGCCATTGCTTTTCTGCATCTCTTTTTTTTTTCTTTTGTATTTCTCACTAACTAGAGAAATAACTTATAAAATTGTCCTTTCTTTCTTGTGCCTCCTTAGATTTATCTTCCATATTGCTTCTTTTCCCTTTGTGCTTCTGGCAACGCTGATCATTTTTGTGGCTGACAGGCTTAACAAGCATCAAATAAGCACAAACCCACACAGGACTGGCCTATCAGTGGTGAGAAGATACATAGCTCTTAGGAGCATCCAAGGCATACAGGCCATGGTACCCTGTGACCTCAGCTCTCACTCATCTATTATTTCACAATGAGAGGACCGTCTGGCTTTGAACCAACTCACTTTTCCACTTTTGATACTGTCTGGTCTTTTCTTTCAAAGCAGTTTCACAGAAGAGCTCAAAGGAGATGCATCTGACTAAAAGTTTCTGTGCCTTGCCTGTCCCCACCCCACTTCCACTCCCTCTGATAGCGCGGTACAGGTGACGGGCCGCTGGAGATGCTGCAGTCTTCTTGTAGGGCTTGCGTTTTGATACTGGTCTCTTGTTCTGTTTTCTCACGAAGTCTGATTTCCATATCCTAACATTTGGAAAGCGTTTCCTTCTCTTCTGTTTTCTTGAGAAGTCCGTATAATGGGTATTAGTCCTTTAAGTCCTTCAATGAAGTCGTTTGGTCTATAGTTTTCTTTGTGGGAAGGTTTTTAACAATTCAGTTTCTGTAACAGGTACAAGGATATTCACACTGGCTGTTTCTTCTTGAGTGAGGTTTGGTAATTTTATATTGCATCAATTACTACTCTGTTGTTCCTTCTGCTTGCTTTGTGTTTGACTTTTTTTTCTCTAAGCGTTCAGATCATTGATTTGAGAACTTCTTTTCTAATGTCGCACTTAAACATTTAATGCTATAAATTTCTCTTAAAGCACTGCTTTAGCTTCATCCCACAAATTCTGATGTGAGTGTTCGGTAGTATGGGAAGGTCAGGAAAGACGTCATTGAGAACGTGCTTTGGAAGCATAGACCTGGAGGAGATGACCCAGCCAGCAATGGAGGGTACCCCAGAGGAGAGCACTCCAGGTAGAGCAAACAGCAGACGCAGAGGCTTGGAGGGAGGAGGTCAGATATCTAAGAGGAGTTTGTGTGGTTTTGGGGCCTTTTAGAGCCATGGGAAGGCCTTTGGCTCTTTACTCTGAGTGACATGGGAAGCCATTGAAGGATTTTGAATAGAGGATTGACATGATCTAACTTACGTTTAAACACAGTTTCCATGACTTTTGACAGGAGGGATAGAAGCAGAGATACTCCTCAGGAGGCTGTGCGAAGCAGCATAGTCCTGCCCTCCCTCTCCCCAAAGGTGTTCATTTCCTAATTCCTAAAACCTATGAATGTGTTACCTTTTACAGCAGAAGGGACTTTGCAAAGGTAAAAAACAAAACACTAAGAATTTTTACCTGGTTGGATTATCCGGGTGGCTCCCCAGTATAATCACAAGTGTCCTAATACGAGAGAGGCAAGGGTGTCAGCATCTGAGAAGACACTGTGGTCGTGGAAGAAGGAGTTGGAGTGATGTGGCCACAAGCAGACGAATGTGGGCATCCTCTAGGAGTAGGACTGGATTCCCCACCTCGAGCCTCTAAAATGAATAGTTCTGCTGACACTTTGATTTTAGCTAAGATCCATTTTGGACTTCTGACATCCAGAATCTTACACATTTGTGGTATTTTAAGCTAAACTACTTTGATAGCAATATGTTACAGCAGCAATAGGAAACCACACAGTGACTATGGTACTAATCCAAGAAAGAGGACAGTGGACATGGTGAGCACTGGTTAGAGTCTGGATATATTTTGATGATAGAATTACTGAAGGATTAGATGTGAGATAGAGGGGAAGGAGAAGAGCCAGGGAGAAATCAGGGTTTTCAGTCTTAAGTAGCTGGAAGGATGGAACTGTCATTTATTTTGAAAGGGAAAAGTGGTTTGAGGGAAGAGTTAGGGAGCTCAGTTTTGGACATGGTAATTAGATATGCAAGATGTTAAGTGAAATTCAGGGAACAGATCTTGATAGGATGTATGAATTGAGACTAATCAGCACATGCATGATGCTCAAAGCCGTGAGCCTGAATGTGCCCATTAATGGAATGAGTATACCTAGAGTAAAAAGGTCTAGGAACTAAAACTGGGGTTCTCTAGCATTTAGAGTTTGGGGAGATGAGCAATATCCAGCAACGGAGATTGAGGAAGGGTTAGTGAGACGAGAAGAACAGCAGAAGCTGGTTCTGTCTTAGAAGCCAAGTGAAATACAGTGTTTCTAGGAAGAGTGTTTATTCATGTCAAATGGTTGTAGAAAGTGAACTGAGAGTTTATTCTTGGATTGAGCAACATGTAGATGTTATAAGTTACTTTGGACAAAAGAAGTTTATGGAAAATTTAGGAGACACAGGCTTGACTGGAGTGGGTTCAAGAGAGAAGAGAGGGTTTGAGCTCAGCATGTTGGCAGCTCTTTCAGGTTTTAGGTAAGGTTTATACAGGCATGGGGTGGTAGCATGAGGTGGATATGGGATTGAGAGTGTTCCTTCCTTGTTTTTTATTTTTAGTTGGGAGCTGTAATAGCATGGTTTTCTTTTTTCTTTTCTTTTTTTTAGAATTTATTTTAGAGAGAGTGTGTGTATGCATGCGAGCCCAAGGGGAGGGGCAGAGGGAGAGGACCTTAAGCAGACTCCCCACTGAGTGAGGAGCCTGATGGAGGTCAGGATCTCACAACCCTGAGATCATGACCTGAGCCAAAACCAAGAGTCAGATGCTCAACTGACTGAGCCACCCAGGTGACCCCATAACAGCATGTTTTTTATGTTTACCTGATGAAAATAGTCCAGTAGAGAAATAGTGACAGTATAGAATTGAGGGGAGATACTGATAATACAGAATAATATTATCAGTGTCAAATATTGATAATATAGAATAGAATATAGATAATCTACACGATCAGTGGAATTTATAAGAAAATACCGATACAGATACTGATATCTATATTGATAATGTAGAATGGAGGGAGAATTACTAGAGAAATGTTCTGGAATAGGGGAGACCAAAATGAGACAGGTGGAAAGAAAGGTTGATCTGAGATGGGCGCATAGATTGAACACCGTATTTTTAAAAAGGTAAGACAGTACATGGCACAGATGCAGGTAGGTGGATAGAGGTGGTGATAGGAACCTACAGACATTGTCTTCTGGTTGCATTCACCTTCCCATTTAAATAGGAAGTAGTAGAGTTATAAGCTGAGAGTGAGGATGCTCGCAGAAGGGTTACAGGTTTGAGAAGAAGGTGTGAAACAAATACTTGTTTAGAGCCCAGACTTGAAAGGAGGAGATTGACTGGACTAAGGAAATGTCCCCAGCATTATGCATCTTGAGTGATCAAGAATTTTAAAGAAAGACCACTCAGCATGGTTGGGAGCAGGAAATCGTGAGACATCTGAGTGGAACTGTTTGGTATGTAGCACGGATATGAGTTGGGAGCTAGAATGGATGGTCTAGGTAGGAGATGTGGGAGTAGTTGGCACCTAAGTGGTATGCCAAATCATGAAACTAGAGGAAATGGCTCACTATGAGGGGAGGAGTGTAGAAAGAGAGAAGGCAGCATAGGATGGAACCTTGAGGAACTTCACTCTTAGTGGAGGAAGATAAGGCAGCAAAGGAGACAGAGGAAAACATAGAACAGTGGAAATAAAACAGAAGAAGTATTGGACAGAATAGAACATCAAGGCCTGATAACTTCATATTTAATGGTGAAATGTAATATTTAATGGGAACTGCTTGAGCCTTTTTTCCCCTACAGTCAGAAACGAGACAAGGATGTCCTTTTCAACATTGTTCTGGAGGTTTTAGCCAACAGCAGCATTTTAAAAGTTGCTGTTCAGCATGGTTGTAGTGCCTAGTGTGGGGCCTTTGTAAATTTGTTGAGCAAAAATATTAACTCACATATTTTGATTAACGAGCGTGAATTTTTTCCCCCTAATTGTTTACTAGTCATTTTTTAGTTCGTCTTAGGTAGGTTATCCACGTCTTTCCCCCATTTTTCTACTAGTATTTTGGTGTTCTCCTTATGGATTTACCTAAGACTGTATACTTCATCTGTTATATATACTTAAGTACAGAAGTGATACAGTCAAATTTATGAATTGACTTTTCCCATTGTTACTTGGAAATAGGGGATAGTTTCCTAAGCAGTGAGAAATATTTATTTCTATTTAAATATTAAATAAAAGCATAAATAAATTTGTTAGCTTTGTTATCTGTCTGGAAACAATCTTAGCATTTAAATATAAGCATGAAGTGAGGCTTTAATTTTATTTTTCTCAAGATAGCACATCAAATGTAAAAATAATGTGCTGTTATTCCCCGCTGGTATGTGATGTCACTTTTATCGTATGCTGAATTATGCTCTGTGATAGGGTCTGTTTTTAGATGATTCTGTTCGCATTACTCTAGCTTTGTTTTACATTTTAATTATCTCGCTTCATTACTCTTGCTCTCTATCCCCAAGATTTTTTCGCTATTCCCAGCTATTTATTGCTCCAGGTGAATTTGTAAATAAATAGGTCATTCTTCCTACCCCTACACAAGAAATGTGTTGCTCTTTGAGTTTCTGTAATGTAACTTAGAAAAGTTTAGTCACTTAAGGTTATTTCAGTCATGTCGGTTTCTTCACGGATTTAACCCCTTATGTTTACTATTAACTGCTTTCAAAAAGATCTGACATTCTTCTCATTTTATTTTCTAGTTTTTTTTCTGGCATATAGAAAAATTTATTCATTTTTAAAATATATTTATATTGTGTAGCTACCTAATGAACTCTTAATAATTCTAAAGTATTTTTCATTTGACTTTTCAGTATCCTACATAAAAAAAGATCATCTGTATTGAGAAGTAATTTTGTCATCTCTTCTCTAACAGCTTTTTCTTTTCATTTTATTTTATTGGCTAGAAGGACCATTATATTATTATTTAATGGTGACTGTAGGTATGACATTAATAACATCTTTATTTTTAAAGTAAATGATTCTAGATTTCACCACTACGTATTATGTTTGATGATTATTTAAAGTAATATGTTAAGTATCTTTCTATTTCTAATTTACTAAGAGTCATTAGAATGAGTATTTCATTTATCAGGTGTCCTTTGTAAACAGTTCTGTAAATAAAAATGAGAACGTTAACCTTAGACAAGGTGCTTTTTCTCCATTATACTGTATGAGATAAGATATATTACAGAACAAAGAGAGCAATTTTCTCTTTGTAATGGAGGAATTATCTTCGTATTTAAAACATATAATTAATTCCCTGCCCATGTTTATTTGGCTCTCCTAGGAAGCATTTTCTTCAGCCAGATATTCTTAACAGGTCTAGCTCTGCTCTGATTCATTGATGCATTTAGTGAATCAGTGAGTTAAGAAATGAAGAGAGTAGTCCTCAGTGGTGAACCACCTGGTGGGAAGTGAATGAATGGCAAGAAGCAAAAGAGGCAAAGAACAAGCCTTGAGATGAAAAGAGGGAGGACCACCGCATAACACATGAAAAGATGGGAAGTCTCTTCCCACAAATAATTGTCTAAACCCATATACCTTGGAAAGTGGCAGGCTGTTAATTACTCACAAGTAGACGGCCCAGTCCCCTGCGCCTCTGAATCTCTAGCTGGTGATCTCGGTGGTCGGACACTTGCACTTGTTTCTGCAGGGAAGGGAAGTAGCTGCACCAGCCTAGGACGTGAGCTGCTTCGGTTTGTTAACAAGTCTTTGAGGGCTAAGTTTCTTGAATACTGCTCCAATATATTGGGACTTAAACACATGACCTGAAGGCATGTGGTTCCTATGGCACCTTACAAAACTTGTCCCAGGTCCTGTCCTCCGGTTTGCATGCCCGGATGCCTCTGTGGTAGCTGTTTTTCTGCTCCATCCAGATCTCCGCTCCCATCACCACTAGTTTCATCTTGTCTTTGCTTCCAAGTTGCATTATTATAAATACATTTATTTCTAATAACGCATAAGGACCTTGTACCTAGAAATGTTACTCATTGTTCTCCCAGCTTGATTTCATTATTTACTCATTGAATGAAAACAGCAAGGGATCTGAGTAGCTACTTTTCCAAAGAATATATGCTAATAGTAAGCACATGAAAAGATGTGCGGCATCCTGAGCCATCAGAGAAATGCAAAGTAAAACCACAATGAGATCTCACTCCACACCCACTAGGATGGCTGTCATTAAAAAGGAAAGAGAGAGAAAGAGTGGGAGAAAAGAAAAGAAAAAAAAAACAAGTGTTAAGATGTGGGGAAATCGGAACCTTCATACGTGCTGGTGGGAATGTAAAATTGTGCAACTGCTTTGGAAAACAGTTTGGCGGTTTCTCTAAAGTTTATACATAGGACCCAGCAACTCTAATCCTACTTATATACCCAAGAATAATGAAAACACAGAGACATGTATATGAATGTTCATAACAGCTTTATTCATAATGGCCATTCAAATGTCCATCAGTTGATGAATGGATAAATAAAATCTCATATATTTGTATAATGGCATAGTATTCATCAGTAAAAAGGAATGAAATGCTGGCACATTCTCCAGCATGGAGGAACCTCGAAAACATTAAGTGAAAGAAGCTAGTTACAAAAACCCACATATTAATATGATTCCATTTATATCGACTGCCCAGAATAGGCAAATTCATAGAGAAAGAAAGTGAAGTTAGTGGTTGCCAGTGGGTAGGGCTAAGGAACGTTGAGGGAAATGGGTAATGACTGCTGACAGATACGGGATTTGTTTTTGGAGTGATGAAAATGTTCTAAATGTTTAAAAAATGACTGTGGTGATGGTGGCACGACTGTGAATATCCTAAAAACTAGGGAATTGTGCGGTTTAAATGGCTGAATTTTTTTGGCATGTGAACTATATCTCAATAAAGCTGGGTTTTTGTTTTGTTTCTTTTTACAGATTACTTTTTATTTTTTTTTAATTTGTTTTTTAAGAGAGAACGTGCACGAGTGACCGGGGTGCGGGACAGGGAGAGGGGGAGAATCTTAAAAAGGCTCCACACTCTGTGGGATCCATGTGGAGCTTGATCTCACGACACCGAGATCGTAACCTGAGCCAAATCAAGAGTCCGGTGCTTAACCAACTGAGCCACCCAGGTGTCCCTACAAATTACTTTTTAAGCTTAATAAATTTTACACTTCCTGTGCAGCACCTGAAATACCAGGTGTTCATCATAAGATAATTAAGAATGGTGGGTAGCTGGATCGAACCTGGAAATTGTATAATAGGAAAATAGTGATGTACCTCCATAGGATGGAATAAGAAACAGTTAATGTTTGGGGCACCTGGGTGGCTCAGTTGGTTAAGCGTCTGCCTTCGGCTCAGGTCATGATCCCAGGGTCCTGGGATTGAGCCCCACATCAGGCTCCCTGCTCAGTGGGAAGCCTGCTTCTCCCTCACCCTCTGCCCCTGCTTGTGTTCCCTCTCTCGCTGTCTCTCACTGTCAGATAAAGAAATAAAATCTTTAAAAAAGAAAAAAGAAACAGTTAATGTGTTTAACATATATTTAATGATATGGAGATGTACTTAAAAGAAGAAACAAGATAGTGTTATGTATTTTTTGGCATGCGTAATTAACGTACGTGTGTGTGGAAAAAGTCTGGAATGTCAAAAATTTTAGAGTTGCTGTCACAGAGTGGAGAGATTGGAGATAGTTTTATTTGTTGGTTTCACTGCATATCTGTATTACCTGTGTGTTTCTGTCATATACAGCCTATTGTCTAGCACTTCTCTCCTCCATCTTTGTGAGTGTTGTGGTGGCGCTTGTGGTATCGCGGGTCCTGGTGAGATTCGTGTGAGACAAAGCCGCAGCCGCTGTACTGACCAGAGTGGCCCACATACTTTATTTTCATGACGCTGAAAAAGTAAACAAGGAACTTCAATATCTTTGCAGGTTATCAATGCTGCATTGGCTTTAGCAGCAAAACCACAGAGTAAACTGGCCCAAGAGAACATGGATCTTTTTAAAGAACAGTGGGAAAAACAAGTCCGTGTTCTCACAGATGCTGTCGATGACATTACTTCCATTGATGACTTCTTGGCTGTCTCAGGTAATGAGCTGGTTCCCCAGAGAAGCATGTGAGAATGTGCATAATTACTTTCGCCTAAGTCACAATAATGGACAATCAAAACGCCCCCAAGTCTGGGCAGGTAAATTACTCTGGCAATAATATTGTGCTGGTTTTCATTTTAATTAAAAAAAAAACAACAGCAGCTAACAACAACGAACTGTCACTGACTCCTCAGCAGTGGGAGGTGGGGTTGGAGTTGTTTCCCTTGTGGGTGGGCTGGTCTTGATCTTAGAAGCAGGAATTAGAAAGCTGGCTGGCAGTTTTCCTCTTTTTTGTAGAGTGAGATTTTGCAACTGTGACCTGTACAACACCGTAACAACCCACCCTTCTTGCTGTTATTGTATTTAGAAAAAACATTGACCTGGGTCCCGGGAGAGGCTATGGTTATTTGTTATGAGCCTATGAAACTTAAGAGAAGGGATTCCCAGCACCATCACCTTTAATTCCTTTTTGAAAATAATTTTTCCCCCTTCTTGGAGAGCTTCTTCCTTTCTCCCTCAGAAATGATCATAGTTTAACTGCCTACTTTTCGAAAGACTCTGTCTGCATGATGCACAGATAGAAAACAGAGAGGAAATATTTAAGTGCCATTTAATTATGAACTTGCAAAAAATAAATCTGGGTAATTCACCTCACAAAAACAGTTGATTTCATTATATAAACATAAACTGGTAATGACATAGTAAATTGCATTCATATAGAAAATGTCTGTCAACTGCAATTCACTGTTTATCACACAGAGATAAATTTCAATCCATCTCCTTCAAGTTGAGCAAGAATAAATGCATTCTTCATTTAACAGGGGCTCTGCTGCCCTTAGCTGCGCTGCTTGCTCTCTGGAGGTGCCAGGCTTTCTGAGGCCAGTGGCTTTGGGCAGAGTCTGTGGCTGGGTACTTGTTGGGCTAAAACTACCTGTCACCCCAGGGAATCACAGGCTGGAACGTGGGAGATGTGAGTGTCAATGGGGCTTGAAAGAGAAGCGGGGCTTAAGTACATGCACAGCACAGTCCTCCAGCAGTGACCTGTATCTAAGGTGACAGTGTGTTCTGCATACCAATGTCCTCCTGTCTCTGCCTGCTCTCCGTGGGACTGGTAGCTTTGGCTGTACTTGAGAGAGTGGGGAGCGGCAATCCATAAACCGCAGAAAGGGGATAAAGCGCGCTGCTGCAAGACTGCCGAATTGCAGGTGCTGGTACTTTAAAACAAAAACCCCATTTGCAAGCACATCTTTGCAGGTGCCAAAAATGCAGCAATGGCTTTTTTGGGAAATCTTGGCCTTCTGTTGTTTTTCCCAATGAAGTACTGAATTATTCTTTTTCATAGGTTTAGAGAAACATTCCACCTTCACAGCACACTTTTAAGCAAACAACAAATTCTGAAATCTAAATGTAAAGCCCCCCTCCGAAGATAGATACTACTTTCCTAAACTTACTTCTTGTGATTAGGTTGGGTATAGCTCAGGCTTGGTCTCAAGGGATTTTCAGTCCTTCTTACAGCAAAATAAAATGTAATAGAATCAAATGTCCCTCATGCAGCATTCTTCAAATTGGAGAAAAAAAGGATTCTGCAGTAGCATTTAGTGGATCCAGGCAGTATCTGTAGGGTATATGACATAAAACAGAAGCATGGTAAAGAGAAATCAAATTCTTTAACAGATACACTTTTATCTGGTGAGTATGTTCAATTTTTATGCAAATGTGGGAAAATAGAAGGGTTGACTTGACGGAAAGGAGTTTAGACAGTTTCTATCTAGCAAATAAAAACACGGAACAATTCTCTCAGTCAGAAAGTGGTGGTGTTTCAGAATATCTGAACTTTAGAGGTCTACCCCAGTATATTTCTCTAAGGTTTGTCACAGGCTTGCGTAGCAGAGTCAAGCAATTAAAAGAGCAGTAGGGCAGGCTGTTATTCATAATTCTTCTGATTCTCTTACGGTGTGCTTTATAGGGACATGGGATGAAGGAAGAGACAAGCAGATACCTGGGCAGAGTTCTCCCTCATTGACCAGTTAGTTTTTAGCATTCACACTCCTTTATATCCTCACACACCTGCCCCACCCATAGCAGCTTTAGCATTTTTACGTGGAGCAACTAGAGTGGTCTTCCCTTCTTACCTGACACAGTCTTGCTAGGGAAGTGACTGGCTCTCAGCACGAGGAACCCCAGTTTGAACTGGGTAGGCCCCCACTGGTGTCCAGTCCTTCGCCCTGGAGCAGTTGACAGCATCTCTAGTTGTGCCCCTCGGATTGGAGAGCAGCTGTCAGTCTGCAGCATTCACGGGCAGTCTTTTAGACAAGTCATGTCTTGTCCTCATCCTTGTGTGCCCCCTTTGCCAGTTTCCCCTTGCCATGTGGCACACTGGTGCTTCAGTAGTCCTGTTGGGGAGGTCGGCATGTTTTTGAGTAAGGGGGCTGCCAGGCAAGTGCCCAGCACAGAGTCTGGCTTCGGCTTGGCTTCTGGTGTCATAAATCTTTGCTAAATGCAGAGTAAGGAAGCTGCTTGACTTCCGGGAGTGGTTGTTGTAGACTGTTTTGTACTGTGTTCTGGTACCTCTGGCAGTGTGATAGATTTTGTGGAATATTTCCACTAGTGATTTTCCACCATCAAATCCTTCTTGGAATTGATGGCACCTAGATGTTCCCTGTAGCCTGTCCACCAGCTAAGAACCCCTCCAAGGGTAAGTTACTTAGGGAATAGGACTGCTTTCTCTCTATTGTCTGTCTGTTGTCCCCTTGGTTCCCAGAGTTCCCCCATACTTGCCACAAGTCGTATCTAAATTTGTGGCTCAAGAAGTAATGGTCATTTTGTGTATAATCTGGTAAAGCTACCAAGCATTTCATGAGGCTGCAGGGCAAAGGAAACTTGGGTCCCTGTATATCAAATATGAGACAGTGGCACTTGAAAATAGAGGATCATGCATGCCACCCCCGGGGAAGAGGGAGTGGGGACTCCTTTTTACCAAGTTGTATTCAGAATGTGCCTTGTAAATATTGGAGATGGTTAAGATGGTAGAGCGCATTCAGCAAACCCCAAGTATATTTGTATTGCCTGATCCCTTAAGGACAGGAGTTTGAAATTTATCAAAGTGATAAAGACTGTTTGAATTTCATTTGAATTGTATTTGATAAACGTTTTCCATGGAAATGTAATTTACTCCTATGCATTTATTCTGCTTACATGTGGAAGTTTTAGTTCCTATTTATTTATTTGTTTATTTCAAGTGTTCGGTTAGAGTGGTTCTAATTGGGTTTATTACATTTCCTTACCTCGTGCTCTTGGAAACAAATAGTATACTGCATTAGATACTTTAGGGTGACACCTAAGAGTGGTAATTTGCACCTCTTCTTCACTGTCAGTGTGCCCCAAGAATTTGGTCTGATTGAAGGCCATTATTACTTTTTTTTTTTTTTAATGGAAGGCCATTAAGTAGAAGATTATACCTACTTTTTTGTTTTTTTGTGTTTAAGAGTAAAAAACCTGTGTAACTACAGATAAGGTAGTGGTGAAGTTGGGTGTGATTTCTGACTCCCATGCCCACTAACTGTGACCTTGGGTAGGTCAGTTAATACTTATGTGCCCTGGTTTCCTCATTAATTAATGGTGTTTTTATTTTTATTTTCTAAAAGATTTTGTTTATTGTAGACAGCATGCACACGCACACATGCATGTGGGGGGAGGGGCAGAGGGAGAGCACCTCAGACTCCACACAGTGTGGTGGAGCCCGACGTGGGGCTCGATCACATGGCCCTGAAGTCATGACCTGAGCCAAAACCAAGAGTCGGAGGCTTCACCAACTGAGCTACCCAGATGCCTGATTTTTTTTTTTAATGGCTACTCTATATAAATATCAAACACTCATATAGATTAAGTCCTCTGTATAAAGTATTAATACTATCATCTCCTGTGTCTGCATAAGTTTATACCAGTAAGGGTAGCCAAAGCAAAGGGTACACAGAATGGCCGCTGTTACTCATCATGGATTGAAGTATGAGTTCATGCAGCTTTTTTGGAGAATGCCAATTGGCTTGGTGCCTGGAGGGCAATTAGGCACCACACATCTACTTTAAACATATATGCCTTTAGACTTAGTAATCCTATTGCTAGAAATTTTCCCCAGGGATATGTACCCAAATGTTTGCCAAAATACCTGTACAAGGATGTTCGTGTCAACCAAAATGTCTAAGAGAAGACTAGATAAAGTAAATTATGGCCCCTACGTCTTTTCAGTAGGGCACTTTGCAGTCATCAAAAAGAATGAGGTAGATGGGTGGAGGCAGGCGTAGAAAGGTTTTCAAATGAAAAACATATAATAGTGTCCATAATATGATCCCTTGTTTGTTAGACTGTTGTGTATGACTTTTTTCCTCTTAGAGGCACCTCTAATATTGAACAGAGTGTTTAATGGGGTACAGATTGGTGTGTTTACTCATAATGGACCCATGCTGAGTTTCCTTGGTAATTCAGTTAAAGCTAAAGTAATTTATGGGTTAAGTTAGTAGAGGTACCTCCAACCCTCCCTTGTTTGTACATGTCCATTGGAAACTCATTTCTGCCTTAGGCCTGAAGTGCAGCGAGCAGAATTGGTGCTTGTGTGTCCTGGGTATGTGGTGGCCTCAGCTGGATGGGACTTTCCTAAAGACAGCTGTTCAGGGACGGTAGAGACCATTACTTTAGTCAGCTTCCCGAAATAGAAGGCTTCCTTTGTTGCTAAAGCATGGCAAGCCCTTCCCTGGTTTAGGTTCACTGGAAGAAAGCCAGTGTGAATTCAAGAAAGTCAAAATTGATTTTTAAAAACATAGGTGTCTAGATGAAGGTTAACAAATCCTTGGTGGAAGTTTGGGCTACTCTTATCTGAGGAACGAAAAAGAATGCCATGCTTCATTGATTCTAAGATGTATTTCCTCCCTTGTATTAACAATGCTGAAACAAGGATGAGTTTTAAAATCAACGATACAAGAAAACATTGGTCCATGGTTTATTAGCAATACTTTCTCCTTCCCTTTTTTTTTTATAAAGATTTTTTATTTATTTGACAGAGAGACAGCCAATGAGAGAGGGAACACAAGCAGGGGGAGTGGGAGAGGCAGAAGCAGGCCCCCAGTAGAGCAGGGAGCCAGATGTGGGGCTTGATCCCGGAACTCCGGGATCACGCCCTGAGCCGAAGGCAGACGTTTAACAACTGAGCCACCCAGGTGCCCCTACTTTCTCCTTCCCTTTCGTTCCTTTCCTTCCTTAGCAAAAGCAGCAGTTCTTAACCCACGGGCTGGTATGGTGTGCAGGCTCAATACCAGTCTGTACACCTTGCATTAATTATGTAGAGAGTTTGTACATAAAAGATGCTTCCGATGGGCTCCCCACCCATTAATTCTTATGATAGGCTCACATATCCTCCCTAAAATTTGTTTATGTTAAAAGTTTAATACATTTTCTGTGTTAAGAGTATAATGATGGAAACCCTATCAAGTCCCCTCTAATTTTTGAATTAGGGTCGTCTTAGCTATACTGTGGTAATTCATTTTTCCCTTCTGTAATAGGAATTCGTACTGTATTTTGGCTTTCACTGGAAATATTTTAATTTTAAGAAAAAAAACCTTTTGGAGCAATTTTAAGTTCACCGCAAAATTAAGAGGAGGGTACAGAGATTTTCCATCTGTCTGTAACCCCACACATGCACAGCCTCCGCCATCGTCAGCATCCCCATTGTGGTGGCCCATTTGTTACCGTTGATGAACGTGTACATCATTATCACCCAAAGTCCGTAATCTACGACTGTTCACTCTCACTTGGTGTACCTTCCACAGGTTTGGACAAATGTATCCATCATTACAGTGTCATATACAGTATTCACTGCCCTGAAAAATCCTCTATGCACTGCCTGTTCTTTTTTTCCCCCCTCCAACTGCTAATTTTTACTGTCTCCATAGTTTTGTTGCCTTTTCCAGAGTGTCATTTGGTTGGAATCATAGAATGTGTGCCCTTTCAGATTGGCTTCTTTCATGTAATAATACGCAGTGGAGTTTTCTCCATGTCTTCTCCTGGTTTCATAGCTCATTTCTTGTCAGTGCTGAATAATGTCCCATGGTTTGGATTTACCTCATTTTCTCCATTCACCCACTGAAGGACATCTTGGTTGCTTTCAAGTTTTGGCAATTATGAACAAAGCTGTCCTAAAAATCCACATGCAGGTTTTTATGTGGATATAAGTTTTCAGCTCCTTTAGATAAATACCAAGGAGTGTGACTCCTGGATCATATGGTCAGAGTGTGTTTGATTTTATAGGAAATGTGTTTTTGCCAAACCTCTCTTCAGTTCTTTCATATCATTACTTCTGATTTTTTTCATCTCATTCCATTTTGCCTGCAGTCTCTTGGGAACTACAAAGAGGAGGGCTTTGTTTCTCTGAGGGGAACCTGAAGCCCAAAGGCAGTTCTTTGTTGGATACACTAAGTAACACTTGCCTCTGGCTCCTTTTGACAGGAAGGGAAATAGCACCATGACCACTGTCTTGTTGGGAGTATCTTAAGAGGTCAAGCCTACGCTTAACTCCCTTCTAGACATTGTTAGCAGAGGCTGCGAGGGGAAGGGGAATGGCTTTTGGAAGTGGGTTGAATCAGGAGGCAGTCCAGAATAATGACATGTCAATGCATATGATGGCCAGGGCTGGCAAAGAAATGACCAGATATGTTTCTTAAACAGATTACATTTACGCTGATTGTTCTAGCTCTTCCAGAAAAACTAGACTTTTTCACTTATTGTAAGGTATTCCTTTGGCTTAAGTGAGTGAGCATGTCTTCTGTAAGTTCTTAAATGTCTTGAAGAAGGCTCCTTTCTGAGCAGGAAGGCAGTGGCCAAATGATGACACGGGGGCTTTCCTTTATGTCACTCTCCCACCCACCCCAGAGAGTTTGAGCAGCCCTGTCGTTTGGGCTGTCTCCTAGTGGTCTCTGCATTTCTGGGTGAGTGAAAAAATTCCCTTTACCTTTCTGGGTCTGCCATTACAGATTGGCATCATCCATTTTAATGGCTGTATAGTGCCCATATTTTATACCTACTCTGCTCTTGGACATTTTTGTTGTTTCCACTTTGCTATTATTATAGATGCAGCTGAGGCTGACTCCTTACTCTGGGATTCCCAAAATCCAGTGTCAAGCATTTTGCTTTGAGGGAAAATAGTTTTGGTGGATTCTCCAAATCCAGTTCTATAACCAAGTAGGAGCCACCTGTCAGCTTAACACAATTCAAGAGTTTTTGCAAATACCACAGTTCCGCAGGCACCTGTGAGAGGATTACTAAATTGCTTCACTTGGGCTCCCTTGGTGACCTCCAGAAGGTTCATTCTGCCTTCCAGCACCTACTATCCCAGGGCTGTCCTGGTTTCTTGGAAAATTGTCTGAATACCATTGGCATCTACTGGAGGGAGGGGCAAGGGACTGGAAGGATAGAGACTTCTAGTGAATCCTTTCTTCTGTTTTAGACTTTGTTTTGGACGTAAGTTCAGTGAGATTATTTAAAGAGAAGTTATTAAGGTTCTGTGATCTGAATTTTCTGCCTGGCTTACAGAACAGTTGTGCCTTAAAGATCTCCATTGATCTCTCCCTTTTTCAATAAACCTGGAATTGAAGGTTGTCATTCTGGGAGGTGATTACAGGTTGAGTTTCTGTGGGACAGTGATTCCAGCAGTGAGTCTGGTCTCTTCAGTGAAATGATACATGGGACACAAAATGAGCACTCGGTGAGCGAGAGATGCTAGCTTGCAGTTGTCCCCTTCTAGCGGGATGCCTTCTCCCCCATTCAGCTTTTTGTTTGTTCTTCAGAGAATCACATTTTGGAAGATGTGAACAAATGCGTCATTGCTCTCCAAGAGAAAGATGTGGATGGGCTGGACCGCACAGCTGGTGCGATTCGAGGCCGGGCTGCTCGGGTCATTCACGTAGTCACCTCAGAGATGGACAACTATGAGCCAGGGGTCTACACAGAGAAGGTGCTGGAAGCCACGAAGCTGCTCTCCAACACAGGTTCGGGGACTCCCTCCCTTTATTGTGCTCCCCACACATAGATGGCCTGGATGAGCTGGGCTGCCCTGTGAGTCCAGGCCCTGTGGTTCGGAAGGGCGAGATCAGGGTGCAGCTGAGGTCTTCACATGATATGTCTGGGTCAAACAACAAACTTTGAGAAGTTGATCCTCCAAAGTAAGGGTTTTCACCTTTTTTTCCCATGTGTCCCACAGCTAATGATGGGAATAGTTCTGAACATACTATTTAAGATGAACTTCTGAGCTGAGTCTCTTGGTAGTGAATAAATACTACATTAAGGGGGATCCTATTCTTAAGTAAGGCCTCCAGTTTATCTCACTTCAGTGGCTCACCCATCCAAATCTGATACTGTAGAATCTGGTCAAAGAGACAATGATGATTTGAATCTTGATAAAATATGGCATTTAATTTATTTCAACCGTAAATACTTCTCACATAGGTAGAGGCAGAGGCTCTTCATCATACACCTCACGTCCTCCTGTCTCATGGAGGGATTTAGGGAGGGCTGGTAGAAGGATGGTGTCTGCTGGGCCAGCAGGATCTGCCCTGCCTCTTTCTCCACAGTCATGCCACGTTTTACGGAGCAAGTAGAGGCGGCGGTGGAAGCGCTCAGCTCGGACCCCGCCCAGCCTATGGATGAGAATGAGTTTATCGATGCCTCCCGCCTGGTGTACGATGGCATCCGGGACATCAGGAAAGCCGTGTTGATGATAAGGGTGAGTAACTGCATTTCAGACGTTTTAACAGCTTCTTTCTTATCGTTTGCTAAACTTGAGCAATGCATCATTCTGGAACTCAGCAGATGCAGTGGCAGTATATTAAAACCATGAATCTAAAAGCTGTTAGAATGAGATATATTTAATTATGTTGTCTAAAATGACTTTTAGTTGCAAGTTAGAGCCCAAACTTGGGCCAAGAAGGGGAGCTAGTATGAGTTGGCTTTGAGGATTTAGTTTCAGGCATACGGTCCCCACAAATAGGAGGCTTCTGGTAAATTAGTGGGAAACTACCCAGAATGAAGCCTCTTCAGTTGGGTATTTCCTTAACGCAGGTTGAAGTTATCCTTCACATAGACTACCCCTGTCCTTGAAGGAGTGGCAGGGAGCCAGGAGGCTCCTGGGGCCTCAGTGTGTTCACGGGGAGGATGAGTGCCTGTGGCAGCCCCTGCTGATGCTCCCCGAAGTGCTGCCTGTTCTGGGCCCTGTTTGACCCATTTCTTCTGGGAACACGGCAGTTCTTACCATGTGGGGCAAAAGCCAGCACCCCCTCTGAGTTGGCATAAACGGAGGGGTTTTGAGAAACGACCATCCCATCTGTAATACATACAGCCCAGGGTGCTGGGGTCAGGTCTCACAGATGCCTTTCCCTAGCGTTTGATCTCTCACCTGCTGTTCTGAGAATGAACCCATTGCTCTGGAAGCTGAGAGCAGGGAGTGCGTGTCCCTCTCACCAGGGCACCCAGGGGTCCTGCAAGCCTGGGCCAGGCCCCGCTTTTATTGCACAGCCAGGGTTGCCCTACGGGGCCTGCCTGCTGCAGAGAGAGCTGCCGGGCCGGTAGGCTCAGGGGAGTTTCATTTATACTTCATGGTTTGCTAGTCAGACCGCTCAAGGTAGGCAGGGATTCTGTCCCACTTTTTATCCTCTCAGCTTGGCACCCTGCAGAACCTAGCCAGATTGTCAGCTGGAAACAGAGGCCATTTCTACGGCAGTTGCGTGAGGCTGGACCCATTTCGTATGCAGTGTAGAAACACTTGGGCAAGCCCGCCGCTGCTCCTCCCTGGGGGTGAGGAGGAAAGGGAAGTGTTCATGGATTGCCTGGTTGGCTGTGGGCTGTTCCTGCAGGCTCCAGACCCCCTGGACATGTTGGGGGCTGGGGGCAGAGAATTGTTTGTTTTGCTTTCTCCATCCCTTCATACCTGTCCCCAAGAAGAAACCTGGCCTGGGTGAATGATAGGTTAAACCCAGAAGCCATATCTCAGTGGTGTGAAGGGATCCCCTGGTCCCATCAACCACTGGTAATGAACACAGCCCTATTTTTCCAGACTTCTTTTCCATACTGACAGACGCCTAGAAATAGAATACAAGGAACGTTAATGATAAAGAGGAGTCATTGGTGTCTGAGGTTAACGTTTTGAGAGGTTTAAGTGGGTGGATGCTGCAAACACGCGAGGAAATGCGTACAGATCAAGTCCTGTTGTGGGAAACCAGGTCCTGGGAGCAGGCAGGCCTCCCGGACCCCTCTTCCAGCTCTCTGACTGTAAGCAGGTTCCCTCCTCTCTCTGGTCTTGTCTTAAAAACGAGGTGCTGGTGGTTTTAGTGAGCTATAATGTCGGTCATGTGCCCAGTGCAGGGTCGGGCCGTGGAGGAGCTGTGCTGGGGCACAAGGATGGCAGCGGCCCGGCAGGGGCACTGTGATGGGGCCTTGGGCGGCAGAGGCGTGAGCAGCCGGGCGCGCTGGAGCCAGGGCACGGCGGAGGCCTGCGAAGCCGTTGTGCAGCGGGACCTCGCTTACGGCTGTGCGCTTGAGCTCTGCCGCTGTTTCAGTTCAAGAACCTTCCAACCCTGGGAACTCTCAGTTGTTTGTGTCTCGTCCTCCTCCCACCTCAGCCTCCCTTCCGTAGTCACATGTAGTCCTTGTCATTACCTGTGTCACGTGTCCCTTTCGGCAGCTCCCTCTCTCCAGGACTGTGACAACCCTGAGTCTCACCCTCACTCAGACTCTCTGATCTTTGCTTCACTCCGTGTCTGTGGTTAGTCCATGGACGCTCCTTTGCCCCATGTCACTTCCTGATGCCGCCTCGTGGTGCAGTCCTCGTGGACTCCGCCATCTGCTCAACCTGGCTGAGCGCAGGCAGCCGCCCTCCCGGGCTCCCGGAACCAGCCAGCACTGCCCCCCAACCTCAGTGCCTAGGGACGTGGCCTGCTGCTGTTTCTCTGTGGTGCGGAGGTGGTCTGGACGTCCTGCCTGCCCTGTCTGTGCGCGTGGACTCCGCTTTCCCCTCTCACTGTGGCTGTGCCAGTGCTCCTGCCTAAGGGTGCCCCCCTCCTTCTTCCTCCGGCACCTTTCCCCAAGCAGACAGCATGACGGCATTTCTCCCCTCTTAAGAAAAACCTCATGGTTCCCCTCCTTCTTAGTCTGCTTTGCTGCTTTGTCCTCATCTCTTCAGTGTCTGACCAGTGGCACACCTGGTAGCAAAGTGCTCGAACTCTTCTCTATCTCATTCCCTTGGTGGGTAAGACTTGAGAAAGCATCCAGGTGACTCCTGAGTTCCACACTCACCTGCTCCCTCTTGCCACTCAGTTATGTAACAGGCACCTCCTGATCTTTTACCCACCCCCCCGCCCTGTGCCACTGGTCTTACGTGTTAGTTGATGGCAGCCTACGTTCCACTTGCTGAGGCCTGAACCTCAGATTCACTCTTGCTTGCTCTTTCAGTCTCCTAGCCCACATTTCACCTATCAGCAAATCCTGTCAGATCTGTACAACACAGAGCACATCTGAACGCTGTTCCCACTGTAGCCCAGGCCACTAGCATCTCTCACTTGGTTGCATGCAGCCGCCTCCTGCTCTCGTCCCTTGATGCCTGCGGTCTCTTTCTCTCTACACGAAGCAGCCCAAGAGATCCTTTTAAGCTTGACTTAGATCATGTTACCTGCTGCCCAGCACCTTCCACAGGCTGTGTGGGGCTCCAGGCCTTCTAGCAGCTCACAGCCTGCTGCTCTCCTGGGGCTCCTGTTGACAGAAGTGGACCTGTGACGTGAGGGCAGTGAGCTGAGTCCCTCTCCCGTGGCCTCCTTGCCAAGTTCCTGCCCCTGGGCCTTGGTTCTGGTGACCCCATCCTGCTAGAACACTCCTCCCCCAGGTACCTGCCATATCCCCCTCACTGCTTTATTGATTTGTATCAGTCATCACTTTCTGATGTGATAAAATTCACTTTTTCATTTCTCCCATTAGTATATGTGCAAGAGCAGGGACGTTGCTATGTGTTAGTCATTTTGTACCTCCGGGGCCCAGAACAGGACTTGGCACATAGATACTCAGCAAGAATGAAAGAGGAGGAGGTACTGGGTTTTCTTGGCAAGAACAGTTCTTGGGTCTCTGCTGGACTAGTGAGGGTGGTACAGAGCAGAGTTCTTATCAGGAGACACTTCTTTGAGAAAGATCCTCCACAGGTGTCTGGGACCCTGGGATTTAAAATGGCCAGTGGTGGTGTAGTGTTTCATGCTGCCAAGTCAGAGAGACTCCAGGATCTTCCATCCATGTGTTCCTTGTGGCTTGCTGGTGCCTAGCGTGACCTCTGCTGTCCTTACCGCATCTCCTTGAAGGACAGGCTTGGCCTTTGCCTGTGTACAAACTCAAGATAGTCTTGGCCGGGCCAGATGCTTCCTCACACGTCCTCTGATGGGGGCCTCGCCTCACTGCCCTCCTGTCACAGGCCGGCCAGCTGGGCCAAGAGCCAATCCCAGCTGTTCCGCCTGCTGCCCTGTTACTGATAACTTCCAGAAGACAACATTATGTTTCAAGTCAGCAGCTAATAAGGAGAGGCTGGAGGTTGTGCGAAATAGGAATTTTATTTCATAATTAAAGCAAAGAGCTAGGACTGGTAATCAGGACCTTTGGTACATACTCAGACCTTACCTGCCATATTCTTTTTGCATTGATAAAAGTAAAAACAAGAAAAAATCCATAAAAATACATTGCCTATTTTGTACTCCTCAAAGCAGTATCTTAAGCCCAGTATTAGGTAATTCATTAATTTTCTTTTTGCCATCAAGTGGGAAGTTTATAAGAATCTGCTTAATGTTGGATAAAATATTTCTCTTTTTAATACGCTACGTTTCCTACCCAGGATAATCCTCACCTTTGTGTTAGGATACAGGTGTTAGAGGAGTACATGATTTCAAAGAGTCTTGACTGTAGTGGAAACTGAAGCCCCAGCCTCCATAAAGAAACTCCTCGACCCTCTGGGAAGTGTTGATGTGGTGCCTGGGCCCGGTGTTTGTTGGATGGGCCACCCCATGTGTGCATCAGTGAGGCGGGGTCTTGGACGAATAATGAGTGATTTTAACTTCATTCCCCAGAACTGTCGGGAACATGGCACATGAAAATCCAGAATTCTGAGTGTTCATACATTGGGCCCAGAGGCCCAGGGTTGTGTCTGACTTGTGATCTCTGTGTTGGTGGCAGACCCCTGAGGAACTGGATGACTCTGACTTTGAGACAGAGGACTTCGATGTCAGAAGCAGGACAAGCGTCCAGACAGAAGATGATCAGCTGATAGCCGGCCAAAGTGCCCGGGTAAGGGACACATTTGACTTTACTTTGCAGACCTTCCCTGTGCCTTTGGGAACTTGGCTTTTTATTTTCTAGGAAAACGCTTTGGTATTGAGAACACCATTTTCCCACTCTTTCTCTGGCAGCAGGACTGAGGTTAACCTCAGTTGTGGCACATGCTCGCCAGTTGCATGTTCCTCCAGAATGCCGCCTCAGCTGGGAGCAGGGCAGGAACAAGCCCTCTGCCTCAGCTGTGCCCTGGGGCTTTGGTTTATGACAGAGCCCTGCATCGGGAGAGCCCTAGCATCCAGTCAATGCAATGTTTGTTAAAAGGATTGTGAAATTCGAAAAAGATTGCTGTCTTTGCCCATCTCAATGATACCATGGGTATGAACTATTTAATTATTCATGGATTAAAAAAAATAACAGTGGTACATTCAAGAAAATCATTCAGAGCCATTGCATTCATTTGAATCATTAAATCTTCAATCAATAGCATTTATGTTTTTGGGAGCATGCCAAGAAATATTTCTGTGGAGTCTTTTTCCACTCCTTAGAAATCATTTTGAACAGCAAATGCATCCTTGCTTTGGGCCCCACTCCATCATGAGCACTTGGGGAAGCTGAGTGGGGAGGAGCTCAAGGTTTGGAGTCCGTGGCCCTTGAGGTGGGCACCAGGCTTCCGTGCCATGCCAGTTAGCTAAAAGCAGAAGCCACAGGAAATGCCCAGTCAGGGCCGACCAGGGAAAGGGCTCCATGCATCAGCCCCTTCTCTTATGTCCTCTCCCCACGGCAGCAGGCAGAGGATGAACTTACTTACCAAAAAATTAAGCAGCTTCTCTTCCTGTACAGGTGTGATCTGGAAGCTTCCATGTTAGCTTTCTGTCCCTCACACTGTGTTTTCCTCCACACTAAAACTTGCTCTTGAAAGTGGGTCGGAAATTCAGGCTGCTGTAAACTTCTGCTCAAAATGAGAAGAAATGGACCTTTAGGCAAAATGAAACCTATTAAAGCATTATCCTACCTATGTCATAGATTGCGTGGTAGAAATACTCTGGGCTAATGCACGGTGAGAACTTCATCTTCTCTTTATGTAAGAGCTTTCTTTGCTTCTGATTCCAGGCGATCATGGCTCAGCTTCCCCAGGAGCAAAAAGCAAAGATTGCAGAACAGGTGGCCAGCTTCCAGGAAGAAAAGAGCAAGCTCGATGCCGAAGTGTCCAAGTGGGATGACAGTGGTAATGACATCATCGTGCTGGCCAAGCAGATGTGCATGATTATGATGGAGATGACGGACTTCACCCGGTGAGCCCCCCCGCCCCACGTGCACAGAGGGCGACGCTATGCTGCTTTGCAGACCTCTCCTTTTTCTGTCCATCTCCAGCTACATACAACGATCCTTGTTCTCTCTTGTCAGAGGTAAAGGACCGCTCAAAAATACGTCAGACGTGATCAGTGCTGCCAAGAAAATTGCGGAGGCCGGATCCAGGATGGATAAGCTCGGCCGGACCATTGCAGACCATGTGAGTGAGAGGCTTGTTACGTGGGTTTCTTAGGTCATCCCGGGACTCAGGGAGCCCAACCCAGTTCATTCCAAGGTGGTGACAGTAATGTTTTTCTGGGGACACAGCAGTCTTCTCATCTCTAGTCTTGTGCTTAACTGGTCAACCTGCCTGATTAATACCAACAGAGATTGGTAAGGATTTCTGAATTCCTCTTTTTCTTCGACAAGTCTTAGGAGCCAGGCCCACTTTGTAGTAGAGCACCTATCTGGGGCAGGTGTGTGTATCCTGCCATCTTCCCTGGTGGCGGCTTGTCAGCCACTTCCGTGGGCTGCTGCTGCTTCTCTCCCCGTTTCCTGCAGACCTTCAGATCCCACCAGGAGCTGCCTCTCTGAATCCTCACACACTGAAACTCGGGGTAGAAGGGCATCTCATGGGTGTATTTCGTCTAAGAATTAGGAGCCCCATGCTAGTGCTTTGGAAAGCGGATGTGCTCCGCTGCGGACAGATGTGTCTGTCCCCTGCACCGTGTGTTCTCAGCCACCCAGCCTTCATCCGTTTTCTTCCATATGCACATATCAGCAAATGTGGTTCCTACCTCCTGGCAACTTACAGTACGTTTCCCTCGATGCTCTAAGATTTATCGGAGCCCCTTTTGCTCATTCGAGTTTTTCTCTGCGGGTCCAACCCTGCAGTCCCCTCCTTGCCCTGAAGTATCCAGGCTGCAGGACAAGTGGCAGTGGTACCTCACCACTCAAGCCAAAGATTTAGGAGTCATTCTTGACTCCCCTCTTTGCAGTCCAGGACTAAGCCCCGGTGGCTCTTCTGGCCACAGTTATCTTGACACCATCCAGTCTTTTCCTCCCTGCCACCACCAGCTCAGCCCCGGCCTCCGCTCACCGGTCCTGCCCTCCCCTCCATGCGGCAACGCCGCCGCCAGCACGGTCTTAAGGAGCAGATCAGATATGGCTCCGCAGTTCTTCACTAGCTTCTTAGCACAAAATTCTGAAGCTCCAGCATGCCCTAGTGGCCTCCGCTTCGACCACCTCGGCACTCAGTGCACCCCAGCCTCACAGGAGGGAAGTGCTGGCTGTAAACACTTGAGAGAGGTAGCTTCCTAAGCCACCTCTCTCAAGTGTGGCAACAGGACAGGAACTGGGCTGCCCTCGAGTTTCCTTGAGGCTGGTCAAGACCTCACGGTCCCCAGGTGTTCTTTTCCTTGCTTCCATTTACTCACTCATCCTCTGTCTTTGCCTCAAGTGAACATCTCCTTTTATCAGATGCTTACAGTGTGCATCACAGTTGAGCACAGAAAGGGCCTGTGAGCAGAAGAGCACTCGGCTGGTTATTATGGAGCTCAAAGCACTCTCCCTTTTCTCCAGAACCAGGCTCTTGCTGAGGCTTTTTTCCCCTTGAGGGACATGGGCTCCGGCAGAGAGCAGCCTTGGGCAACCAGAAACTCCCCTCTCGCCCTCCACGACACACCGAGCCCTGCCGAGCTAGCCTGGGGGGTGGGCTGTGTTGGGGCCGGGCCTGGGGTGCTTGGTGTTGAACGTGCTGTGCTGCTCCCCCGTCAGTGCCCAGACTCAGCCTGCAAGCAGGACCTGCTGGCCTACCTGCAGCGGATCGCCCTCTACTGCCACCAGCTCAACATCTGCAGCAAAGTCAAGGCCGAGGTGCAGAATCTAGGTGGGGAGCTCGTCGTCTCTGGGGTAAGTGGTACCCATGAAAAGAAGTGATTTTCCAGAATGAAAACAGCCTCTAGTCCGCATACACTCCTTTCTTCTCAGTCCTTGGCACCCACGGGCTGCACCCTGACGCACCACAGTGCTTGGCGACGGCTGGGAGCCACTGCTGGGCCAGCCTCTCACTGGGAAAATGTATATTTTTATCTTTCTTGCTGTTGTTCCTCCAGAGAGGAATTGAACCTGTTCAAAATTTTAAAAAGGTAACATAGCCAGGCTTTCTCAGACCTCCTCCACCCTTCGCAGAGTGCTCGAGTGGTATTGCTTCCCTGGTTTGTTCCCTATGCCACGGTTCCGGACCCCTCATCGCGTTGGGCTGGCGGGGGTGGGGAGAGGAGTTCTTGATAGGCCTGCTGGGCTCCACGGATTCCCTGTAACTTCTGCTCACCTCAGGGGATTTCCTTTCAAAGAACTCTGTGGTATGTGGGACATACTGACGGCCCCTGGCCCAGGTCATGACTGGAAGCCGTGGGTTTCTGTCTAGGACGCCGCCTCGTCACTGCTGGTGGTTACAGCTCCACAGTCACTCAGATCCTCCTCCAGATTTTGAGAGTGAATAAAGATTCGTGGAGGGGTGGGGACAGGCAAGGTGGTGGTGCGTTTTGTTTTTGATCCTGCTCCCTTTACTTCTAAATACCTGAAACAGGCATTTTCAGCTTTCTGGGATAAGGTCAGTAGCCACTGGGAGAGCCAATCAGGAATGTGGCTGTTGCCCAGGCCCTTGGTGCACATGGGCCTGGAGGTCAGGTCTGTGTTGTCACCGCCCTTTCTGTGCCTTCAGGTGGACAGCGCCATGTCCCTGATCCAGGCCGCCAAAAACCTGATGAACGCGGTGGTGCAGACGGTGAAGGCGTCCTACGTGGCCTCCACCAAATACCAGAAGTCTCAGGGCATGGCTTCCCTCAACCTCCCGGCCGTGTCGTGGAAGATGAAGGCACCTGAGAAAAAGCCCTTGGTGAAGAGAGAGAAGCAGGATGAGACACAGACCAAGATTAAACGGGCATCTCAGAAGAAGCACGTGAACCCTGTGCAGGCCCTCAGCGAGTTCAAAGCCATGGACAGCATCTAGGGCTGCCCTGCCAGCTGCCCCCACCCCTTGGGGCTTCTAAAGATCCGTCACTGCTCTTCACTCAAATGTATCTGATAAATAGAACACTGATGTTAGATTCCACAGGGAAATAGGCAGATTTTAAACCTGTCCAGGTGGTGAATTTGGCAAGGACATACTTGTGTTTAAATTGGTCAAAATACTTTTGGAATTCAGGAGCACATTTCTAGCTATATTTTTTATAAGCTTAAATAAAAATAAAAATTCCGTAACCAAAGAGAAACCCACATTAACTTGTTAGTGACCCTCTTGACCGAGTTCTCAGTGTGGCATTAGGGGTTGAGATGAGGGGATTGGAGTCAACCTTGGCTAGGGAGGCGGCTTCCACCCGCCCTGGGTTCTGGGCATTGGGCTGGTGTCACATGACCAAAGATGTTCCCGAGCTACCTGGGTGTCGTCTCAGGAAGCTGTGCCTGGAGAAGGAACGTTTCCAGAAAGGTCTTGGGAGGGACAAACCACATGACGCTCAGTAAAAACATAATGCATCATGAAGAAAACTGATTACTCTCTCTCTGACACGAAATGAGCATTTTAATGCCTGGTCACAATTACTAATGTGCTCTGCTGCAGGACATTAATAAAGTCGCTTTTTTCAGGCTAGAATGTTGTGATGCCCTAATCAGAACATGCTTTTTTCCCTTTCCTCAGCTTCAAATGCAAATTCGTCATTGGGCTCACTTCTAATAATTGCAGTGTTTCCTGCCTTGGGCTTTGCAACAGAAACCTGACAAAATAGTGTTTGCTTAGGCAATAATTTAGACTTTACCTTATTTGTGATTACTATAGCGATTACTATAGCTACAAGGTATAATTTTACTGTCTTATTTAAATTTTATGAATTTGAATGTTTTTTACACTAACTTTTCCCAATAAAGTCCACTATGAAACCACGTTTCTGAGGCCAAGGTCATTCTCTTTTCCTTCTAGTGGCGTGGGGTTTTACATTAACCACCTCTCGGATTTGCCTCCAGCATATGAGGTGCCCTGGGCCCTCATGGTGTCCCTCTGCCCTGGGGACAGCGTTGCCCAGCCGGAAACACTATCTGTGGCTCCAGGCTGAGAGCTGCATGGCCTTGGAGCTTCTGTGCCAGCGCCCCCGGGGAGGGCCTCACCCTCCTTGGGAACTCCCATGTTGGAGCTTCAAGTGCAGCTCAGAACCTTGGAGGCATCCATGATGTCTCCACGGGCGTCTCCCACTCTGTTCTGAATTGTCCTACGAGCTTGGAGCTGTGCTAACAGCTGCCTTAAATATAAAAGCCCTCCTTAACCTCATGTCCCTCCCCAGCACACACCCCCTCCTGAAGCACAGGGCCCTAAAGAGACCAATATAGTCCTTGTGTCTTCTTCCTCACTTCCATTTTGGTCACCTGTGTCCCAGCCACTCTGCTGCCGTCCACCCACCGCCAAGTAGCATGGCTCTTTGTTCCCCAGCTCTCCCTTCCCCCACCCCAGCCTTCTTCCCGAAGCCCCTCACAGGACTCCTGGAACTCCTCCTCCTCCTCCTAGTTGTTCGAAGTTGTGTGGTCCCAGAGCTCAGTAACTGGACTGCTTCTGTCTCTGGCTCTGCTCATTCTTGGGATCTTAACCAGATTCCTGGCTTTAAGTACTGTCCAAATGCTGACTTCTCTCAGAACTTGACTATTCTGTCTGCCACCTGAATTCTCCACTTGGATGTCTTAACCAGCATCTCAAACTTGAGCTGTCCAATTTCTTTAAAATGTAGGCGGGTCGAACTACTCACCACTTCTGTTTACTATGACCTGGTCTAAGCTGTCATCACAGTGTTATTTCTGTGTAACAGAGTACCCCAAAACTTAGCACTTAAACAACAAACACTCATTACCTCAGTTTCTGAAGATGAAGAATCCAGGAGCAGCTCAGTGGGAGGCTCTGACTTGGGTTCTCATGGGGCTGCAGTGTCTGAGGCCTTGATGGGCTGGGGGATCTGCTGCTGAGCTCCTTCACGTGGCTGCTGGCAGAAGGCTTCGGCTCCATGCCACGTGGGCCTTCCCATAGAGCAACTCACAACATGGTAGCTGGCTTCCCCCAGAGGGAATGATCCAGAAAGACTGGCAGCCGCAAAAGATAACAGCAACCAGATGGAAGCTACAGGGTTTCGTTTTTTTTGTTTTTTAAAACCTGATCTCAAAAAAAGTGATAAATCACCACTTCCACTGTACTGTGTTGGTCACACCAACCCCCCGCCCCTGGTGCACTGTGAGAGGCGACAGCACATGGGGGCAAATGCCAGGGGGTGAGCTCCCACAGTCCTATGCACCCTGACCATTGCAGTGACCTCCCCACCAGGCTTCCCCAGTCATCGTCTTCCCTCACTCCATTCCCCACAGCAGTCACAGGAACCCTGATAAACAGACCTGTAGTGTCAATCTCTTAGCTCAATCCTTCCAGAGGCTTCCATCTCCTAGTAAAAGTCCTCGATGATGGGCTTGGTCTCTTGCCTGTCTGGCCTTTACTCTCACCAGTCTCTGTCATTCAGCCTCTGCACTTGGCGCTCCCGCTGCCTGCAGGGCCCCTTCCCCAGAGATCTCCCTGTGCTCCCTCAGGGTCTCCTTCAGGTATCCTGTCGAAAGTTCTCTAACCCGAAACCCCCTCCCTGATAAATCTTTCCAAGGCCCCGGTCACGGAGTAAGCAGCAGCCTCAGGATGTCCAGCAGGGCTGAGCCCACCAGGCACTGGCCTCCCTCACTCAGCCCCTCCCCTGACTGACTCAGGATCCACATGGTCTCTTGGACCATTCTCATGGCTTCTGTCGCCATCAGTTGGCCTCACTCCACAACTGTCTTCTACCCTGAGCTCTCGGTCCACATCTGCCCCCAACTGTCTCATCACCTGACCTGCTGGCTGTCCTGCAGCCTCGCCCCCAGGAGAGGCCAAGTCCCCACCCATCACCTGGACTGACTGCCGCAAAGCTTCCGAAATCGGCCTACCTCAGCCTCCAGCATCCATTATTCACCCATCTAATAGCAAAGGAATCTTCTGGAAATACCTCCTAGAGAGTCAAGTCTCTGCATCAGGCCCTGTCGGGGACCGTCCACCTCACCTGCTGGCAGGTGTGTCTGCAGGGCCTGGCACTGTGACCCTGCCCTGTGCACCCAAACTGCCTCCTAGCAGCAGTTCCTGGGATACCCCTGTGCTCTCCCTGTGACCCGTCACGAGTGGGTCCAGATCATCCTTGGCCATATTGTCGTCCCAGCGTTAATACCATTACTTAAAAAGATGAACTTGTTTAATCCTAAGCAATATCTGAAATCATGTTCATGTGCCACTAAAACTTCCTGGAGCACACATTCAGGTAACATTCTAATAAATGTTCACGTATATCATTCTTGTGCCACAGGGGAATTACTGGCCCACAGCCTGCCTCCCTCCCTCCCTCCCTCCCCTTGGCCTCGGCCCAGCCCTCCGCCACAGCGGGCAGTACCGCAGTGCTGGCCCTCACGGGATGGCCCTCACGGCGCCACCCTGCGTTCCGCTGGGGGACGGACAGTGTTGGTCTTGGTCACCCTACTGCCCAGCAAAGGGCTTGGTGCATGCTCGAGAAAGAGCTGTTGAACCATTCATCAGTGTAAACCAATCTAGCAGAAGATCCTGGAAGGCACAGAGCAGGCAAGTGAGGAGGCACCAGAGGCCCTGCCCAGAAATCCCCAAATCCTCCCTCCTCCTCAGAGACCACGGTCTAAAGCCATGCAGCCCGGGCTGAGCCTGAGGGACACTTACCCCACCTTGTCCTTGGGGGTATTTGCTCCCCTCCTTTGCCACAAAAACAGTTTGCTCTCAGCATCCTGGGGCTTCCTGCTTCTCAGACCAGGCAGACAGGACCCTCAGTGTCACTTCTCTCAGGTGAGGCCTGGCCAGCTCCCTTCCTGACGGCACCTCACCAGCCTGGACACTGCCTGCATGCGGGGACTGCAGAGCCGGGCTCCCCTCGGCTCACCGGCCGCAGCTGCCCTCCTTCCCCTGCGGACTACCCGGCAGTGCCCACCATGGTCCCCGGGCAGACACTTCAAAGACCCCACCTCACCTCTGCAGCCTTAATCCTCACCACTGAATGCTCCCCCACCCCACTGAAGGAAGGAAGGAGGAGCTGCCAGGTGCCCAGCACGAGGCCCAGAGCCTACGTCAGGCCTTTACCTGCCCCACCCCCCATCCTAACAACCTGTGACGACTGGTGCCATTACTGCCCCTCCGACCTTAGAGCAGAGGGGACTGAGTCACAGAGGTGAAGCCAGTCCCCTGATTCCACAACTGGCAAGGGGCCTAGCCGGCCTCCCAGCTTCAAGACCCGGTCCCCCTAAAGCCTCAGAGGACCATCCTTTCTGGGCCGCAGAGGGCAGGGCAGGGGCCCGTCCCCCAGCCCTCCTCCCAAGAGGCTGCCTCGAGCTCCCACCCACACCGCAGCCGCCACATCCCTGCGCCCAGTCCTCAGGGCTCTCCAGGCCCTGGGCCTCCTCAAGGGCTGTACCCAATGCTCCCTTCTAGTTCCTGCCTCCTCTCCTTCCTCCTCCTCCTTTCTTGGCAGCAGACAAAACATGTTGTCATAGATTCCAAAGTTTAAAACCAAGGACAAAACAAAGAGCTTCCCTTGAGTCCTGTCTCCTCCCTCCTTACACAAACTCCTCAGACGAGCCTCCAGGACCCCTGCCCGCCCTTCGCCCCAGCACACACCATTCTGTCCATTCCTCTTCAGTAGCACATGATGCTGGGGGCCACTCCATCCCCCTGGTGTCCCACACCCAGCCCTGATCGCTGCCCTTATCTCCTCTCCCAGCTCCTCCTCCTCTTGACCGCTAATGTGGAGGCAACCAGACCTCACACCTCAGTCGTCCTGTCCTTCCTGTCTGCGACGGTTCCCAGGCTGTGGGACGCTGCCAAATGCTCAACAACTGGCCTCCCGGGGCGGAGGGGCGGGGCTGCATACGCGTGCATACATTTATTACACACCGCACTCCTGCAAAGGATTTGTAGTACGTAATTCACAATTAACCAAGCATGCAATACTCTTTACTATAAATTCCTACAGCCAACTGAGTCTCACGAAAGACTTTCACTGATTTTTGAGGAAATTGCATCCATAGCCAACCTATGTTTGCAACGGACAAACGAGTCTAGTTTTGACATCAAAGTTGGTTGCTATTTTGTTGACCTTAGGGAGTAAGATGAAAGCGAAGCAACGACAACATATGTTGGACTCGCACTTGTTCATCTATGAGTGACTTCTTTGCTCACTCAGATAATAGCTGTCAAATACTATGAGACGTCACCCATTTTGGGGGGCTATCTATAGATGACCGACTTTTAAGTTTAATAGGCAGTATTAACATTGCTTCATCACTTTGTTAAGTCTAGACAATCAACACAACAATAAATCAAGCCTGGATTTGTAACATTTCCTGCATTCCCTGGTGTCAGAACTCCCACATCAGATTTCCAGCCACCTGGGTGATGTCCTGAAGGTGGAGGTGGGAAAAGAAGCCCCGGGGTGCACCATTACATAGTTCCCACCACCCAGACGGGACAGACAGACGTAAGTACAGCTGACTCCTGAACGACTCAGGGAATGGGGAATGGACCCCCGTGCAGTCGAATATCCCCGTATAAAATCTGACGCCCCCTCAAACTTAACTATTAACAGCCAATTGTTGATTGGAAGCCCTATCGATACCACAGCTGATTAACACATATTTTGTGTTACATGCTTTTTTTTTTTTTAGATTTATTTGAGAGAGAGAGAAAAAGCACGAGTGGGATAGAGGGGCAGAGGGGGAAGGAGAGAGAGAATCTTTTTTTTTTTTTTAAAGATTTTATTTATTTATTTGACAGAGATAGAGACAGCCAGCGAGAGAGGGAACACAAGCAGGGGGAGTGGGAGAGGAAGAAGCAGGCTCACAGCGGAGGAGCCTGATGTGGGGCTCGATCCCACAACGCCGGGATCACGCCCTGAGCCGAAGGCAGACGCTTAACCGCTGTGCCACCCAGGCGCCCCCGGAGAGAGAGAATTTTAAGCCGACTCCCTGCTGAGTGCGGAACCTGACGCGGGGCTCCATCCTACAACCCTGAGATCATGACCTGAGCCGAAACCAAGAGTTGGATGTTTAACCCACCGCACCACCGAGGCGCCCCTGGGTGTTATTTGAATTACATACCATATTACAATAAACTAGAGAAAACATTAAGAAAAGCGCAACAGAAAATACAAGTACAGTACTGTATTTAAAAAAAAGGGGGGGGGGACGTTAAGTGGACCCGCACAGTTCAAACCCACATTTTTTGAGGGTCAACTATCCTCTCAAGAGCACAAATAATGGTCAAATGTCAAGTACTTAGGAAAGAATGAGTTTTGAATGTTTACTGCCTTCACATTTTTAAATTTTGAATTTACAGACAGTGAAACTCCCTTCTAGGGCATACAATTCTATGGATTTTGACTCATGTACAGGGTAGTATAACCACCTCAGTCAAGGTACAGAACGGTTCCATCACCCCCCAAAGATCCCCTGTCCTCCCCCAGTGTAGTAGACATGTCCCCTTAAGTCCTAGCAAAACACCTTCCCCGTAGCTTGGCCTTTTCCAGGACGTCACATCAATGGAATCATACAGTATGTTGTCCTGCGAGTCTGGCTTCTTCAGCCCAGGCTCACGCGCTTCGGCTGCAGGGCTGTCACCGTGCGCCCGGATCACCAGCTCGCTGCTTTCTGCTGGGGAGCACCGCCTCCGGGCGCGCACGGACGCAGTCTGTCTATCCGAGGGACGTTTTCATTGTTTCTAGGTTGTTTTTGTTGTTGTTTTTTTAACAAAGTTGACATAAGCATTTCTGTACAATCTCTGTGTGAACCCAGATGTATATTTTGGGTAAATACCTGGGAGTGAGACTGGTATGTTACATGGTAAGTGTGTAACTTGATAAGAAACAAAACTCTTTTCCACAGTAGCTGCATCATTTTGCATTCATAACGGGAATGTAGGAGTTCCAATCACTCTGCATCCTCACCCGCACATGGTGATGTCAGGATTTTGTGTGTTTAGGTTTTTAATTGTTTTTAGCCATTTGCACAGATAGGTCATAGTATAACGTGGTTTTAATTGCATTTCTCTAACAGCTAATGACACTGAGCGTCTCTTCACATGCTTGTCTGTCACTTGTGTATCTTCTTCGGGGGTAATGTCTTCAAATCTCTTGCCTATTTTTTTTTTTTTTAAACTGGGTTGACTTTTTTTTTTTTTTAATATTTTACTTTTTTATTTGAGAGAGCAAGTGAGCAAGAGATCACAAGCCTGGGGAAAGGCAGAGAGAGAAGGAGAAGCAGACTCCCCGCTGAACTGGGAGCCTGATGCGGGACTTGGGGCTCGATCCCAGGAACCCAGGATCATGACCTGAGCTGAAAGCAGATGCTTAACAAACTGAGCCACCCAGGCGCCCCGTGGGTTGACTTTTTTTATTAATGAGTTCTGAGGATTCTTTATATAATCTGGATACAAGGCCTTTTTCAGATATGTGATTTGCACCTGTTTTTTCTGTTTGTGGCTCTTTTTAATTTCCTTCACAGGTTTTTAATTTTGATGTATTTCCATTTATTCATTTTTTACGTTATGAATGGTGAGTGTGGAGTTGTATCTAGGAAATCTTAGCCTAACTCAAGGTCACAAAGATTTCATTCCTCTTTCCTTCTAAAAGTTGTGTAGCTTTTCATTTAGGTCTATGATTGATTTGCAGTTAAATTTTGAGTGAAATAAGATGACAGGTATAGGTCAAGGTTCATTTTAAAAAACATGACTGTCCATTTGTTGCAGCACCATTGATCGAAAAGACAAACATTTCTCCACTGAAATGCCTTTGTACCTTTGTCAGAAATCCAGTAACTGCACTTGCGTGGGTGCATCTCTGACCTCTTTATTGTGATTCATTCATCTACGCGTCTGTTTTTTGACCAATGCCGCACTGCCTTGATTACCACAGCTTTGTGGTCAGTCTTGGAATCAGCTAGTGTTGAGTCCTCCAACTCTTCTCCCTCTTTTTCAAGACTATGTCAGCTATTCCGATTCCTTTCCATCTCCACGTAAATTTTCACATCACACTCTTGAGATCTAAAAAATTCCTGCTAAGATTGAATCGAATCCATAGATCAATTGGGGGGGGGGGTGGATTGTCTTCCAACCCATGAATCCATTTACAGTTGAGCCTTGAACAACACGGGCTTGAACTGCATGGTTCCACTTACAGGTGGATTTTTTTTCAATACATACGTAAGAGCACTGTAAACGTATTTTCTCTTCCTTGAGTTTTTCTTAACATTTTCTTTTCTGTCATTTATTCTAATACAGTCTGTAATACAGATAACATACCACGCATGTGTAAATCAACTGTGTATGTTATTGGGAAGGCTTCCAGTCAACAGCAGGCTGTCAGTAGTTAAGTTTTTGAAAAGTCAAGTTATATGCAGACTCTCCGGGAATCAGAGTCAGCATACCAACCCCCACACCGTTCAAGAATCAGGTGAATTTAGGTAATTTTTATTTCTTTCATTAGTGTTTTAGTTTTCAGCATAACAATTCTGCACATATCTTTCCTCATTTATACATGTTTGTTTCAGTGGTATTGTAAATGGTACTGTTTTTATTTTTATTCTTATGTTTTTTACTTTTTTAATAAAAGATTTTATTCCTAAGTAATCTCAACACCCAAGGTGGATCTCAAACTCACAACTCTGAGATCAAGAGTCGCACACTCCACCGACCAAGCCGGACAGGTGCCCCAATGGTACGGTTCTTAAAATCTTGTTTCCAATTGTTCATTGCCAGTAGACAGACATATAATTGATTTTTGGGTGTTACCTTATATCTTGGGATCTTGCTAAACTCACTGTCAGTTCTAGATTTTTTTGTTATGTTCCATAGTATTTTCTATATCAACAATCATGTCATCTATGAATATAGACAGTTTGACTTCTTCTTTTCAATCTGTAGGCCTATTCATTTTCTTGCCTTACTGCAGTGCCGAGAACTTCTCATACAAATACCGAAAAGAAGAGAAAAAGAAAGCAGAGGGCACTGGCATTCTTGCCTTCTTCGTAACGTTCAGGAAAAACAAATCAGTCTTTTGACTATGAAGTTTGATGTTATTATAGGTTTTTATGTGGTTTCCCTTCATCCAGGTTAACACAACTCCTTTCTATTCCTAATTTGCGGAGAGTTTTTATTATGAACGGATATTGAATTTTGCCACTTTTTTGCTGCATCTATTGAGATGAACATATGGCTTTTTCTTCTTTAGTCTGTTAATATGGGCAATTGTGTTGAACTAGCCTTGCATTCCCAGGGTAGACCCCTGCTACATTCGATTTGCTAATATATTCTGTTGACAAGTTCTGCACTCAGGATTTTGGTAGGGACCGTAAGAAAATCTAAAGTCCTTAACGCTGCCTGCAAGATCTCCCCGCCCCAATGATCCTTGACCTTATGGAATGAGTTTGGGAGTGGATTCTTCTATTTTCAGGAACAGACTGTAGAAGTGGTATTACCTGACAGAATTTGCCAGGGAAACTATCCGAGTCTGAAGATTTCTTTATGGGAAGGTTTTTTTGTTTTGTTTTTTAAAGATTTTTATTTATTTATTTGACAGAAAGAGAGAGACAGCCAGCAAGAGAGGGAACACAAGCAGGGGGAGTGGGAGAGGAAGAAGCAGGCTCCCAGCGCGGAGCATGGAACCTGATGTGGGGCTCGATCCCAGGGCGTTGGGATCACGCCCTGAGCTGAAGGCTGACGCTTAACAACTGAGCCACTCAGGTGCCCCTATGGGAAGGTTTTAAACCATGAATTCAATTTAACAGATAAAAGACTAAATGATTATCTGTTTTTTCTTGAGTTTTAGTAATTTGTATTTGTGGGAGGCAGAACAGTGGCTCCCCAAAGATTTCCCCATCCTACTTCCAGGAACCTATGACTATATTACATGGCAAAGGGGAATTAAGGTTGCTCATCGGCTGATTTTAAAATAGGGAGAAGATCCTGCATTATCTGGGTGGGCCTAATGTAATCACAGAGGCCTGAAAAGTGGAAAAGGGAGGCAGGAAAGAAGGTTAGAGTGGTGTCACATGAGAAGCTGACTGGCTTTTGCTGGTTTTGAAGATGGAGGATGGGGCCACAAGCCAAGGAATGCAGGCTGCCTCTAGTTGCTGGAGAAGGCAAGGAAACAGATCCCACCCAGTGCCGACAGGAAGGAATGCAGCCCCGCCGATGACTCTGGACTCTGGGTTTTGCCCCAAGAGAACAGCGTCTGACCTCTGACCTACAGAGCTACGGTAGAGAAAATCTGAGCTGTTTTAGGGCATGAAATTCCTGGTCATATGTTGGAGCGGCAGCAAACTAATACAGTGAAAGACAGTATTTTCAAGGAACTGGTCGATCATTTCTTCTATGTTGTCAAACATATGCACCTAGAGTTGTTCGTAATGCTCACTCATTATCCCTTTAATGCTTGTACGGTCTGCAGTGATACCCTCTTTTTAATTCCTGAGATGGGTAATTTGTGTCTTTTCCAAAAAACCACCTTTCATTTCCTTGATTTTCTCTAACTTTGGTGTGTTCAGTTTCATTGGTTTCTGCCCTTATCTTTACTACTTCCTTTTCTTCTGTTTTCTTTGAATTTACAAGAAGCTCTTCTGCTGCTCTTCTTTTGCTGGTTTTTAAAAATTACTTTTGCTTTTTCAATATGTCATTTAACTGTAAGTTTGTAGAATCTGGTTTTTGACAGCAGCTGTGTTGAACGAGCAGCTCACGCGCCTCGGACCCCCGCACGGCATGCATCCCTTGCAGGCCGCAGACTAGCTCCGGCCACCGAGTCAGCGTCTCGGGGTCGAATGGCCAACTCAGTATGGATGCAGCCAGAACAATGTCCAGCACAAGGTCCCAGCATTCCCCTGCTTTTCTGCCTTCCCGCTTCCACAGACAGCGCCTCCACAGGCCCGTCTGCGCCAGCCCCAGAGTGAGGCTTTGTTCACCCTCGACCCCTCTCCTCAGCTACATGCCATCAGTGAGCACGTGCTCTCAGTGCTACTTTTAGAACACAACTGGGTCCGAGCGCCTGGTACCGCCTCCTCTCCCAGCACCCCGGTTCAAATCCCATCAGCTCCCACCTGGCGCTGCAGCCGACACGGCGCGGACCCTGTCGCCATCCCTGCCGCCATCCCTGCTGGGCTGTCTGTTCTCACCACGCAGCAAGAGTGAGCCTGTTACAGTGTCAGTCCCATTAGATCTCTCCTGGGCCCACAGCTCTCCAGCGGCACCAATGCAAAGAAACACCTCAAGCCCTGGCCGCAGCCAGCAGGATCTACCCTCCCCTGCCTGCTCTCCTCTCCTCACCTGGGACTCTCACTCCTCCTCCAACACCTGCCTCTGCCATCTCTCTGCTCGACAAAGCCCTGCCCCAGACCCCCCGGGCTCACTGCTTTGCCTCCTCTGTTCACGCTGCATCTCCCAGAGAAGCCTTCCCTGACCATTAGGTCCAAAAAGGGAGCCCCTAACACTCTCTCCCCTGGTACTTTATTTTCCTTGGCATTCACTGCTTGAATGCCATTGAAGGCTCTTTTTCTTAGCATCCACATACTCGTCCCAGTCCGGCCCTCCCACCACTGTTCTTCTGAGCACCTCCTGCCCTAGAACAGGACCTGGTAGATGCAACTGTACTAAACCAGGATGAAAGAGTGAGCAAATGACTTAGCAGCAGCCAGCAGAATGCCTACAAGCCAGCCCTCACATCCCCTCCATGCGGATGAGGGCATGCTCCTTAGCAAGGCTGACGAGGTGCTGGACAAAGCGGTCCCCTCGACGCCCATGGCTCCATGTGGCTGCTTGGCCCCTCACCCCAACACTTCTCTCAGCTCTACTGAACATGAGGGTTCGTCCAATGACCGCTCTCACTCAGCACAGGTCTTCCTCTATCTTCTTGGGCCTGAAACCCTTTCTCTACCTCAGCTGACTTGTTCTCCAAATATCCTTCGGGTCTCAGCTTGGCTATCACTGGCCTCCTCTGACCACCCCCTCCAGCTCCAACTGACCGAGGCCTCGCGATCAGAGTACATATCACACTGCTGCTATCTCCCCCACCAGACCGTGAGCAGCCTGACAGCAGGGCTTGTGACTTACCAACCTCAGAACCCTGGGACCTAACACAGGGTAAGTGCTCAACAAACACAATCTGAATGAAAGAATAAATCAACAAGTGAATTAATGAAAACCAAGTCTGCTGAGGGGTGGAGTGGGGACGCAGACGACCACTCCATTCCCCATCCCTGTCAGCCTCCCACAGAGAGGGCCTCATTCAGCCCTGCTGAGGAGCAGGGAAGCAATAATATTCATCCAGGGCCTGGAGGGTGTCAGCCAGTCAGAGCTCTCCATCCTGTCCTTGCCATAAGGCCCCAGCACGTAACAGGGGTGGGAGAAGAGGAGAGTAGCCTCTAGGCCCTGGCAGGAAGAAGTCACATCACCCTGAGTTCAGGTGGCTACAGCCCGCATTACCACTTTCTGCCTAACTCTGAGCCCAGGTTTCCAGGACGGCACCCAAAGGGAGGACAGAGAAAGTCTGCTTTTAGCTTGCAGACAATCAGTGATACACTGGGTGCTGTCACCAGAACCCACAGCCAAGCAGCCTGGGCCTGAGCCCAAGCCCTGGGTCACACTGCTGCCTCTGTCCAGTTTGTTCTGCTTCAAGGTCCAGAAAGTCAGAGGCCAGTAAGAGGAATGCAGACTTCACCCTTCCCTGTGTCTTATCTGTGTGGATGTGGGGTGGGGAACAGGGTAGCAGCAGTCAAACCACCTAGCCTGCACGCTCAGCACCATGGCACTGGTGTGACTCCCCTCACCGCAGCCCCCAGATGCCCCTTCAGTCCCACTGACATGCCCTGGCCTTCACTCCCCACAAAGAGCTCATGGCCCAAAATCTCCTTTTAGCTTTTTTTTTTTTTATGATTTTATTTATTGATTTGAGAGAGAGCAAGACAGCCCAAGCAGGGGGAGGGGCAAAAGGAGAGGGAGAGAGAGAAGAGGCTCCCCCTGAGCCGAAGGCAGACGCTCAACCACCTCAGCGCTCAACTCTGCCAGGACGACCCCATACCCAACTTGTCCCCAACCCCGAGCCTTCCTTGTTCCCAGCATGTGCCGGGGCCACCTCATCCTCCCACCCTCCTCTCTCAAATTCACCCACAGAGTCTGCTGATACCATCTTTAAAGGAACCTCTGACCTTGGCCCTAGCCAGGCCCCGGCACCTCCTTTCTGAACCCTGCCTGCTTCACCACAGAGCAGCTGTTCTGCCATCCATGCTGGTCCTCCCACCCCTGCCTGCCTAATTCAACACAGCCACCTTCTGAGCCACACAGTCAAGCCTTCCACAGCATGTCGGAACCAAATCCTACCTCTGCCACTCAAAAGCTGTGTGACCTCAGGCAGCCCATTCAGCCTCTCTGAGCCATGATTTCCTCATCTGTAAAACATATTCAGAAGGCAATTAAAGGTTTTAAAGGCAACGAAGCAGAAAATACCCGATACATGGTAGACTTTGGGTCTGATCCCCACGATGCCTGAGCCGTGAGGCTTCCCACCCTGCAAAACAGGCTCCCGCTTCCCTCCTGCCTTCCTGGGAGGGTTGTGCGCAGGCAACAGCTCTCTCCTGAGCTTCCTGTGTGTTGTGGCATGAGGTGGGCAGAAGAGGTGAGGCCTCTTGGGTGAGGCCAAGCAAAGGGACTGCAGGGAAGGAAGCCACCCACTACCCTATGTTTGTCCGGGTCTCGGTTTCCCCCAGAGCTCCGTGAAGCTGAGATTTCTACATGCCAGGCCAGGATGGGGAGATTTCTCACAGAGGCCAGGAGGGGCTGCCTAAGCAGCAGGAGTGAGCCTGTGATGCACTGGGAAAGGCTGAAAAACAAACGCACCAGAATCCAAATCAGGAAAGCCCAGGGCTGGGGTTGCCGTGGCAACCTGCAGCAGGCTCCCAGCCCAGCACTCAGCCTCTGTGGGGTGGGGGCCCGGACGCGCCAGGCTGCCTCCGCAGTGCACCTCGGCTGACACGAGGGAGGGGCTAGGGCACGGAGGCGCACCTCTGCCCTCTCAGGTGGGCCTGGGCTTCTACTTCCAGCTTTAGGGAGATCACCCCTCTCCAGGAGTGAGGCCCACACCCAAGTGCCCTCCAGAGTGCCGCAAGCTACCCCCAGTCCTCCCAGCACCCTGGTCCCAGCACCGATGGCTCCAGCCCAGCCCATAAGTTGCCGGGGCTGACAGGGCACCACTGCCAGAGGCCTCAAAACTATTTCGGGGACCAGGAGGCAGTGAGATGAGCCCCCAGACCTTCCCTCAGAGCCTGGTGGGGGAGGGAACGAGCATGGGTGCCCGACCCTGCTGTAGTGCTTTATGCATGTTTCCTCACACTTAATGGTACTCCCCTGTGACAGTTGAGAAAACAGGCTCAGGGGAAGGTAAATGACTTGCCAAGGTCACAGAGCTACCGGGTGGGAAAGAGCTGGGTCCCAGCCAGGGTTTTCCAACTCCTGAGCCCAGACCCTTCCCATGGGGCCTATTACTGGATGCCCTGGGCTGACCATCCACCGTGTCATCAGGGGCCCCTCAGATGCCTATCTACCCAACGACCTGGGGGCTCCTAGACATGTTCCCCCAACCACAGGACTGTGTCCAGTCTGCACAGACACACAACAGACAATGGCCCTCAGGTCTCCATTTAATGGCCAAGCCAGCACTGCTCAGATGATGCCCAGGCCCCAGTAGGGAAGTCCTCCCTCCTGGCTGGTGTTCCCTGAAGAGCCCACCCAAGCTGGTGCCCGTCAACCTCACGAACGTCCCGGTCCAGTCCCGGTGTCGGGGAGCAGCCTCATCTCAGCTCCTTCAGCAAGCTGTCGATGGAGCCCAGCAGTTCCCGGAAGTATCCCTCATCCTCGCCGTCTTGGAGCTCCAGCGTGGCCAGAGCCTGATACTCAGCCTGCAGGCTGACCAGCGTCCTGCTGAGCTGTGGGTCCTGACGGTAGCGGTCCCGGCAGGTGGCCAGGAGGGCGCCAAGCGTCTGCAGCACCTTTTCTCGGGCATCATGCTCAGGGAGAGCCAGGAGGCGGGCGGTGATCTCGCACCAGCCCTGCTCCCGCAGGCCCGGCAGGAGGTGGACCTGGCGGTACTGCTGCAGCTTCTCCGGGGACGCCTCCCGGGTCAGCTCAGCCTCCTCCTCAGCGAACATCTGTCACCCGCACGTGGGTTTGGGGGAGAGAACACACAGAGAGCAGTCAGGGCCGCCATCCAGACAGGAAGGCAAATGGCTAACATCAGTCCGCCCCGTCTTCCTCCATCCTTCTGGGCCTCAAAGGCCCAACATGGGAGAAGGCCAGTTGGATTCACGGCTTCACACACGCTCCCCCACCCATCCATCCATAGGTCCATTTGTCTGTCCATCCATCCATTCATCAAAAACAGCTGTGCAACATGCCAGGGAAACCAAGATGGAGACACGAGCCCTGCCCTCAAGGAGCTACTGAATAGTCCCTAAGTAGCACGGTAACTTGAGGTCAGCAGTGTACTGCTGAGGCCAACAGTCTGGCTTCCATTTCGGCTCCAGCACTGACAGCCGAACGGCCTTGAGCTGGCACTGCGTCATCTCTTATGCGACGACATGAGCCCTTCAGGACCACTGGGACGACTCACTGGCGTAGTGAGCACACACAGCCAGTGCCCAGCACACAGCACACCCGGCCACGGGGGCTCGGGTATCAAGGAGAGTTACACCGTCTACACAGCAGCACATGGCAGCCACACAGCAGTGGCAGCACCATCCTCCCCTCCGCTAGACCCAAAGTCTGCCCCAAAGCACCAGGAGGGCAGGGACCGCGGACCTAGACCAGCACTAGGCAGGGCAGACAGCCAGAGAACGCTCGTGGAAGGAACCAGTGGGTGGGGCACCCGTGTCCCTTCAGCTCCAGGGAGGCAGGAGTGGATGTGGACTCCTGACCAGAGGCCAGCATCTCATCTTCTCTGCAGAAGCAACAACCTGAGAGGTGGGTCCACTTTCCATGGTAACAGTGTACCTGCTACTTCCCATGATACCCTCAGGGTGGGGGGCACCTCGATGGCAACCTGACACGCCTCCACCTCACGCAGCTCTGGAGCTAGCCCCGGATCCTTAGTTCTTCATTCTTCCTGAGGAACCACAAGCACAGAGAAGCCCCGACTGCCTCAAGCACAGTTTGGCTGACATCTGGCCTAAGCTCACTGGCTGAAACTCCTCCAGTGCCCTCCCTGCCTGCAGACGGACAGCTATCTCTGTCTCTCTGCGGAGAGAGACACCAGTGTTCACAGCACCCCAAGCCTCGAGGCGAGCTCCGGGGGCCAGCAGGCTCAAGTAGCTCTCGGTGATATGCCGAGGCCATGGCACCTGCCACACCAGGTCTGGGGGCAGCAAAGAGACACCTAATTCACCAGAGGAAAGAGGTCAGTTTCTCCTGGGAAACACCAAGCGGACATGCAGGTCCTTCTCCGGGTTTGCGGGCCTGTTGCCAGAAAGTCAACTGTGCACAGGCCTTATTAATCGGATGTGAGCACCGCATGGCTGCCCGCTGTTCTGGGCTTCTGCAGCTTGGAGAGAAAGAGGGAAAGAGAGAGGGGGGAGAAGGAGAGGGAAAGAGGGGGAGAGGGGGAGAAAAGGCAGAGAATGAAAGACAAGGCAGGCCCAGAGAGACAGGGAGCGCCAGAGAGTCAGCGCACACACCACAGCAACTAGCGGCCGGAGAAGCAGTTCCGCACAGCTCTGCCCCTCAGTCTGAGGCAGGGCAGGGAGGCAGTGGTGCCGGCAGCTGCCCACCCTGCCCCCGAATCCGCAGTCAGCTGTTCTGGGGAGAGTGTGGCCAGAGAGACAGCTGAGAAAGCTCAGCGAACTCACTCTGCAGCCGCTGAATTCCAAGTCCAGACCTGGCTGTTTGCACTCTCTTCTTAATTAAGACAGTTTTCAGGCTCACAAAGACCGAAGTGGGCTGGGCACCAAGTCTCCTGCCAGGTGGCAACAACAGGGTTCCCTGGGCCCCTCGAGGACAGCCATTCTGAGCCCCTGCCCAGGTGAAAGCTCCCAGAGGAGGCGCCTCCATGTTTCTAGAATCTAAAGATCTAAAGATCACGTTTCTAGAATCTAAAGATACAGCATCATTCCAGCCTCTGGGTAATTGGTGTTCCGGCTGCTTCAAGGGCCCCAGACACAGCTGCTCTGTTCCACCTGCTCCCCATCACCCCACCCTAGGCTTTAGCCAAATAACCTGCCATTCCATGAAGGGTCTATCCTGGCCATTTCTGGCCCTCCATCACACCGCCGCCTCCACCAGCACACTCTGCCCTCGCCCCCGCCCCCCCTCCCCAGCTCCTCACCAGCCCTCAGGTTTCAGTTTAGCTGTCACTTCCCACAGGACACCCTGAGGGCTCAGAGATTCTGGGTGCGGGGCCCCAAGGAGGAGCCGCCACAGCCTCCCTGTGTGCCCAGCACAGTCTGGCACGTTCTCTTGGGAGCACCATTAGGAGGATGGAAGGCGGGACGGAAGAGGCCAGGGTCAAAAGGCGAGAAGCAAAACAAAGCAAAGTGACACAGACGCAGCACAGGTCCAGGCACTCACCTTTTCAGTGATCAGGTCATACAGCAGAGTGACCACGCGCACGGCCAGCACCTCGGTGCCCTTTGCCCGCACCAGGCTCCTCAGGACCTGCAGCCCCCCCAGTTTCAGGAACTGCTGCTGGGCGTAGGGGAAGTGTCGCAGTAGGGAGCACAGTGCAAACAGGACCTGCAGAGGGTGAGGAGCCACATGGAGCCCTCCTCCAGGGCCTAGCAAAGGCGGCCAGAGGTGCCCCCAACGACCCCAGCCCAGCCTCCATTCTCCCCGGCCTCACCCACCCCCTCAGGTCCAGCTATACCCCAGAACACAGGTCTGTGAGAGCCAGAAGAGGGGTCAGACACCTTTAACGTTGCCCAGCGGGCAGACAGAGGCCCAACACAGGAAGCCAGAGGGTGGTAGCCCGGACTACCACGGGAGCTGAACCTAGGCCTCCAGATGCCTCGGCAAGTTGCCATGCCGCTTGAGGTGAGTGGGACCTCTCCCTCTATGCCATCCAGTGGATGCATGACCACTCAGGTCCCCAAGGGTGACAGGCACAGCCTGAAAAGGGACCCTTGCCCTGCAGGCTCCACAGATGTGCGAGGGGCTGGGCAGGAGGAAAGGAGCAGATACACACCTTCTTCTTTGCAGGGAGAGGCTGCTCCGTAGCCAGGATGACCAGCAGCTTCTGCAGGGCTCCCCCCTCGATGGCCTCTACTTGGACCTTTGGGTTGCTGGGAGGAAAGCACAGGACAGCATGGCACTGCACCCCCTCACCAAGTTGGGGGCACGCCACTGTGCTCAGCCCAGGGACCTGGGTGGTTAGGGGATGCTAATGCACCAGCCATCCCCTGGGGAAAACTAAGGTGCCCAGGGGAGGCTTCCCACTTGGGACAAGCTAGAACTTAGCTGGGTGAAGAGATAGAAGGGCTATACGTCTACCGGGGTACAAAGGTCTATGACCAAAATGACAGGGTCAATGGCTCCCACACTATCCTGCCACCCAGGAGCCAATGGGCTGGAGTGATCTGGGAAGGGAAATCACCTCCATTCTTTTAAGATCTCCTGATGCTAAAGGTGCTACTCAGTGTCCCACCCACAGAAGTCTTCCTTCACACTCCCAAGGCCTACAGTGGGTCTTCTTCCTTCCGTCACCCCCAGCAATCATACACTGGGGGGCAATTACTAAAAGGTCTGTTCTCCTCTGAGCATGAGCTCCTCCAGGCCACACGCTGGGACCCCCACTCCTCTTTTCTTTCCTGGGTGGAGCACACAGACAACATGTAGTCAACACTTGTGGGAAAAATACAGCAAGAACGAATGAGATCCAGGGAGCCTCTTAACCTGAGCAGATCCTAAAACAGGACCAACCCAGATGCCTCCCCACCACGAGAGTAGCTCCTGCGATTGCCCCCCTGTTCTCAGCACTCAGCACACAGCCTATGTCATGAGGCCCAGGAAAAGAGGGCCAGATGTGCACAACCAGGACTGTACCAACCCACACACAGCAACACTGTAACACTCAAAGCCTAGAGCTGCCTCTCCAACTCCTCTCCCCATTCTAGGCTGGAGAAAGAGCGAGGAGGTTCAAACATTCAGGCACAACTCTCCTGGATGAAAGCACAGGGGCCCGGCTGGTGAGACCTCCACAGGCCAGGGTGCCAGGCAGGAGACATGTCTGGGAACCTCTTGCTTTCCAAGATCAATTTAGTGATCAATGAAGGAGGAAGTATGAAGCACAGGGACCTGTGTAGTTAGGCCCTCGAGGGAGGTCAAGGCTCCCTCGCCAGATACTTAGGAGGCCTCAAAGAAAGGTGGCGGGTTCCTGAAAGCCTGAGGAGAGGAGGGGTAGGGGCCAGACCAGAGGTCACAGAGTGGCTGTCACACTCACCCAGACAGCCCACAAAGGGCACCGAGTCTCTTCTTGGCTCTGGTTGCTTCACCTTAGCAAGCCACCAGCTCCCTGGAGACCCAAAGAGCACACGTTCCTCCTAGCCCCAACCTTGGCAAGGAGCCCTCACAGCATCGTGGAGAGTGAGGCAGGGTCTGAGACCCAGAGGAAACCGGAGGCAGGTAACAAGAGAGTTCACAGTGCTGCTTGCAGGAGGGGGCCTGCCACACAGCAGGTGCTCCGTCAAAGCTAGCCCAATGGCATGGTGATGGCACCCCATCCTACCAGGCATCAGCTTCAAGCTTCAAAGAAGAATCAGCACACTGAGCCAGTTTTCCTGCTGTAAATGGGAGGCGCGTGGGTCTCTCTGCATCCTCTCAAGCCAGAAAGGACGTGCAGGGTGGGTGCCAGCCTGTCCCACTGCAACTCCACTGGTGTGTCTCAGGAGTAGCCTGGAGATGGGCCAGGGCCTCTGGGGAAGGGAAGCTGACAGCTCCTCTCCAGACAGGCAGGTGGGCACCAATGCAGGGGGGCCGGGGAGCTGTGCCTCTCCCCTGCCCCCTGCTCCCCCCACTTGAGAAAGGCAGCTGCTTCATCAAAGCGTGAGCTAATTAAGACTGTCTCTGCCATCATGTGCCTGAGGAACGCTCACCCGCAACAGGCAGGGTCTTTTCTAGGAAAAGACGACCATGCTGAGAAATTCACACAAACGTCAAACGCTGACTCCCAAGGAAGGGGGGCTGCGGGACCCAACATCACATCAGCCTCACAGGGAGCACCATCCCTCACAGGCCCACACAGTGGCAGGGACAAGGTCCTCCAAAGAAAGCACATGGAGCTTTGTGCTTGTCTACAGATCTGAGAACAAGACCTAGATGTGAGATAATCACCCAACCAACCCTGGAAGACAAGAGGTGTTCTAGGAGATCCACTTGAGCACGCTGGGTACAGGGACCCGCCGGGGCACCACCCAGAGAAGCAGCCCTGTCACAACATGAGGCAGTATTGGGAGAGAGAGGAACTGTGCTCACCCATGTCTCACTTGTTAGGAGGAGAGAGAAGGCTCAGACCCTTAAAGGAAGCAAAGCACCGACAAGAAACTAAGTAAGAGAGCAAGTACCATGTAGGCAAATCCCTAGGATCCTCCAAAGAGAGAATAAACTGACTGGGAGGGAAGGAAAGACACCAAAAGCCAGTAAGAGATATGGCTTCCCTGGTACTTCTCAACCACGGGAGCCCCGATGTAAGTGACAGAGGGCCAGACAGCAGCCTGTCCTAGGAAAGATGTAGAGGCGAGCCGCTGCTAGGCAGCCGCTCGGGGAAGCCCCCACATGCAGGACAGGTCTTTGGGGAAGCTCAGCCAGCTCTCTGCCACTGAACAAGCCAGGATCCACACATAGGAGAGAGACCACACCACTAGATCTTACTTACAAGTTACAGAGGGAATGAAAGATATACAACATTAGGCCAGGCCAGGTGGCTCTGAACCTAAGGCTGGTGGGGGTGCTGAGAAAGAACCGGAAGGCCTGGGCTAGAAGAGCCAGGAGGGCTGCACTGGAGAAGAGACACTGCAGGAGGCTAAAGAAGATAGCTTATGGACAGGAGGAAGGGCAGGTGCCCAGGGAACAGCATGAGTGTGTGTGGAGAGGCGAGACCACTGAATGAAGAGCTGTCCTAGAAAGTCACGGAAATGGGGTCAAGAGGTGCAGCTGACAAGAAGGTACAGGTCAGGAGGCCATGCTGCTGATAGTGCCAAGGAGGTCTGCTGGCTGGGACCTAGGAGGGGTGATGCAGGACCCAGACCCCACCCAGTAAGCAGAGCCTGCTCCTGCTCCTCCTGCCCCAGCAAATACCAAACCTGAAGTAAAATGAAGATTGGTGACAAGCTCCTTCAAGCCACACAGACACCAGAGAGGGCCCAGGAGCAGGGTCTGCCTCAGGACAGTGGTCCTGGGGACAGGAGATGAGATGGCGGAACCTTGTGAACCAGGCACAACTTATCACTCCCAGGTCGGGTTGGCTGTGGCTATGTGGTGTGAGCTTGTATCTGCCCAGCATCCCTTCCGTCCCACCTCCCAGTACTGACACACTTGCCTCCCTTCCTTTGAGACGCTTCTCCCTTTCCCACTCTGGTCCTGATGGGGTGGGTCCCAACTCCCTAAGCCACAGTGAAGGGCTTGTGGATTGGGTGCTGGTCTGTCATAGCCCGCCACCACCATGGTCTCTGTGGGTCACCCAGGACTGGGCAACCAGAGCCCTGAGTCTACAATGGAGTCAGGACAAAAAGAAGTTCTCTTCTCCGTAAGCCAGGAGCACCTACAGTCATGAAGACAGTTGCCGGGTCCCAACCCATTCCCAAGGAGAGAAGCTCATTAAGGTAGGACAGAACAGAACTCACACAGAAAGAAACCAGAGGGAAAAAGCAAAAGCCCAATACTTTGCTACTTGCTGAAATCATTTTTATAAGGCAATAAATTTACTTTCTCATCTGCAGCAGAGTCCTGAAGAACTTGAGTGAGGAGAGCAGGACCATCAGCTAAACATGGGCCTGTGGCCAAGCATGGCCTCAACAGCCCTGGACCTTTCCGCCTGTCTAACTTAAAGGTGCCCATGTGACTCTGGGCCCTACCCCAGGCTTCAGTGGCGCAATACTCGCTTCAGGGGTTCCATATAATACCCCCTGAAAACAGTCTTTTAGTACTGCCCAATTGAGGGGCTAAGGAACACAGCAGAGGGAAGGTGGGGAAGGTAGAGCTTGTTTTTCCAAACGACACTCAGTCCAGCCAGGCAGGGACAGGTGAGCTGGGGACTGGAGCAATCCACTGTGGTGGGGCAGGACCAGCATGCTCTCAGAGCCTCTCCCTCCCCCGGCAGCTCAGCCTTGGGCTCTGAATGTTCATTACTCTGTGCTTTGGGGGATGAAATGCCCCAAAGAGTTGAGTGAGGTTAGGGGATGTGCAAGGGCCAGGGCCTGGAGAACCCTTGGTGGCAATCCTGTCAACAAAGCGCTGATAATCTTGGGCAAGTCCCTTCATTTTTGTTTCCTCACTTAGGAGGCTGAGCTAAAACTACCTTGTGTTAAAGGTATAACAGCTAACGAATGCCAAAATGCAGCCAGCGCAATGTGATGGGAACATTCCAATTATGGTGGGTTTGCTACAAAGAGCCCAGACCATATCTTCGAGAACACAGATGCCCCGGGCACATATATGCTGGCCTCATCCCCCTCCCAGCCCACAGACTCAGGACCAGAGCTGTGGCCCATGCAGGGGGCGGGGCGGAAAGGTGGTTCCTGCTGGCTGGAAGGTGGGGAGCCTGACAGTTGGGGATTTGAGTGAGTTAAAAGGGCAGGGGCCTGGCTTGCCTCTCAGCGACATCAGTGGCGCTGGTGTGCTCAAAGTCAACAGAAGGATATTAAGGACGTAGCTGGTCTCCGACGAGATAAATGAGACTAAACCTTGTTCAGGGCTAAGCCGGCTGGACTGAATAAATACCATTAGCACTTGGATTACTGGGATGTTCACAATCAGCAGGCAAGTCAGCTGTCTGTGTGCAGAGGGATGGCAGCAGCTGCTACTTTGTAAATCTTGGGTGGGGCTGGGGGGGTAGATCACAGAAATGGAAATGATTACATTTGCAGAAACCAAACAGTTTGGGTCAGGGTGACCGATGTAGGCAATCTGCCAAGGGTCAGAGATCATATTTCAGCTAAGCAAAGCTGAGCAAGTGTTGGGGGGCAGTCTGGGGGAAGGTGGTTCAGCTGATCCCAGAGTGTACAGCCAAGCCCAGCCATGGGCCCCATGACAGCGCTGCCCATGAGTTGCCCTTCTCCCTCTCTGGCACTCAGGACGGGCCATGTAATTTTCAGGGCCAGCGCAAAACGGAAATGTGGGGGCCCATGTTCAAAAACTCTTAGAAACCTCAAGATGGAAAGGGCAGGGCATTAAACCAAGCACAGGCCCATTTCAGGGTAGGGTCCCATGCAACTCTAGGGTCGTACAGCCACAAAGCAGATGCTGCTGACATTAGGGCCGTGTGCACAGGAACAGGAAACACACAGAGATCCTGTTTGGGGTGAAGTGGAAAGCGAGGACTGAAAAGGGAGTTCAAGAAACTGGAAAAGGAAGAAGACTGGAAAAGGCAGACTTCTGGAATGGAAAATAAGGGTTAGGTTGACTCATTACCTGGGGCTGAATAAACACCAAGGTAAAACCCCCAAAGCAGAGCCTGTGTCCTCCAGAGTCCCAGTCCCAACCTAGACTCTAGGCTTGTCCATGCATAGGGGTATGCGCTCTCTCATGAGTCTCGCTATATTTCTAAGTAGGATTTCTAAGTAGGATTCTTTTTTTCATTCTCTTAATAACAGAGGGAAAAAACTGCCATTGCTGTGAACTACCACCTGAGAAGAATCCACGCAGTGTGGAAAGGGGGCATATCTCAGGGGAGGACATGGTCAGGCTTAATCATTTGCAATCCTGCCTGATGGAAGTGGTACCTCCTCACCTTCTTGCCCAGAGAGAAAGATTCCTTCTCTGCTGGCCTCACCTTGTCTGTGCCCTAGTGTGTGGCCTTGATCTGTGGAACACAAGGATTTGCAGAATGTGCAATCTTGAAATAGGCAGTTCGTTAGGGATCTATATTAGCCTGCCATCTAGGTATTAAGGGGGTAAGCAAGCAATTAGTCAATCAAGAGATGGACAATTACCAACTTGAATAAAAAGAGAACAGGTTCACCAAAAGAATAAATACTACATACAACCCTTCCACATGAAAGTGAAGCCACCAGTAGAATCAAAACATCCAGCCTGTAACGTGAGGCCCATACCACAACTGGGACGATGGGAACCACACTGGGCCACTTCAGAAGTTCCAGCTGGACACGGGGGAAGGGAAGGAGTACCACTGGACCCATTCATCAACAGTTCACAACCAGAAGCCAGTCGTGTAAGCAAATGTGGGGCAGACACAATTCACCACAGTGATAGTGCTCACAAGAGTATCTCTAAGAGGCCCTCTGCACGTGCGTGCACGCACACACACATGCACATGCACGTACACACAGATCAAATGCCCACTTCTGGAAAGAGAAACAGGGCCTCAGGGGGTGTAGCCCCAAAGAACCTTAACAGACATCTGCTAGCTCTCACACATAACTCCACATCACAATCACCAGGGACACTTTTTTGTTTTGTTTTCCCCCTCATTGGTTTCAGACTGGGCACTTTAAAACTTACAGAAAATTACACAGAAAACTTACAGAAGAGTTACAAAAGAGTAAAAGAACTCCCATTAAGATTCACCAATTGTTAACAATTTACCACACCTGCTTTTTAATTTTCTTACTATTTATATTTAGACGTATTATTTTCTCTCCTGAAACATTTGAGAGTAAGTTGCCTCTTTACCCTTAAATGTATCAAGTGTGTCTCCTAATTAGAACCACAGCACAATTACCAAAATGAGGAAATTAACGTCAATATATGATCTCCAGATATTCAGATTTTACCCACCCCCAAAATATCCTTTTTATAAGAATAATTTTGGTTTCGGGTCCAATCCAGGGCTTGGCACCATGAATTCAGCAGCATGTCTCAAGTCCCCTCTACCCCGACACTCCCTTCTTAGCCTGTCCTTGTCTTTCATGACACTGACAGTTTTGAAGAGCGCAGGCCAGTTGCAGAACATTCCTGAGTCTAATGTTTTCCCATGGTTAGACTGAGGTTACCCATGTTGGCAGGAACACCGCAAAAAGCACTGTTGTGTTTTTCTCGGCGCATCTTATCAGGAGGCACGTGATGTCAGGGAGGGCCACTATGGGCCGTGTTCACTCGGATTACTGGTCACAGTGGTGTCTGCCAGATTTCTCCATTATGAAGATGCTATTTGTCCCTTTGAAATGAATACATATCTTGTGGGGAGACACACTCTGAGATATGAAGACAACCTGTTCCTCACCAAACTTTCACCCACTGGTTCTGGTGTTCACTGATTATTCTTCCTCAAAATTATTATTACTGTGATGTTTGTCAAATGATGATATTCAAACTCGATCACTGCTTCTACCTGTCTGTGTTGGCAGTCTGTGAAAGAAGAGGCTTTTTCTCACTTACTCATTTCTATCAGTACGGATTCATGGATTCTTAATTAATCTATGGGTTATAATCCATTTCTATCATTATTTATTTTGATGCTCACATTATCCCTGATTTAACCACCAGAGCCTTTTCATACTGGCTTCTGTGTCTTTTCTACTTATTTCCATCATTCTCTAAGCACGTCTTTACTTTCTGGCCTAAGATGTTCTTGCACAAGATATTGTACTTCAGCTGTACCAGCTGTAGACTCAGCCACTTCACCAATGAGCACTTGGGGCACTTTTTCAAAATTCTAACAGATTCTAACCCCTACCCTACACAGACTGAATCAAAGCTTCAGCAGATGAGGCTCAAAAAACCCGATTTTTCATAAATGTTCCACCTGATCCATACTGACATATCTGGCACTGATGTGAGGGCCAACATTTGGGATAATTAGAACCAATCGACAATCTTTTACCTGGTATAGCACGCCTGATAACTGACTGTCCAGTATTTGAAGACTAGAGCAATAGGGGGCTCCCCATCAAACAAGGCAGCTTTCCGCTGCCTTGAATTTTAAACTCTTCTAATTGCTTGAAAAATGTCTTCTGATAAGGAGCTGAAATCTGCTTTCATGAAGCTTATTTACACACACTGGTCCCAAGTCTTCCCTCTCAATATAGAGAGGGTCATTTGACTCTGTCCTGACAGGTACCCCTTCCGAAGCTTAGGGATAATCAACTGCCCAGAGAAAGCTCCCCTCAAAATCTGGCAAATCTACCTGCAGGGCTCCCGCTTGGCTAACCCCTCCAGAGTCCAGTGGGCCCAGCTGCCTCTGCCCCAGGATCGCTCTGCAACTAATGCCTCAGGTCACATACAGGTGTTCGGCAGTAGTGTTGCAGAACTGACTCATACTGGGCCTGCCTAGATCCAATCCCCTGAAAGCTGTTCACATGATGAGCCCAGGGTTCTCCAACATGGCCCTGAACCTAAGTACAGAAGGCAAAAACCAAGTTACCAAAGGGTATGGGTAGTAGGACATCATATATTTGTCTCTCAGTGGTAGGATTTATTTTTTTAAACAATATGCGCTTTTATAAAATTAAGAATTCAGTAACAAGATTTAAAATGTCACTTTGCTACCCAAGCCCTTCATCCTGGCATGTCACTATACCTTGGGATCCTCATTCTGTCATACCCAGCATGGTAGTTAGCCCTTTCTGATCTGTGTCGTCTGTCCCCATGTCCTCATATAAGAATATGAATGCAGGTTGGGCAGGACAAGGTCTGATGTGAGATCTTTGGCACAAAAACAACACAGTCAAGACTCTGATGTGGACATTGAACCATTTGTAAACACACATCTATTAGGTCCGATTGTTCAAGGAGCTACAAATCCACATGTCTTTATCATAATTTCTCTACCTATTAGATTATCATGAGATTCTGATGAATGCTTCCCTGAAATGCAGTCCCTCTATGTAACACTCACCGAAGCTCCCAGGATGGCAAATCTTTCTGAAAAGGAAGTTCAAACCGGGAGGGAGCATGAGAGAGTCCTCTGGGGTGCTGACAAAGTTCTGTTGCTTGATCTGGGGTGTAGTTGCATGTGTGTGTTCACTTCCCCCCGCCTTTTGTTTAAGCCCCCCCCTTAAAGTTTAATATATTTAAGAAATCTCTACACCCAACATGGGGCTCAATCTCATGACCCCGAGATCACAACCTCAACTAAAACCAAGAGTAGGACACTTAACTGACTGTGCCACCCAGATGCCCCAGGAAGACCATTCTCCTTAAAAGAGGAGAGGCAAAACAAACCTAGAAGGGAGGACGGGGATGCCCTCACCTGCTGCAATGACTCATCTGCCAAAGCAGGGGGCTGATGCCCTCCTAGCCATACACGCACTCTGAACACTAAGCGCTTGGGGCAGGTCCCTTTGTTCTCAGCATCCCAGGTCTTACCCTCCTGGTATTCCTGACAGTGTTGTCAGAGCTTCACACCCTTCTCTGTTGGTTCACCTTTTTTCTTTTCCTTTTTTTTTTTTTTTTAAAGATTTTATTTATTTGACAGAGAGAGAGACAGCCAGCGAGACAGAACACAAGCAGGGGGGAGTGGGAGAGGAAGAAGCAGGCTCCCAGCTGAGGAGACTGATGTGGGGCTCGATCCCAGAACGCTGGGATCACGCCCTGAGCCGAAGGCAGACGCCTAACCGCTGTGCCACCCAGGCGCCCCTGTTCACCTTTTTTCATCTCTTACACAGAAACTCCACTCTAATGTCTTGCTGTGCGGCCATGTTGGCCTCTAGGCATCTCCTCCCTCGTTCCCCGCAGTAATCACCTATGACTGCATTGAGCACATCTCACTTCTCAGACTGAGTCATCCTCCTTTTGAAGCTCTTGCCCAAACATCCTATCTGTCTGCTCCTGGACCTTCTACAATCTGCTTTCCCCCAAACCCAGAGAGTTCTGCATTTCCCTTGGCTTCTCCAAACATGGCCACTTCCTGCTAAGGTCCCCAACACTTCCACTTCACTGAACATACCCTTTCTGTTGCTCAGAATATCACGTCAGTAAGGCCCTTTTCCTTATGGTTCCCTTAATCATCTAAGAGATGAAACTGTCAGAAAAGTGAGTTAAGAATTAAAGCAAATCAAGAATTTATCAGAGTCTTGTTTTCTATCGAAGGAGATTTCCAACTGTTCAGAAACATGGAGACCCAAAGCGCCACACCAACTTGCTTCGGCACCAGAAAGCCTCTTCTACACGGAGGGTAAATCGCTGACATCTTATCCCGTGGTTAGTTTGTGTGTTCTTGGGTAGGCCAAGAGCCAGTGATTTTGACTTTTATTTCACCAAAAGCCCAAAACTCAGTGATAGCCAACTAGTGAATAAAAATTACTCTGGCGCCAGAGAGAAATGGGTTCAAGTCCTACTTTCCAGTGTTTTTATGTTGTGTGACTTGAACAAGTTACTTACTCTTTGGACTTTAGTTTCTATATCTGTAAACAGGGATTAGTAATATGTATCCCTTGGCATTGTTGTGGGGATGAAATATAATAATATATAAGGAGATTAGTGAAATTCCTGGCAAATATCAAGCATTCAATTAATAGTTGTTTTAACATAAAGTATTATACTATTTAATGAAAATTACTATTTTTATTTTTCTGCTAAGGAGTGCCTGGGTTTTTAGGCTTCTCGAAAGTAGGAGGGGCTACCTGTGGTTGGAGACAAAGAAGTACCACTTCCCACTGAGTGGCCCTGGGTTGTCATTCTCAGCTCCTCTGGCTACATGGACAAAGGCAGGGCAGAAAGAATTCATGGGGGAGAAAGGTAATTAACAAGCTAGAGGGAGAGATTGGGAGGAAGGATCAAAGAAGCTAATTAGAGCTGGCTAAAGGGAGGCCACAGGGTGGGTAACATTCAAGATTGAGAGCTAAAGAGAAATTATCTGTGGCCTATAATTATTCAACAAATGCCTCCCAGTAATTGTCTCAGGCAGTCTGAGGGAGGCAAGGTAGGAGTAACAAGGTTAAGCAGAAGAAAATTTAGACGAAAGCATATGGGAGATTTTTCACACAGTCAGATTTATCAAGTTTATTAGAGAACACAGAGAGGATGTTACTTGAGGTCATCTATACCAGCTGGTGGTTTATCTCCTTCACCCAAGATGCTGGGGGGACCAGAGCAGGCCAGATCCACAGGGTAAGAGGGCTACAGGGAAATCACCTACCAATCTTTGTTCTGAACCGCAGGCCATAGGCCCTTGGTGGCTCAGGAAGGAACTTCCTTACTTACCCAGCTCTTGCTCTCAAGGGCTCAGAAGAGTGCGCTGGGCAACCACTCACCCTTTCCTCCAACTTTCTCCTCCCCTTTATCAGAGCCAATGGAATCAAGCGGGGCCTGTTTGGCTTTTGCCACAAGCTGCAGAAATGTTTATGAATGAGCCATTCTTTTTTCCCCCAGTTTTATTGAGAAATAATTGACATACAGAGCCATCTCTTAACAGCAAAAGAAAAAGCAACAATCGTGGGATGGTCTATAGCTGAAAATGACAACACTGAAATGCTTCGTTTACAAGATTTGGAAGTCATATAGACTACAAATCCCTCTGCTGTACAACATACATAACAAGTCCCCAAAATATCCTTTGTTTGCTGAGGTTCTCCTCAGATATTTAAGGTTTCTGACAGTTTAAATATGGTGAACAATATGGTAAACCATTCAAATATTTTGCATCATTGGTATTTGGAAAGATCTTTATGAACAATTAGTTATGGTTCTGAGAGGGAGGTGCAGCACCGAGGCTCCTGGTTCTCTGTGGGGGGGGATCGACAGGGCCTCTCCAGCTAGCTCCATTCCGTGTGGCTCATCCCCTGGCTCAAGTAAGCATGGGTTTCCTGCCCCTAGCCACTTCTGTCACACTGTAATGGAGGAAAAAACTGGGTGGAGTGGGTCTGCTGACTCCCTAGTCAGGCTTAGGACTCCAGGTCAGGAAGGACACAGAGCTTCCCCTAACGCCTGCCCTTGCCTGAGGCCCGTAGGCCTGAGTCACCAGGAATGGGGGCCTAAAGGGAAAGAGAAGACTTCCTACTCCATGAAGATCTTTAAGAACTGGCGAAAAGCTCCAGTTCCTCTCAGCGTCTGCAGACAGAGTGATGGATGGTTCCGTTTGTGAGCATGCTATTTGTCTGACTGAGGCTCTTTGTCCCGATGCTTGGTCAACAAATCCTGATTGGGCCCAGTGCGCACAGGGTCCTCAGCTAAGCAGCTTGTGGCCAGAGCAAAGAATGGAAAATAGTTCTTGCTCCTATTAGACAAAATTAACAGCCAACAAGGACATGCGGAGAGGTACTTTATTAGACAAGTCACTGTGCAAAAAAGTCCAATGTTAGGTGTAATCTGAAAAAAGGATGGCTTGACCAGGAAGGTACCCTGAAGAATGACCTGAGTAAGAGCAAAAGTCATTAAGATAGGAGGGAAAAGGTTACAAGTCTGTATGTATTACCCAAAGGAATTCAGATGAAAGTCTTTCTTCCCCCCAAAGAAAATGTTAAAAATCACCTTTCACAGACCTTTGAAACTCTTTTTCTAATAAATCGTTAAAAGGCCTTCTGCCGGAACCATTCTGATGCCAACAAAAAAGTTACGCTCATAAAATAGTTAATGTCAAAATGTAAATGGTTTGTTTAAGATACAGCAATTGTTGCTGAATCAAATACAAAATCTCTATGGCTTGAATAGCAAGGGAAACAAAAGGCTTGACGATTTAGTGCTCGTTAAAGCCTGTCTGGCTGAATTTTAGATTGCAGCTTAAAAGAAAAAACATTAAACCAGTTCAAGTGTGAACTGACATATGCACAGCAGTTCCCAGCTGCCTACAAACGGGCCAAGGACACAGCCTGGAATGTGACTTGCACACACCAAGGCTTGAGGGTGGCCGTGGTCCCACGCCGAGGTGTGCGGTAGAGCCTGAGGTGAGCAGAACCCCCAGCACCGGGACCCCGACTAGGCTCTCCCTAGGCTTTAGGTCAGCACTGTGGAAAGGGCCAGCCCCCCCTGGCTCTTTCCTGCAGGAAGCCGCAGGTGCCGAGGAGAGTCAACCTCTAGGCAAGGCTGGCTTCTGCCCGAGAGAGGCAGAAGAGCAAAAGCATTTGGCACTCCTTCCCGTTTTCTGGCCTTGCTTATCAGACGCTTCCACGAAGCCACACAGTAGGACTCTGGCCCTGTGAAATCTGAGACCAGCCTGGTGACCTTCACAGGCCTCAAGTTTGGACTTAGAAATAGTTCTTTGTGGTAGGTTTGTGGGGTGCTGAGTAGAACCTCTGTCTAAATCCTCTTGCCCACTGGGCTGTAAAAGTGCTTAAAATTTTACCATCTGCGATTTCTTTCTTAGAGTCTTAACGATAATTCTGTCTTTCAGGTTCCTCTATTAAAATGCCAGTGCCCCTGGGTTGGGAGAAATGGTCATGTGTAAGTAGAGTGACCACATAATTTATTGTGCAAACTGGGACACTTTAAAGAGTGAAAGGAGGTACTATTAATTACTGCTCTAGGACAAGAGGTGTAAATGGAACATATGGTCACCTTCTGTATAAGGCTTTGTGTTAAGTTCTATGGAAGGTACAAAGGTAAATAAAGACCTTGCACAGGCCTGGACTCTAGACAGCGAGCTGAGGGGCTAAGGATCCTGGGAAAAGGATAAGGCCAGGAATCCATGGGAGGGGGACAAGGGCACCACGGAGGGAAACAACAGGGCAGGGTCATAGGAGGCAGCGTCACAGTGGTAAAGACCATGACTTCTAGAGCCAGACCTAATTAACCTGTCTTTGCCCAAGCCTCCTCCATCGGTAAAATGAAGATTATTTCAGAAGATTGTTGTAAGGATTAAATGAAATATTGAATATAACAGTTCCTGACATACCATGTTCACTAGGTGCAATAATAATAACATACCGGGGCCAGCCTTCTACGTAAAACCTCAGCTACTTCTACGAATGCCCCAATCAGAAGGTGGAGGAGAAGCAGGAAGAGAGAAAACCCCAAAAGGGCAGGCTTGGCTTCTCCTCCCTCTAAATGAAGCCCCAAGGGGCCATTCCAGGGCTGAGCGCAGCAGGGCCTCAACTGCAGCAGCTCTTGAGGAGGGCATGAGGTGTTGTGGGCTGCTCTCCTAGGCGCTCCCCTTTGGTCTTAAACTTCTCACACTGACCCAGCCCATCGCCAAAAGCCTCGTCTTCAACTCCTGGAGGCAAAGGCCACCCCCTGGCTTGCTATGCTCCAGCTCCCTGAGGGCAGGCCACAGAAAGAAGTGCCCTTCCAAAGTGATGGAGCCCTGTCCTAACGGTGGGGGATACTACCTGGTGAGTGGTGGGACATTCTCCTGGGGCTCCTGTAATAACAGAAATGCAAAACTAAGGGCAGCCCCTCACAGTCAGGAGGAGAATGCATTCTGGAGTGCTGTCCTTTCATAGCTCTCAAGTATTTTTCAAATGTTAAGTCAAGGGGCACCTGGGTGGCTCAGTCGGTTAAGCGTCTGCCTTGGGCTCAGGTCATGATCCTGAGGTCCTGGGATTGAGACCCACGTCAGTCTCCCTGCTCAGCGGGGAGCCTGCTTCTCCCTCTCCCTCTGCCTCCTCCCCAACTTGTGCTCTTTCTCTCTAATAAAAAAAAAAAAAAGTTAAGTTACACAATCCTCATGACAACTCTATGGGGCAGATATTTTTACCCCCATTTTACTAATCAATAAACTAAGTCATAGAGAGTTAAGTACTTTTCCCCAAGGTCACATAGTGATGTAGTAAGTAGCAGAGTCCCGAAAGCTCAAGAACAGGAGCTAAGAGACCTGGATTCAACTGGGGGAACACCACAAACTACTAGCTGAAAGGCCAAGAAACAGTTCTTATCAGAGCTTCTCAACTGAAGAAACTCTGTTACTTAACCGAAGGATCTGCCGTATCAAATGACTTGGGGCAAGTGAAATCACTGTAAAAGTGTTTAAATATCACGATGCCACTGCCAACAGCTGTCATCATCTAATTTTGGAAAGCTGGGCCCAGTACAGGGAAATGGGAACCTGTCTCCAGCTATTCTTCCTGCTCTAGGGCCCTGGACACTCTGGCACAAGGTAAAGTAACAATTACACTAAAACGGTGGTTTTTAAGATGTGGTCTCTGGACCAGCAGTACCAGCATCACCCGGGAAATAATGTGTAATAAAAACTCTCAGGCCCCAAACCAGACTTGCTGAATGAGAAGCTTTAGGGGATCAGCCTGGCAATCTGTATTTTAACAGATCCTGGTTAAATCCTGTTGCTTCTCATGCACGCTTAAGTTTGAAAATTGTTGGCTAGAGCATGTCCCTGGACAGATGACAGGCTGGGCTCTCTGTAGCCTTGGCCAGGAAAGGCCTGCTTCAGGAGCCTGTGGCAGAGCCGGGCTTTTGCAAGAAGACCCAAGCCCTGAGGGCCACTGCCAAGATGAAAAGCTCCCAATAAAACCCAGACCTACATGGCCGCACTGATCAAAATACATTAAAGAAGAAAGTGAGAAATCTGACAAAAGGAAAACTCAGCTTCGGTGGGGGACAAAATACAACAATCTTCTGTGGGAGATGAGAAGCATAAAAGGGATGTTAGATGTTCAAAGAACCAAATGTCGAAACGACAAAAAAAAAATACAAGAATAAAGACAAAGTGTGGACATCAATGCCACATGGGCCTCCGTCTAATGATGGCAGTAGCAGGAAACAGCAGTCCTCCCAAGACTAAAAGCCTGCTCTTCCCCACCCCCAACATGACAGCCTATATAAATAGAGTCTTGAGGGGAAAAAAAAATACCAGCAATTAGTCACTGAATTCTGTTTGCTGGAATGAAGAAAAGCTTGCGAAAAGTCACCAGAGGCTCTGGTGAGCAAAGCTTGGCTAGGGAGGCCATGCAGACCGAGGGAAGGAGAGAGATCATTAAGGGAGAAGGCCTGTGGGGTGTTCCTCGCAGTCTTTGATGCCTGCCAAGTCTTAACCTGGAAGAGAAAATGGAGGGCCTGGCCATAGGGCTGTAATGAGCTCCAACCTGGGCCCACATCCAAGTTGGAAGGCCTTTAATGTGGTCTTGAGCCAGAGGCAGGGTTGAAGGCAGGGGTGGTGGGAGGGAGGAGGAGTGTATCAGACCCTGCCCTAGGTAGAGGAGGTGGTACAACACAGAGCCTCTGAACCAAGAGCCTCCACCCAAGAAAGCCTATGAGCCACATACGGATCCTCCCTTGGTCCTTGATGGGAACATGCTTTAGAAGCGGTAGCAGTAGCAACCTCAATGCTTCCACTCAAGATTCTGACCCTATGTCAGGACCAAAAGTGGCCCTCACCTTCCCAAATGAACTCCTCCACTCAAATGTGCTGTGCTCTCTACTGTTTCTGCCTGGAGCGCCCTTTCCCCACCCTCCTCATTTCTGTCCCCATCTTCATCAGGCTAGCCTACAACCTCCAAGTCTTAGACTCCAAACATTTCGTCTGAGAAATCTTCGTTCACCACCTGACCCGCATCAGGCCTCTGCTATGCATTCCTGGGGCCCCCTTTCTCCTTCATCACACTCAACAGATTTGGTCAGTCTGTTTCCCCTGCTAAACTGTCAACTCTCGCAAGGACGTGGATTGTGCCTTGTTGTCTCTTCACCAGTAACCTCACTTTCCGTGGTCTAGCCCAAAGCCCATACTCAGTTAAGGAGGAACTGCCTAAAGGGACAAGGCTGGCTCGGGTGCCGCTCCCCTGCTGAGACTTCCCAGCGCCACACCTGGGTGCGGGGATGGGTAGGGCATATGATCTCCCTCCCTTTCTGAGCATCTTACTTACTCCAAGAGCTTACAGAGGGCAGCCTCCCCCCAGTGTTTTAAATTTTGCATCCTCTTTCCCACCACCTCTAGTTTGATTCCCTCAAGAACTTCCTCGTGCATCTCCACTGCCACACATCCCCTGCCGGCTTGTGAAAAGGAATATAGCAGAGGTGTTCAATGACCTCTGGGGGTTACCCTATGGGGAGTATCTACATTTGTCCACAAAGAGATGTATGAAAAAACAAGAAGTTAATTTCTAAAGGTAATAATAGAATTTTAGGCAGTAACAGGAGGGAAAAAAGAGTTGGAAGCCAGGATCCTCCACATGGTTTCCACAATCAACCTCTAGTAGATAACGTTCACCTCCGCGATGTCTAAGATCAGCCCTAACTCAATCCTAATGTTAGGCACCACCTGACAGCCATGGCGGGGCAGTCATAGACCTATCCACAGGTGGCCAACTGTCCTCTTTTTTCAGGCTGTCCTCTCCTGGCTGTTCTCCTTGACAACAGCCCTCTGTCGAAAGATCAGAAACCCCAAGCTAGAAATCCTGCTTTCTTTTCTGGAACTCTAATACCAATCTAACTTTCCAGACCTAGCTCAGGTCAGCATAGTATCAGAGATGGGTCCTTAGCCATTCTCTTCTTCTGCAATATTCCAAGGAACTCCAACCTTTGCTCCATCTAAAAGCCACTTGCAGTCAGCTCTGCCTGGGGGCCCTGATAGACTGACATGCTGGGAATCCACCAAGGAGGTGGCACAGAGCCACACAGAGGAACACAAACACTGGAAGAGGGCAAGGTCAAGTGACAAATACCATGCAATGAGAAAAAATTGCATGAACCGCAGTGGCATAATGTAGCATAACAGATGGATAATTAGATTTATTCTAAGAGCTGTAAAAGCAAGTAATTAAATAAAAATATGGAACAATGAATCTGCCACAGAGAGACACCTAACAGCCTCACAAGGGCCCTGCAGCTGGCACAAGCAGCCTGGGAAAAAAGCAGTGGGCAAGGAACCTCTAACACTGCCCTGATGTTGCAGGCACAATAAATTCAGCACCAGCTCAAGCTGGGCACCAGAGAACAGCGATTTCAGAGAGAGATGATCAGACCCGTGGCTGTGAACAGTGTTGTGCCATGCAAGTATGATCCCGTCTCCATCTGGAAGATGGCCACCTGAGGTATACCAATAAACTCCCCACCAGTGGCATGTTTGGCAAGGCCCCTGCAAAGCAAGACTGACAGACTGTATTTATCTCTGCAGAAGCAGAGGAAGGAGGTGAAAAATGCAGGCATCGATGATAAGATTTACCAACACCAAGAGGCAAGCTGGGAGACCCAGGCTCTGGACTCCACTCTCTTCCTAAAAGCTGGTGGCAGAGGATGAGGGAGCACGTAGCCTCATAAGAAACATGAAGTGAGCCCCCAAATTGTGTGAAGCACAGTACGGGGCACAGCGTTCCACCACGGAAGCAGCTTCCCTAGACATGACATTAGCTATTTGGAAGCAGAGAGCATGGTCAGCTGGAAGGTGTTTTGTATTAGTTAGGACTTTGTTCTTAAGGAAGTAAAACAGAATTCAGATTTATCTAAGTGAAAAAGACAGTTTGTTGGGTTCCATCGTGAAGAAGGATGACAAAAGTAAGAGTCAAACTGGGACTGGAGGCTCAGCAATGTATGAGGGTCCTCTCCCAGGCTGCATTTCCAGGCTTTGCTTCCCTCTCTAGATGAGGCTGCTTGCTCCAGGCAGGGGTGAGACTGGTGGCCTCTGGCAGCTCCTAAACACATCACAGCATTAAGAGTTCTCTACCTCAAGTAGTTCAGAATTTCAGGGCAGGACTTCCATTGGCTCTGCTTGTGTCACATGCCTACTCCTGGGCCAGTCACTGCACGGAGGGCAGAGGCACTGCACCTGGCTGGTCTAGGTCACACAGCCTCAGTCGGGAATGGAAGAGGTGGCAAAGAAAGATGAACACCCTTACCTGACCACATGGTTCTGGCGATGAGAGTCCCAAAAGAAAGGAAGTATTTTCCAAAGGTGGAGGATAGAAGAATGTGCTGAGAGACCAGAAACAACATCAAGCAGGAGCCTTCACAGCTCACCACAGTTTTATACCACCTCAAGCCATGACGCTGGGTAATAATTGGTTATTTAGGGCTAGAATGGGAGGCAGGCCAGGTTTGTAACCGTCTGACCAGGGCTCTGCTTGCAGAGATCCAGTCTGACCCACCAACTCTGAATGTTCTCAAGGCCCTCTGCTTGTTCCTTTAACAGCAGCCCATCCTTGCAAACAGCCTCAAGGCCTAACCAACCATGGGGCCATGTGGACACCAAAGTGCTCCATATTTAGGAAACCCACATAGTACCAAAGCATCAAGTTCCCGGGTAGCCAACTCATTGGAAGCTTTTTGCATGAATCTCCTTGCCATACTTGAATCTCCTTCCCATAGCACCAGCCATAGAGAATAAACTATTTCCAACCTGGAAATCTCAGCTCACCACCTTTGGTAAGGACCTAAGCATGGGGATGATGCTCAGCTCAGAGCCACTCCCATTCACACCAATGGTTCCAGAGGGTGGTTCTCTATTCCAAGATACTCCTACCTCCTGCAGAAGGGAAGCAGGTATTTTAGTACAGAAATAGAAAACCTACCACATCTCCACTGCCACCAAAGCCACCTACTGGCTCAGCGCCTAGCATAAAAGGCTTACAGTGGGGCTCTCCCCCTAATGTGGCTTTAAGGAAGAAAGGTCCCTGGCATTCCTCACCTGCAGGGCTCACTCCTGCACACTCCTCAAACGCCCTCCTTAGGTTCCGGCCAACACCCCCAGTTGTCTCTTCCCTTCTCAAGGGACTCTGGAAACTCAGACCTCTGTCAGGTCACACAGAGCTGAAACATATTCAGGAAGTCTCTTTGTTCCAAGACCATCTAGGGAAAGAAGATCATAGGGACTCCCGGGAGCCCAATGCAGCAGTCTTAAGGCTTCAGCTTAAGCTCTGTACACTCTTGTGATTCCGTCAATTTCACCATCGACCTGGGGCCTGCTCTTATCAGTGATGCTGGCCAATATGTGTCTTCCAAGTTCTTTCTGCCACTGAGGCCTTCTCTAGGAATGGAGGAAAATGAAGCTGGGCTCCCATGTGGAGTACCTAAATGCTCTAGCTATGCTTGCTACTCCAGAGCCACTTTTGAAGGTCTGGTTCAGTGCAGCCATGCTGGGCCCAGATGTAAGAACCTCCAGCCAGGCTGAAAAGCAGCCTGCCCATGGATGGGCCCTCTGGCCCAGAGCTCTTTGAGCTGGCTCCGCTCCTGCTCCACACACATCAAAATTTATTGCTGCTATTGAGAGCCCCAGAGACAAAAAAAAGTTCCCACCTCTCACTTTGCCCCCGCCCTTCCTAAGCACACACTGGAACCAATCATCAGCCAAAACCTGGAGTTAACGTCAGTACTATAAACCCCAAACTGAGCTCAAACAACTTTTTTTTTTTTTTAGAAGATTTTATTTATTTATTTGACAGAGAGAGAGTGCGAGTGCACAAGCAGGGCAAGCAGCAGAGGGAGAGGGAGAAGCAGGCTTCCCACTGAGCAGGGAGCCCGACGCGGGGCTCGATCCCAGGACCCCGGGATCATGACCTAAGCCCAAGGCAGACGCTTAACCAACTGAGCCACCCAGGCACCCCTCAAACAACTTTTCTTGAGTCACAAACTAAATAAAAGTATTTTTTTAAACCCAGAAAAACAGTTCAAAAGGCAACTAAACCTCCCTCTCCCTTCAAAACTACTGAACTTGGACAAACCACATACATCAAAATAGTGTAAGAATCAAGAATTTTATTCTCCTCCCAGGAGGCAAAGAGGAGACTGTGGTGATAACTTCAGGGTAACCCTGAGTCCAGCAGATCCAGGGCAAATGGTTTCTGGGTCCTCAGGGAAGGATAAGAGAAAGGGATAATAAGAAAAGGAGGGAGGATGACAATCTCAGGGCCAAGGCACTGATGACTGGGAGGCAGACACAGGCTTCTTCAGTCCCACAAGGAGAACAAGACTCTAAGAGAGCCTGGGTCATGGTATTCATGCATAGTGCCTCAATGGCCACCTTGCTCAAGGGATCAGAACAAACAGCTGGGTACACCCCAAAACCCAAGCCAATTCCAGGTTACATACCATGATGGCTCAAAGGGCTAATGCTGCGAAACCCAACAGCAGCTCCTCTTCTATGTCTTACTTTTATTATATCATTTCATTAGAAACAAATATAAGCTCATGGTAAAAAAAAATTCACATAGTATACAAAACGCAAAACACACAGGAAAAATCCTTTTCTTGTAACCTCATTCCTCCTACCCTCAGAGGTAAGAGCTGGTTTTTGCATTACATATTAAAAATACATATGTACTACAAATCTACACAGAAATCTTTACTCAGTTACTTTGTATATGAATGCATCACTACTACACGTTATTTTTAATGTACAGACCCTAGTCACAGAAAGGAGAGGCTCCTTGAGTCTCCTAGCACAGTACCCCAAAGCCAAAGAGAACAACAAATAGAAGGGGGGAGGGTAGCCTATCATATTTTAAAAGACTCCAGTAACATCTAAAATTCCAGAGTCAACTTGAAATCCAAAAGCTCCTGAAGGAAGCACGACCCTGCCTCCAGGGTCCCTCCTCTGCCCAGGAAGAGAGAAGGGAGCCTTTGTAAATAGTTCTGTCTGGCTCTCCTGCTCTGTAGTTGGCAGCTTCACCTACCCCAGCAGGTCATTCTAGGGCTGTTGTCCTTCACCTGCATGCCTGTCACCACCTCTGTCCTTGCCCCTTGGACTCTGCTCTACAGCTTCCGTGCTCCCCTGAAACATCACCACTGACAGGGCTGAGCAACTGAGAACAACAGGAGATGACCTCACAGCCTTCATATGCTAATGCCAGCTCCCAATTACTTGTACTGTTGAATAATTGAAAGAGGAGAATAATCCACTCAGCTGATTTGGGAAGCTAGCCAGGCGCACAGATTATCTCAGAGTGAATTATTCACACTAGGGATAATTGGGAGTTGCCCAAACTTCTATTTGTGGATCAGTCATCACGTGGAAGAACATTCAAGATGGAAAGTATGAAAGCAACAAGAGGGAAGGAGACCTTGTTCCCAGGCCCAGATTCCCTCCGTGTTGCTTGGTAAGTCACGGCCCCTCTCTCCATTCCACTTAGGGTCAATGAGCATGATGGCGACGGTCATGATGGTGATGGTGATCAAACTGACATTAATAATATTTTTAGTGACAGATCTTATTTCCTTACCATGTGCTGTGCTCTGTGCTAGAAGTTTATTTATTTATAATATACATACATTATCTCATTTAATCCTCACAATGAGTCTGTGAAGCATTGTCTTCTTCCTTTCCCAACTGAGGAAACTGGGGCTCAGATAGGTTAAGCAACTTGCTCCATATACAGACTGTCAAGCTGTCTATCTAGAGCTGAGCCTCTTACCTGAGAATCTCTTTTGCCAACCAACTCGTAACCCTGCCATCTCGTAAGGGAGATTTTTCCTTACAGAATACATGAAACTATACGGAATGAAAAGAGACTTTAAAAAGTATAATACCATCCACCCTCAACTTCAAATGACTGAATTTCAAGGTGGCAAAATTGCCCCCACCTGTGAAACCAAGAAGCCTATAGAAAGAGGCCGGTTAGTCCACTTTGAGAAATCCAGAGTCCGGATGCCCAAGCCACTGGCAGACTTAGAAGAGCACACAGTCTTATATTACTCCATCTACCATCATGGTCAAAGCCTGAAAAATGAAACCACTGTCCTTCTGACATGCCACTACTTCAGCCAAGAGGTAGCTCAGAACACTGAGGCCAGAGCATGGGGGAGGGGTACAGGCTCCGCAAGCCACAATGAGCACTGCCTACCTCACAGATGAGCACCTACAAAGTGGCTGGGCCAGCCCCTGGATGCCTGGAGTCCCCTCCCACAGTGTCTAGGAAAGGGTATTTGGATACAAGGTGTGGTAGCTGGTCTCCAAAATGGCCGTCAATGCCTTGCCTTCTGGTATTATGCCTTTGTATAGTTCCCTCTCACACCGAATCATGGCTGATCTGTGCGGGCAAAAGAATACAGAGTAGGTGATGGTACTGACTTCTGAGGCTACATCATAAAAGGCCGACACGCCTTGTTCTCTTACACTGCTCCCTCTGAAGGGAGCCATGGGGATACCTGAACAGCCCTACGGAGAGGCTCACTTAAAGAGGAACGGAGGCCTCTCACCAACAGCCCACATCAACTTGTCAGGCATATGAGCTGGAAGCAGATCCCACAACCCCAGTCGCAGCCAACATCTTGACTACACTTCCAAATTCCTGACTCACAGAAACTGTGAGATCTAATAAATGATTACTGTTGCTTTAAGTCAGTAAGTTTGGAAGTAATTTGTTATAGAGCAATTAAAAGCTAATAAACGATAAGAAGGAAAGGATAGAGATGTTTCACAGTGTTCTGTTTCTTGCAAATGATACTATACAAGGGAAGAACTGGGTGTGATGTCAGGGCCACAGGCCACCAAAAGCTCTGATTAAGCCCTTAAGGTCCAGAACACTATACAAGACAGAACAAAGACCTTTACAGCCCAGACGCCCCAGCCCTCCAGTCAAGAAAAAGCTTACATAAAATACAATGCCCACACCTCTGCCTCTAATCAAGATAACAGTAACCAAAGTAATAAAGCCACCATTACCGAGCACTTCAACTGGGTGCCTGGCATGAGCGAGGAACTCTTCTTACATTATCTCCCTTACTAGTCTTCACAATAATCTTCAGAGGGTGCACGTAATAGGCACTCGAGACATATTTGTTGCAGGAGCAAATTAACTACCATTAGGCAGTTCTTCTCTGCAACTGATCTACATCCTTTTGATAGAATTTCAACTTTCGATATTATGTATTATTACTTTAATGTTTGGAAAGCTTACACTGAGGGTGTATTACTTTTAGAATCAGAAGAAATAATACACATGAAATTTAAAAAAATATATTTGTACAGCAAGCAAAGCTCTAATGACTTTGTGCTAGCCACAATCTTGCCCAGAGAAGTACGCCTCCATCCTGAGCTGACTCTGTGAGATAACTTGTGGAGGAACAAAGAGAAGATAATCAAAGAGGTTAACACTCTGACCACTACTTGGTAGGCATTCTTCTTCTATTTTTTTTTTTAAGATTTTATTTATTTGAGAGAGAGAGACAGAACACAAGCAGTGGGGAGGGGCAGAGGAAGAGGGAGAAGCAGACTCCTTGCTAGGCAGGGAGCCTGACGACGACGTGAGGCTCAATCCCAGGACCCTGAAATCATGACATGACCGAAAGGCAGACAGCTTAACTGACTGAACCACAAAGGCACCCCTGCTAGGCATTCTTCTTAATATTTCATGTGTATTAACACATTTAATCCCCCATGATAATTGGCCTGAGGTAGGTGTTGTTATTCCCATTTTACAGATGAGGAAACTGCTGAGGAGATTAATAATTTGCCCAAGTTTAGACAGCTAACATGCAGTGGAGACCACATTCCAATCCCAGCCACAGAGCTCCTGTCTTATGTTTTAGGTCACTATATTACCAGCATCTCAAGAGCTCCTTGGAGCCATAAAAAATTTCATTCTGACCCTGCCACCAGGTTGTGGGATCTGAACACAGCACCCTGCATTGCTTGCCCTCAAGACTGCCCCTCAACTCAGGGGAAGGAAGTGGGTATGCTATTAGTTGGTGCAGGAAAAAGGATTGCCCTACTTATCTTGTCCCAGGGTACCAGGGCCAGAGCCAACCCCAGCACTGGAAATCCAAACAGACCATGATCCTGAGCCTAGAAAGTCAAAACCTCATGATAGACGTAGCCACATCCATGCAGAGATGTGAAGCTTTCTCACTCCATGTCCTAATCTGGAGACCAACAATCTTCCCAGTTAGAAACGGCTATTATGGTCATGAGATCTCCCTTCCAGAATCTTGATGAGAAGGGATGACTTGAAGGAGACACCTAGAAGAACTTCCTATCATAGGAGATATGAGACAACAAGACAGTAAAACAACAAGATAGGACGTTCTACATTACGAAATTATGAAGAGTTCCTTCCCATAAGCAACCAGAGGGATCATTCAAAAAAATGTACATCAGGGGCGCCTGGGTGGCTCAGTCTTAAGTGGCAGACTCCTGGTTTCAGCTCAGTCATGATTTCATGGGCTGTGAGACTGAGCCCCACATCAGGCTCCATGCTGAGCAGGGAGTCTGCTTGAAGAGTCTCTCCTTCTGCCCCTCCCTCTATTTGGGGGCATACTCTCTATAATAAACAAATCTAAAAAACAAAAACAAAAACAAAAAAGGTAAATCAGATCTTGTCATTTCCCTGATGAAAAGTCAACAGTGGCTTTCCCTTAGAATAAAATCCAAATATGTATTTTACTTGTTTCCTAGGTATACTGCCAAATCCCCCAGTCTTACTTATTCTTAGTTTCCCTCTGGTTTACCCCATTCCAACAACACCGGCCTTCTGGCCGCTTCACTGACTCTCCAGCTTGTCCCTGCCTCAGGGCTCCGGTACTGGCTATCTGCTCCCCCCATCCCCGCCAGAAAAACTCACCTTAATGTGTGCATGGCTAAACATTTGAGTTGAGGCTAGAATGAAATAGCTTACCGAAGTCCTCCCTAACTAAAACGTCTAAGAAATCCCTACATAATCCATTATTGAGATATAATTCATATATAATTCACCCATATAATTCAGTAACTTTTAATATATTCAGAGTTGTGCGATCATCAATTAATTTTTAAACATTTTCATCACCCACCCTCCCCACCAAAACCTATACCTATTAGCAGTCTAACCCCCCAACTCCCACCCTCCCAAGATTAGGCAACCACTAATCTGCTTTCTGGCTTTTTAAATTTACCTAGCCTGGTCATTTCTTATATATGTCATCACAAAACAGGAGCTCCTTAGTGACTGGCTTCTCTCACTTAGCGTGTTTTAAAGTTCCATCCATGTGTAACATGTAATCAGTACTTCATTTCTCTTTGTCAAATATTCCATTGTATGGATAAACCACATTGTGTTTATCGATTTATAAATCCATCGACATTTGGGTTGTTTCCACTTACTGGATATTATGAATAATGCTACTATGCACACTCATACTTAAGTTTTTATGTAGACATATGCTTTCATTTGTCTTGGGTATACACCCAAGATGGAAGTGCTGGGTCCTATAGTAACTCCACGCTTAACTATTTGAGGAATGGAGACTCTTTTTCAAAACAGTTGGATCATTTCACATTTCCACTAGCAGTGTATGAGGGTTCCAATTTCTCCATTCTCGCCAACACTTGTTATTATCTGTCTTTTTGATAATAGCCACTTTGGTGAGTATAAAATTTTATCTCACTATGGTTTTGATTCACATTGCCCTGGTGGCTAATGAGGCTGGGTATCTTCTCACGTGTTTATTGGACATTGTATATCTTCTTTGGACAGCTGTCTACTCAGAGCCTTTGCCAATTTTTTAATTGAGTTTTCTTTATTATTGATTTGTAAGAGTTCTTTACATATTCTAGATTCAAGTACCTTATCAGATACACGATTTGTAAAATTTTCTCCAATTCTGTGCTTTGTTTTTCCAATTTCTTGATGGTATCCTTTGATGCACTAAAGTTTTTAATTCTGATGATGTATTAACTGAGTTTAAATATTAATTTCTGACTAGAAGGTCAACTCTTTAAGAAGTCAGACCTGTCTTATTCATTACTACATCCCTAGTACAGCAGAGTGTCTAGCACATAGCAGATAGTCACTACACTGTTTGAAAATAGCTAAATCGTGGAAGGAGCCGAGATGCCCTTCAACAGATGACTGGATTAAGAAGATGTGGTCCATATATACAATGGAATATTACTCAGCCATCAAAAAGAACGATTTCTCAACATTTGCTGCAACATGGACGGGACTGGAGGAGATAATGCTAAGCGAAATAAGTCAAGCAGAGAAAGACAATTATCATATGGTTTCACTCATTTATGGAACATAAGAAGTAGGAAGATCGGTAGGAGAAGAAAGGGAAGAAGAAAGGGGGGGGTAAACAGAAGGGGGAATGAACCATGAGAGACTATGGACTCTGGGAAACTGAAGGCTTCAGAGAGGTGGGGGGTGGCGGAATGGGATAGGCTGGTGATGGATATTAAGGAGTGCACGTATTGCATGGTGCACTGGGTGCTATACGCAAGTAATGAATCATGGAACTTTACATTAAAAACTAGGGATATACTGTATGGTGACTAACATAATAAAAAAATATTATTATAAAAAAAAAGAAAATGAAAGTATGAATTTTTAAGACTAGAAGAATTAAGTCTTGAGACAGGCTATGGGGAGAGAGGGATGCCTTGCTAGCAGATGGGGGAGGGTTGGGAGAAGACTGAGATGACATATGGAATCATTTCTGGTCTAGAGAAGATATTAAGAGGGAGAGAATGTAGTCTTCTATAGGAGCAAATGGAAAGAGCATCTAGGGGTGCTAAATGAAACACACCCGAGAAATGTACATTATCAATAATAAATCCCCTCATAATTTAAATGCTCAGGCAGTCATCCTGTCTTTTCAGCCACTCTGGAGAGTCAAAAGACAGAACAATGGCTCAGGAACGGAGACATATCAAGCGGAGAGGCCCAGCCACAAGGGGAAGGTTCTCTCCAGAGCCCTCAGCTCAGCACAACATCCTTGAGGTAAGCTCCAGGCTCCTCTGTTATTCAGAACTGCTAGGGCTTGGGTATCAGTGTGGCTGAGAAGCAGAGGTTTACCTGGAGGGAAAAAAAGGTGTAAGCTGGCTCCCTTCTCCTCTCACATAGTTTTTGCCAACAACACCAAATCTGAATAGCTGAATGTCCTAAGCCAGGGACCTCAATCAGAGTATCTCAGGGATCCTGGATTTGACTGCCAAGGGGAAGCATTTCACCAGCCAGACTAAAAGAGTGGAGGTATGTTATGGGAGCTTAAGTTGGCTTAGTTCCTTAAAAAAAAAAAAAAAAAAAAAAAAAGGCGATACTCTGAGCAACCAGAAGGAGAGGTAACCTCGCAGACACAGAGGATGTGGAACAGAGGTGCGAGGACTTACCACTTGCACATGAAAGAAAGGGGTTCAAAGACAAGGGCCCCAGCTTTCCATTCCCCGCCTTCCACTGTGTCACCTTTCATGGTAAAAAAAAAAAAAAAAAAAAAACAAAGAGGGGCAGAATGCGTTTTGAGAGATGCATGCACGGGTACACACACACACACATATATGGAGTTGCCTCCGGGAGGGTAAATAAATATTCATGAACAATTCAGTGTGTGAAAAGCACCGACAGAGGATGACAAATGGTGCCAATTAGAAAGAAAGAGTGGTATCTATTTTTAAAGTGGCTGAATAAATGATAAAGGATTGCTTGCTAAAAATACTGTGCTTGACCCTCTCCCCAAAGGCAGGGTCCCTCTCCAGTGCTTGATGACAACAGGCAAACTTCCCTCCCAGAGTGGTGGGTTCAACCCTGCCATGGCCACCTCTCGTTTGTATCAGAGGATCCCCCTGGGTGCCTTGTCTCTAGTAATAAGGAGACAATTTCTTCTGAGAAGCATTCTGGGCCCAGGACCACACATTGAAAATGGCATTCAAGCTCTCAGTGATTCCAGAAGGAGCCCCTGGAGAGGAGGGGGGTACCATTTGGGAAGACAAGCTGAAAGGGGTTGAAGGGAGTACCATTCAATTACAGAGACACAGGAACCCAATTTATCAAGAAAGGAGCAAAGAAATCCCAAGACCTTCCCCAGGGAGCAATCAGAATCCACTTCATGATGGGAATGTTTGCTAAGGGTCATTTCATGCGACTGGTGAGCCACCCAAATCAAGTTTCCTATCTAGAGCCCACACCAGATATAGACCTTGACTTTGCTCCAGGGGTTGGATCTGACCTGTGGCATAACATAGAAATAAAAGCAGAGGTCAGAAAGTCAGAAATAAAAGCAAAGAATAAGGCTGACTATCACTCACAAACAATAGGAACCCGGATATCTAGCTCTCTCTCTCTCCAACCCCCTTCAGCCTGTCTTCCCATCTTCGTGCTCCCCTCCTCCCTCTGCCTCTTTTATTATCATGGGCACAACACAATGGTTAAGAGCTTGGCTTTTGTGTCCCCCTAGGCTCATGTTGTAGCTCTAACACAGCCCAGCTATGTGACCCTAGGGAATTATGTGACCTCTCTAGGCTTCAGGGTCCTCCTGGGTAAAATGGAAGTAACTATACTTATTCATAATAGTACTTAGATTCAATGTGAAAATGTATATAAACCACTTGGCACAGTGTGTTGAATATCATAGGTACTCTGGTTATTTCTAAACATTCTTCGTGCCTCGGCCTAGACTCTAAACATTTTGGGTAAGTAATATGCCAAATGCGTCTTTCTACCCTCTTAGAATGTAACAGAGTTGAAATTCAGTAAACATTTGTCAAATGAGCCGGACTCTCTGAGCCTGTCTGCCATGGGCAACAAGCATGGCAGCCAAATGCCTTTGCCCAGTTCATGGTCCTGGCTGTGCTCGTTACCTTGAGGTTAATCTTTGCAACCATGAGTGAGGTGTGCAGGGCCCACAGCATCTGCCCCTCCCTTTCATTAGGAAAAGGCGAAAACAAAATGGAAAACAAACGGGCATGGGTAGTATTTGCGGCTCCTCAGAGGGTTGCCCTATCGATTTTCAAGTGTCACCATTTGTAACAACAACAACTGGCACAGATACAGCATCTTTCTTCCTGACAATCAGAGCATTTTATAGGGATAATCTCATCTTTCTCCAGGAGGTACAGGAGAACAGTCTGTACTTCAGGTAAGAACACAGATAGTGTAAGGGCTTTGGTCAAGGTCACTGTGCCAATCAGTGCGACCCTGCTGCTCCTGCCCTCTGCATTCCTCTGCATCCCTGGATGGCACCTCTACTTCCTGTAGTACTTCCCCAGCATGGTTCCTCAAACCTCATGTTTGACAAAGTCACCTTTTAAGAACATGGCAATGCGGGGGTGGGGGAGGGGAGATGGCATCAGGCACTATTCCAAAAAGCATCACTCCTGGTGGGAAGCCCTTAGCCAAGAGTGCTACCTGGCTTAGTTCTCCCCTTCCAGCTTGTCATCCAGAATCACATTTGCCTAGTAGTCCAGAAGGTGGGGTGTCACAGAAAGAGGGGAGGGGGATGAGGATAGGCCCCTTCATGTTGCATGAGACATACAGGAGGTATTTGTCCAAACACGTCTGTCCTACCATCACCCATTCCACTCTAATGGGTCTCCTATGTTCTAGCCCTTCCCAATAGGGCTTGTCTACCCACCCAGTCAGAACAGAGAACGCTGGCCTCAAGAGAAGAAGAAACTATGAATGGGAACTACGCTGATGTCCAAGCAGAAAAAGAAAGTCTCTGTGAGACACAAGCCTAGCTGGCATCCTTCCCCCCAGAAATTGATCCTAACCACTTGCAGACAACAGTTTCCTCTGCTGTGAACAGCTCACTCAACCATCTCTCTAATACGTACCCCACCCATAGCACTGGGCATTTGACAGATGGATGGGACATAATAGGCAGAAGTACCATGTGTCACGCTCGAGGCTAAAATAAGAGCTTCGTGTCACATTGGGCTTCACTGGGGAATTAGCAAAGGTGCCTAGAATATTCCCAAGCCCCAGAGGACAGGTTCCAACCAAAGTCTAAGGAATCAAAGGCTAAGAAAGACACTGCTGAGTTCTTCTCCCACCTTATATAACCAGCAGGGTTAAGTGCCTAGCCTGTCTTCTTGTCACTGAACAGAGCAGCTGCATTTCCAGGACTCCAGGACAAGTATCACTCTAGGCAGATGGGAGGTAGAATCCAGACTCGAGCACAAAAAGAGGAACACACTGGTTTGACCTCAGATACCAAGGATTACAGGAAAGACAAGCAGTCCCAGGCAAGACTGACACTATCACCAATTCCTCTCTTTCCCATACGTGCTTGAGGCCTTTCAGGTCCACGGAATCAGGCATGGCCCCCTAAGCAGGAACGCCACTCCCCTCTCCCGTCCCCACACCAAAGCAAGGAAGGAAAATCTGCTGAGCACTGCTTGCTCTTGGGGCCCAGGCTAGGGCACGGCAAAATGTCCAGCTGAGGCTGAGCTGGAAAGGGAGGACATTTCTCTGACAAGAACAAAGGCTGTAATGGACACAAGGGGATTACATACTTTTCAGGCGCTATTCCACACAAAGGGGACTCCAACAAAATAGGCAAATTAAAGTCCTTTGTGCCTAACACAATGGCAGCTACAGCCAGAGCTGCTAGCAGGACCAAGGTAACAGCAGGACATGGAAGTGGGAAAACAGGGAGAAGAGAAGCAGGGCTCAGTTCTTAGCTCTACAGTGGCCTGAGGGTGTGGCATGGGCCTTGGTTTTTTACCTCCCTGACGTGGGACCAAGAAACCGCCCCCTCCTTCCCTTGGGGACAGTGCCTTTTAGGTATGCTCAATTTGGAGAATGCCGGAGTTGAGAAATGCCATCAAGGAAGATTTTTTTCACCCGCTTCCGAGGTACTTTGCTGTACTTGTTTCCATCTAAGGATGACTGAGATCCCTTATGATTCCCTCTGACCTGCCTGGTTAGCAATTCAACAGGAAAACACCTCCCACGGCAAAATGAAAGTAGACTTCAAGCCGCTTTCCTTCTGGCTGACTCCCATGTAAATGAGCTGCCTGCAGCCTGACTCACAAGAGCTCAAAATGGAAAAAAGAAAAGGGGGGGGGGGGAAAGAAAGAAAAAAAAAAAAAAAGCACAGTTTGAAGGTAAGGGTGAGGCTTGCCTAACAGATGGGACTTCTATGGGGTTAACCCAGCATGCTGCCAAGGACTTAGTATGGGCCCCAGTGCCTGGAAGACAATTCAAGAAGGAAAGGGACAGTGGTACATCTCTCCACACAGAAGAAACATCAGATATCTGGTCCTCTTGTTTTCTAAGTAAAATGAGTACTCAAATATCAGTTAGCTGGCTGTAGACATGAGACCGTGAGCTCTGTGTCCAGACTGAGTTCACGATTAAATCAGTCACCCTTAGGACCACAACCCCATACACCACCCTATGGCCATGGCCAGATTCAGTGGTGGCAAAGGGCTGGGAGGGAACTTGGGCGTCTTCCCTCAGTGTCTGGCCCAGGAAGTGTAGCCTGTCCATGAGGGCAAACCCAAGCTTTCCAGCTCCACAGATGATGTCCTGCACCAACAGGCCCCCTGACAAGGCACCCACCCAACATCCTAATGGACTTGGTGGTTAATGTGGCTGCAGTCCCCATGGCACCAGGCCTTCTCCTTCTGGCTCCCTGAACTACAGGGTCTCCACAGGCAGCAGCTGCCCTGGGTGACCACTGGATCAGACATTGTAAAAGAACACATCTATCTATTCACTGTGGCATAGAGGCAGTCATCTCAAACCTAAACATTACACATCGCTGCTGGAAAGAAAAAGAGCAAAATTAAATTAAAATTCTCTCTGGAAGATGTCTGCCCAAAAGGCCAGAAAAGCACTGTATAGTTGTGCCTCGTTCCCAACCCCAAGCAGTGCTCTGCACCCCCTCCTTCCTCTTCCCCTTCTGGCTGGACAGCTCCAGATGTGTCGCAGAGTTTCAAAGATTCACTCTAATGATAACGCACCCTCAGAATAAATCATCGACTCTGATTGATTTAGGAGGCAACTTGCACAAATACCTGTAATCTAGTTCTAATCTTGTTTGTTTCCATTCCAATTATCCTGCATCAATGGTTTAAAAATGGGAACCGTCTGGTGCATACATCCAATCCATTTTAATAGAGGATAAATCTGGGTTATTGTGACCCTTTCCTCTCTCAGGCTTGGGACAGCACCAGCCGTCTCAAGGCGCTGATTGGGCCGAATCAGCTCTAACTCTATTCAACTCTTCAAGGATTCAATTAATCATAAAGCCAATTCCATTCTGGGCTCCATCTGTCTTGCCTCCTTCGGGGACTAATAATCACTCACTGTGTGTTTTTACACACTAGTTGAACTGAAATTAAGACTGATTTCATCATGGAGCACTCAAGAAGAAAATGCGTTTCTTGGAGAAAAATTTCAGAGCTATTTCAATGTTCAGTTGGGGTAAATAGATTATTAAATAAACAAAAGAACATTTTTTAAAACTTCAAAATTCTTTACATTGTAAAATAATTCCTGCCATCCAAATCCCAGAAAAGGGCAGCACCTTAGGAGAGCTAGAAATTCTCAACATTGGAGCATTAAACAGACACTTAGTCTGTCCTTGGGCATCTGCAAGGCATGGGTACCCAAAAAACCTGAGGGCAAAAATTGAGTCAATTTGATATTTAATATATTATTTTTAAAAATCTAACTAGTCATCCATCCTAGGGTGGTAGACCTTACTTGAAATTTGGAATTATTTTTATTTTGAGTTCCCTATTTGTGGAGAGAAGAGGAGGGGCCGTGGGTGGGACAGGCACTACATTCTTTTCAGTGTTTAGGACCTCTTGATATCTTAAGCTGTCCCTGAGAATTCTAAGCCCTCACAACCCCCTAAAGGGCAAGAGCTGTGGCTTTTGTCTTCTGTAAATAGCCTGGCTCTCCTGGCAGCATTAAATGGCTTCCCTGGCAAACACTCAGGATGGAGCCCTCCTACCCACCTCCAACTCATCCCCCCACCCCCACCCCCAATCCCTCTGGGGATGGTCTATCACAAGAACATGATCACAAAAGGGCCACATCCCAGTCGACCACATGGGTCTGGAAGCATTCCCATCTTGTCAACAGCTTTCAGGACAGAAAATGCAAACAGCTAAGCTTTTTGTTTTTACTTTTCACAGTTGCTAAGATAAAGCATCAGGGCACCACCAGAGTCCAAAGTATCTAGTGGTCATGGAATACGTAGCACAGCCCCCTACACCTGATTGTTAGAAAACAGTCCCAACACAGTAGAGGGGACAGAGTGTAACCAAAGAGATTCAGCACGTGGCTGCTTTACTGCCTTAACATATTTTAAACTAAAATTCTGAACTGCACAAACTCCCAATCAGAACTAATGACACAGGCATTCCAAACTTATCATCAAGGATGCTTCATGAGTCATACTAGCTCTAAAAAGTCATCAGTAATCACTTCTTAGACACAACAATCAAATACATCCTTTGTTTAAACAGTGAATTTTGCCAAGTAGTAAGCCTAATTAATTGGACCGCTGTCGTTTTTGAACACGGGTCAATGTGCGTGTTTTCACAAAAGCTTCCACCTGAGTCATTCTACGTTTATTGAAAAACAAAACCTATCTCCCAAGAAGCGCTTTATGTACAGATCAAGAATCATGTCCAAGATATACTGTTAAATGGAAAAAACAAATTGTAGAATGATGTAGATATAGTAACCTACCTTTTGTGTAAAAACGGAAAAAATACTGTATGGGTCTATTTACTTGAATATGCATCAATATCTCTAGAAGAAACTGGCAACACTGGTTGCCTTAAGAAAGGGAAGCTGCACAGCAAAGAGAGGGTCAGACAAAGCGTTTTCACCATGCTCCTTTGCGCCCTTTGAATTCTGAACCATGTGAATGTATTACCAAATCAGAGTTGAAGACATAAAATTTAAATTTAAGTGAGTCACTTCAAAGACACTCATCTGGACATTTACCAAAATATTACAGACATGTCTGGTTCCATTCCATGGGAAAAACAAGTCTTATGCATCTCTCGGCTAAGCAGTTTTAGGGAACCTTTGGGTATAGACTTCAAAAACACAGGGCCAAGATCAGCCATAGCAAGACAGATGTGGAGACCCAAGTGGTTACCATGAATATCTGAGAATAGGCTGTAGGGAAGGGGAGAGGAAGAGAAGGAGGGAGGGCAGGCAGGCTGGACAATTTTGTATGAGACACTTGTATTTGTATGAGACACCCATTGCCCCACGAGACACCATCCAGCTTGAGAAGCCCCCACCGTTTCTCATCTTTGCAAAAGGGTAAACTACAGCTTGTTTAAGGCTAAGTTCTTTGTGAGTTACAGAGCTAGAGAGGGGGCTTTATCTGAATCTTGCAGGAACACATTGTCCCAGATCCCAGGAGTTCTCTGACTGGGCAGGAAATGCTACCTGAAGGTCTTATCTGAGCCTGAAAATTCAGAGCTTCTGACTCATCCTCTCATTCTGGCTGCCAGATGGCCCCGTGGTCTTGCACAGATCACTTCAACAGAGGTGCTGAGGTGGTTCTGAGGCTCCTCCATCTAGCCACTGCTCACCATCCAAAGCTCTTTGGCAAGAACATCTGTGCATCAGGGATCTCATGTTAAATGCCATCAGGGCTTGCCTATTCCTGTCCTCTCTTCCTAGCTGAGTGCTGCCCAGCAAGTTTACTCCCGGGCCCACTTTCTTGGCCTTTGCTTCTCTTTGAATTTTAGAAAGTTTTTCACCGAGACAATGAGGATTGTGAAAAGACACTTGCTCAGAATGAAGGTACCAGAGCAATGGCTATGATCAAGGCCCTCAGGATGCCCCCAGAACTCCCAGTCTAATGCCAAACAGAAACCCCACTGGGGCAGAAACCCTACTTTACCCTCACCTACTTGTCATGAGAATCTAAATGACCAAAAAGTAAAACGGGGAAAACTCTTAGGAAGAGAGGAGGTGGCTTGCATTTCATGTTTCACACATTTTTCTAGCTGGCTTTTAAAAAGACCCTTTAGCACCTTTCATCCTTTCCATTTTCTGGGTGCTCTGCAAAGGGAAGTCTCTCTAAACTATCCTGCGCGTAACACTCAAAGAGAGCAGGAAGCCTCGGAGACATTCTGGGTTCTGGCATGTTGGCCAGATGCTCTGGATGAGGCGGGAGCATCAGGGCCCAGCTACAATCCTTTCCCGGCAAGCCTGGCTGAAGTGGCAGTGGGACCAAAGCAACTGATTAAATGCAGTATAAAAGCTGAAAGAAAATGAGATAGAAATAAATTAGCTTTAAACCTCAAGGCTCTGCACACAAACGAAATGCAGTGGGGGCTGGGAGGCAGACTGGGAAGTCAATCTTAGAGATTTCCCTGAAACAAAGGGATTATGGATTGTCCAATACGAGGAAATCCTTCTGTTCCACAGTCACGACAGCTTTTTACTCAGTGCTGTTCATTAAACACTTCGCACGCATTCGGCGGAGATAATGGGATGTAGCCAAAATCCTGAAAAAGCCCTGAGACTCCCCGACCAGTCTTCTACCCGTGCAGCACTGGCTGCAAGGCATGGCTGTCACCAATGGGGGAAAGGATTGCTATTTCCTGCCATCTTTCAATTATTTCCCTCCCCCTCCCCTTTATGAATTGTCCTCTTTCAGTAATGGACTACTATTACCAGCAGAAGAAAGGCTGGGAGAGGAAACTTCTAACTGATCAGAATTTAATAAATAAAGTACTTGATAAGAGACAAAGTATGACAGAAGGTTCCCCAACGATGACGTGACTTAAATCTGCTAGAGAGACCACTGAGAAGGGGCTTGACTGTTCTGAAAAATGAACCAGAGCAGTAGAGATTGAAATATGCTTGCCCGTCCGACCAGGCCTATTTCTGGAAAGGATAGTCAGAGCTGTTTTCAGGGTTTGTTAGCAACAGGCTGGAGCCTGTGGGCATGAAATCCCTAATAAGGATCAATTCAGTTAGTGTCCACTGAACACCTCCTAATGTACAAGTAGATGATGGAAGGAAAGGAGGATACAGACGAGACTTTTATCAAGTCACATCCTGACCACCAGTCTGACTGTTTATGGGAACTAGAATGAGTATGGAAGACTTTCCATAAATCCCACCTGCTCCCTCCCTATCTCATTTCCTGCAACCTCAAAATATCAAAGTCAAGAGCTTGTGTGAATGATGAATAAAAAGACTAGGTTTCCCACTTAAGACCTTTAGAGGGATGGCACATTTTGTGAGAGTCTGTTAACCCTTCAACAAAATCTATAGCCTTCGCATAAATTATCTGAGTATCCCTGGGCAAGTACCTTCTCTAAAGCCAGAATATTATTACAGTAAGAACTGCTACAAGGATTAAATGAGATGGTGTATGTAAAGCCCCTCCCCCTGGCAGCCTCCTTTTCCACAACCGCCTTTCTCATATCCACACTTTAGCTGCTCCTGGTCAGTCCAGTCCCCTCTGGTATAGTGTACTCTTCAATTCCTGCCCCTTCTATAAAAGAGAAACCAAGTCATTGGTGTTTTCTCAGATTATCTTTACAAATATAAAAAAAAAAATTTGTATGCTTAACTATTCCAGGGCGAAGAAAAACTAGTTTTGGGTTTGTTTTGTTTTGTTTTTAGCTTAAAGCTAACTGTGGCAGAAACTGATAGTGGTCCCTCATGATCTGCTCTCCCATTCGTACACAGCAGCAAAATTTTTTCTAGGCAAATAAAGACTACATTCTGGCCAATGGAGTATAAGCAGAAGCATCACTTGACAGCTTGTAGGATCCTCAAAAATAAAAACCCTTTTAAATGTCATTTGCCTCCTCTTCTAGGTTCCTTCCTTCACTCTGCTCTCCGGAATGCATATCTGGCCATCTTGGATGATGAGGAAAGGGTTACTCCTGAGGGACGGCATCACAATGTGAGTGGAAAAAACTCAAGAATCCTGTGTCTACTTGGAGAAAGGCTGCCATACAAGCCCTAGGCTGCTGACCTGATGATGATATTTAGACAAGAGACAAATAGATGTCTGCCTTATCTATGCATTTTCTGTCACTTGCAGCCAATTCATAAGATCTAGACCTAAACCAGACACAATCTTGTGTAATTCACTCCCCTTAAGTGGGAGTGTATGACTTCCTTCTAAACAATACAGCAAAGATGACAGGACATATGTGATTACGTGTATGTAATCAACTATGTAACACTCGAATGCCTACTTTGCTGAGAACTCTCCCCTTTGCTGGCCTTGGAGAAGCAAGCTGCCATGTTGTAAGCTGTTTATAGAGATGGCCACGTGGCAAGGAACTGAGGGCAGGCTCCAGCCAGAAAGAAACTGAGGCCCCTAACCTGACAACAACCTGAACAAAATTGAATTCTGTCAACAGCCACATGAGTTTACACTTGCGTTTTCCCTAGTCAACCCCCAGATTGGACCCCAGCTACTGAGCAATGCAGAGGACCCACTAAGTCATGGCTGGACTTCTGATACATAGAAAATTATATAATAATTGTTCATTGCTTTAAACAATTGAATGTGCTGTAATTTGTTATGCAGCAATGATTGATTACTACACGACCAAGAAAATTCATTATAGATTTGTAAGGATAATTCATCACTGAGTAATCTATAAATACAATTCACAGAAAGGGAAGTCACAGTAGAGGTTTATCACATGGTCATCTTAATAGATGGCAAAATGCATACAATTCACCATGAATTGCTCTCAGATCCACCTTGATGAAAATGAAATTGCTCTATATATACTTAACAGTAATGTAACATACTTAACATAGACATATCTAACATTCACAAATAGATAAACACAAATAGATATAACACATACAAACACACACACACCAAATGCCAACAGCATGTATAATCATAAAATACCAAAAAGATTACTATCAAAAACAGATACAGAATAAACTGAAAAGCTGTTGAAAACAGTAAGATGGTTTAACTAAGGTACATCATAGTATTTCTAAAAAAATGAATACCCACCTCTTATTTCCAATAATGGGGACTTAGATTATTTACACCAAACAACTCTCTGAAAACAAAAATGAATATTTTTAAAAATCTCCCTAAATGCCTCAAAAAGCAACAAAATGATTAAAAACTAAAGGTAAGGATCAAAGGCTAAGGAAGATAAGGAACCCAAAAAAGTAAGCAGTATCAAAGCCACTCAGGCCTAGAGCATTCAATGACTCAGTTGAACCTGGGTTTTGATTTTTGGCAGCCTTGTGGCAAAAGGTGGATACAGTCAAGGCCTAGTGCCACCCAAAATGGAAACCTGCCCCACATTTACTCTGAGAGTACAGTCTCTTGGAATCCCAGCTTAAAGATGAACAAGAAAGACTGAACAGGCAATAAAAAGAACTACAGAAAAAAAAGAGGAGAAAAATGAAAAAGAAAAAACAGTCCTTGAAAAGATGGAAGATACTAGCCTTCATATGGTTTTACAATCTGGGCTCACCTCCTTTGAGCAGACTAGAAAGCCTCAAGTTGTAAACCTGACTTGAGATTGTTCCAGACAGTTAATTATCTCTAGGCACCTGACAGAAGAAAACCCAAAGCCTCTCCGGAAAAATACACCTTCTCTATAGGCTCCAAATTTTAAAAATGAATGAGTAGTACAGTCAAAAATAACCAAGCACATAAGAAAAAAAGGCACAATGGATGCAAACTAGCAGAAACAGACCTGGAATTACAATTACATTTACAATGATTAAATAAATAAAAGACATCCTTTAAAATATCTGCAGTGCATTGTCAACAAAAAAGTGGGGGGATACATCAGACTTGGGAAAAGATGCAAATAAAACTTCTCAAAGCAGGGGCGCCTGGGTGGCACAGTCGTTAAGTGTCTGCCTTCAGCTCAGGGCGTGATCCCGGCGTTACGGGATCGAGCCCCACATCAGGCTCCTCCGCTATGAGCCTGCTTCTTCCTCTCCCACTCCCCCTGCTTGTGTTCCCTCTCTCGCTGGCTGTCTCTGTTAAATAAGTAAATAAAATCTTTAAAAAAAAACTTCTCAAAGCAACTGCAAATTCATAATTGAGCATTTAATGGATAGCAGATCAGACACAGCACAAGGGAAGATGAGTAAACTGGAAGTTACACAAAATGATCTAGACTTCAGGTAAGATGTGACATGCAGACGGGAATTATGGAAAATAGGTAAGGAAACATGAAAACCTGAATAAGAAGGTCTACCATATACTTAATTGGAATCTCAAAAACGTAGCAAAGAAAAAGAGGCAGAGAATACCTGAAGGGATAATCACTGAAAATGTTACAGATGAAAGACACAAATCCAGACTGAAAAAATCCAACAAACTCCAAGCAGGAAATTAAACACACACATGCCCCTTAAAAACAACATGAGGGGTGCCTAGGTGTCTAAGTTGGTTAAGCGTCTGCCTTTGGCTCAGGTCATGATCCCAGGGTCTTGGGACCAAGCCCCGCATCAGGCTCCCAGCTCAGTGGGGAGCCTGCTTCTCCCTCTGCCTCCTGCTTGTGCTCTCTACCAAATAAATAAATAAAATCCTTTAAAAAATAAATCAATAAAAACACATCATGAAAAAGTACAGAAAATAAGAGAAAATCTTAAAAGAAGACAGGGGTTTAAAAAAGAGACTTTTTCAAAGAAGTGACTGATAGCTAATTTCTCCACATCAACAGCAGGACGCAGAATGAAATGGTATATTTTATTTGCTAAAGGAAAAACAAATGCCATCATAGATGAAAGAGAGAGGAAGGAAGGGGGGAGAAAAGAACAGCATGGAGGCTATCTCATGGTCAAAGTACAGAATACACATTCTTTTCAGGCACATGTGGAATATTTATAAAAACTGATCATATACTTGGGCGTCTGAGTAGCTCAGTTGGTTAAGCGTCCAACTCTTGATTTCGGCTCAGGTCATGATTTCAGGGTCGTGAGATTGAGCCCCATGTCGGGCTCTGTGCTGGGCATGTAGCCTGCTTGGGATTCTCTCTCCCCCTTCTGCCCCTCTCCCCACCAAGTAAATAAAATAAACAAACTGATCATATACTAACCAAAGATAAAGTCTCAACTATTTCCAAATGACTGAAATAATATAAGTGTTTCTGACTACAAGCTACAGTCAATAACAAAAATATAGCTAGAAACTTCTCATTATAGTTGGAAAATAAGAAAACACAAATATAAACAAAGAAACAAATCATAATTGAAATTAAAAAAATATTGTGAATACTTAAAATACTACATATTAAAACTTTTGGATGCCACTGAAGCCATCAATACTTAAAAAGAAAGTCCTAAAATGAAAAACACAGATGACCCTTGAATAACATAGGTTTGAACTGTGTGTTCACTTTGTTCTCTACACTTAAGAGCCTGTTTCCTGGTTTGTCTCTTTTTTCCCCCTTGGTTCATTTGCTTTTTTCTTAAATTCCACATGAGTGAAATCATATGGTATTTGTCTTTCTCCGACGGACACGATTTTGCCTAGCATTATACTCTCTACCTCCATCCATGTTGTTGCAAATGGCAAGACTGCATTCTTTTTTAGGGTTAATATTCCACTGTACATATATGCCACACCCTCTTCATCCATTCATCAGTTGATGGACACTTGGGCCACTTCCATAATTTGCCTATTGTACATAATGCTGCTGTAATAGGGGAGCATACATCCCTTTGAATTAGTGTTTTTGTATTCTTTGGGTAAATACCCAGTCGCGTGATTGCTGAACTGCAGGGTAACTTTTTGAGGAACCTCCACACTCTTTTCCACAGTGGCTGCACCAGATTGCCATTCCCACTAATAGTACACAAGTCTTCCTTTTTCTCCACATCCTCACCAACACCTGTTGTTTCTTGTGTTGTTGATTTTACCCATCCTGACTAGTGTGTGGTATACCTCATTATAGTTTTGATTTGCACTTCTCTGATGGTAAGTGGTAATGAACACCTTTACATGTGTCAGTTGCCCATCTATATGTCTTCTTTGGAGAATTGTCTATTCATGTCTTCTGCCCATTTATTAACTGGATTATTTGTTTTTTTGAGTGTTGAGTTTGCTAAGTTCTTTATAGATTTTGGATACTAACCTTTTACTGGATATGTCACTTGCAGATATCTTCTCCCATTCAGTAGGATATCATTTAGTTTTGTTGATAATTTCCTTTGCTGTTGCAGAAGCTTATTATTTTGATGTAGTCCCAATAGTTTTGCTTTTGTTTCCCCTGTCTCAGGAGACATACCTAGAAAAAAGTTGCTATGGCCGATGTCAAAAAGGTTACTGGCTGTGTTCTCTTCCAGGATTTTGATGGTTTCCTGTCTCACATTTAGATCTTTCATTCATTTTGAATTTATTTTTGTGTATGGTGTAACAAAGTGGTCCAGTTTCTTTCTTTTGCATGTTGCTATCCAGTTTTCACAAAACCATTTGAAGAGACGGCCCTTTTCCCATTGGATATCCTTTCCTGCTTTCTCAAAGATTATTTGACCATATAGTTGTGTCTTTTCTTTCTGGGTTTTCTATTCTGTTCCATTGATCTATGTCTCTATCTTTGTGCCAGCTCAATACTGTTTTGATCACTGCAGCTTTGCAGTGTAAGTTAAAATCTGGGATTGTGATGCCTCCAGTTTTGTGTTTCTTTTTCAAAATACTTTGGCTATTTGGGGTCTTTTGTGGTTCTATACAAATACTAAGACTGTTCTAATTCTGTGAAAAATGCTGTTGGTATTTTGACAGGGATTACCCTAAATATGTAGATTTCTTTGGGTAGTATAGATATTTTCACACTTAGTTTTACAATCCACGAACATGTAATGCTTTTCCATTTCTTTATATCTTCAATTTCTTTCATCTGTTTTATAGCTTTCGGAATACTGGTCTTTAACCTCTTTGGTTAGGTTTTAGTCCTAGGAATTTTATTGTTGGGGGTACGATTGTAAATAGGATTGTTTTCTTAATTTCTCTTTCCACTGCTTCATTACTGGTGTATAGAAATGCAAGATTTCTGTACATTGATTTTGTTTCCTGCAACTACTGAATTCATTTATCAGTTCTAGCAGTTTTTTTGGTGGAATAAATGGATTTTTTATAGTATAGTTTTGCAAATGTACTTTCCTTATGATTTTCTTAATAATGCTTTCATATACATATATATATACACACATATAACATATATCCTATAAAACATATATATAATACATATACAAAATATGTGTTAGTCAACTGCTTATCAGTAAGGCTTGCAGTCAAAAGTGAAATTAGTTAAGTAGTTAAGTATTAGTAGTTAAATTTTCAGAGAATCAAAGTTACATACAGATTTTCGAATGCATGGTAGGTCAGAACCCCTAACCACCAAGCTATCCAAGGGTCAACTGTATAGCCTTTTAAATTTCAACTTTATGGATGTAATAAACACATTAAATACTACTGAGGGAAAAAATCAGTTAATCTGAAAATAAAGTGGAAGAAATCATCCACAAATAATCAGGAGAGAGAAAGAGGTGAGAAATATGAAGTAGTAGTTAAAAGATGTTAAAAACACATGGCCTAATATAATTCTAATAAAAGTTTAGGGAGAACAGAAGAAAGAATACGGGGGGGAGCCAACGAACCAGGTAATGGTAATGAACCAGAAAATTTTCATAACTGAAGTCTAAAGATTGAACTAGCACACTAAAAGCCAAACAGGATAAATTAAAATAAATCATAGTTGGACATATAATGGTAAACCTTGCTGATAATCAAATACAACTGAAAAACCATAAAAAAAAAAATCTGGGAAAAACTGCCTACAGAAGAAAATACTGTTAGACTCATAAAAGATATTTTCATCAATAATAACAGATACCAGAAGGATAACTAGATATACTATCATTCTACAAGAAAGGCACAATGATGACAGTATCAGGGAAAATTAAGAATCTTTACCAGCCCCAGAGAACTGATTAAAGAGTTGAACCCCAGGGCTCCTGGGTGGCTCAGTCAGTTAAGTGTCTGTCTTCAGCTCAGGTCATGATCCCAGGCTCCTGGGATCAAATCCCATGTCCGGCTCTCAGCCGGCTTTTGCTCTCCGTCAAATAGATAAATAAAATCTTAAAAAAAGAAAATAAGAGTTGAACCCCAGGAGGAAATGTGGACAATGAAATCAGCAGACATATAGGTATATAGGAACAAGCATGAACTGTAAAATATCAGCAAAGATTATGATAATAATGACTAATTTATGAAGTTGGTTAAAAACAAGCTGGAAATAAAATTTTAGGCAACAATATCATGGAAAATGAAAACCAGAGAAATTGGACCTAAAGCACTCTTAGAACTCTCCTATTACTTGAGAGGAGGTGGAAAACTTTCCACCTTAGCAGCCCAATCAAGCATGTTAAAAACTTCAAGGTGATTACTGAAACAGATGGCAGAAATTAATCCAAATGGTAAAAAAATCACAGTAGAAGGGAGTGGATTAAATTCACCCAATAAGAAACGAAGATATTTAACTGGATTAATAAAACAATATCAAGCTATATGCTGTGTGAAGAAAAGAAATATTCAAAAGAGAATGGGAGAAAGAGCAAAAGATGAGGAATTGAAAAAAAGATACACCAAAAAACTGCTAACAGAAAGAAAGCTGATAGATGTATTGATATCAGACAAAACACACTTCAAGGCAAAAATGACTTCTTGGAGATCAAGATGATCATAACTTGAGGACGTAAGGCACAATTAACCAGGAGGTTATAAGAATCCTCGACCTCTATAAATTTAACAACCTTAACTTAGAGCAAAAATTGAGCAATTACATGAAGACACAGAAATTCATAATCATAGAAAGATTTTATTACTAGTATCTCAGAAAAGAAAGCAAGGCTGGCCACAAATTAATAAGAAAATAGGAGGCATGAACGCCTTATAAAAAACTGAATTCACATACCTACACAAATATATAAAGCAGTATTTTATCTATATCTATATCCATCCATGTATCCAGCAAATAAAATACACTCATTCTTCAGAAACACAGGGCATTTATCCAGACCTAATCACCTGACAAGCGAAAAGGAATTCTCAGCAAATACTAAAGAATCGTTACCATACGGCTCATACTCTTTGCCTACAATGCAAAATGCATAGGTACATATGTACATGCATACATAGAGGAAGGGAGACACTAAATTTGGGAAGCTCAAACCACATTTCTAAATAGATCATGGATCAAAAAAAACTCAATTATGATATAAATTAGGGAATATTAACTAAAATGTTATCCCAGAAAACTAAACACTTAATTTTCAAATACAAAAACAACTTGAAAAGTTAAAACAAGAACAAAAGAATTGACCCAAAGAGAACATACGAATGAAAATAACAGTTAATGACAGAAATAAATTAAATCCAGAACAAAGCGGGAAAAGACAAATTAAACCAAAAGACTAACAGAAGATAAATCTCTTATCAGACTGACCAAGTAAAACGGGCGATAAGCACAGATAAATAATATTAGGAATGAAAAGGGGGACATAGGGGCGCCTGGGTGGCACAGCGGTTAAGCATCTGCCTTCGGCTCAGAGCGTGATCCCGGCATTACGGGATCGAGTCCCACATCAGGCTCTTCCGCTATGAGCCTGCTTCTTCCTCTCCCACTCCCCCTGCTTGTGTTCCCTCTCTCGCTGGCTGTCTTTCTCTGTCGAATAAATAAATAAAATCTTTAAAAAAGAAAAAGAAAAGGGGGACATAAATATATGAGGTACAGAAGAAAATTTAAAAGTCCAAGATAATACTTCACACAAGTTCATGTGAATAAATTTGAAAAATTAAATGAAAAAATACTTTAGAGATGAAAGATTACCAAAACTGACTCAAGTAGGGAGATGAAATCTAAAGACACTTAAATATTAATAAAACTGAATAAGAGAAAGATTTTAAATCTACCCACCAAAAAAGTGCCAAGTGCAGATGATTTTACAGTTGAGCTTCATCTGGCCTTTATGGAACTGACAATCCCATTTTATATAAAATGTTCCAGACATTATAAAAAGAAGGAAAGCACTCCAAATCCTTTTACAACACCAGTATAACCTTTATACAAAACCATACAATAGTATGACAAAAAAAATCAAATGACCAAGATCACTTACAATCAGACTAAAAATTCTAAAAATTCAATCCAACAAAATATTAAAGATAATAATACATCACAGCCAAGTAGAACATTAGAAAATCTAATGCAATTCATCACATCAGCAAATTAACAAGAGCAAAATCATATAATCACCTCTATAGATACAAAAAATTATCAATAAAATCTAATGACTTTTTAAAAACTCAGCAAACTAGTAAGAGAATTTTATTTTAAAGATCTATTTATTTGAGAGAGAGATCGGAGAGAGACAGAGAGCAAGGTAGGGAGGGGCAGAGGGACAGGGGGAGAGAAACTTTAGCAGACTCTGTACTCAGCGCAGAGCCTGACAAGGGGCTCATCTCACAACCCTGAGATCATAACCTGAGCCAAAACTGAGTTGGATGCTTAACCAACGGAACTACCCAGGTGCCCCAGAAGAGAATTTTTAGTGTATTAAAAACCTGTAATAGTATTTATTGGTAAAATATGAGAATCATTCCCTTTGAAGACAGAAATAGGACAGGAATACCTATTACTAGTATTTCGATAACACTATATTAAAGGTGCTAAACAAGGCAATAAGGACAAATGAGGAATAAAGAAAGGAAAGAAACAAAACTGTTATTTTTAGATGATATGATAATCTACTAAATACATCCAAGAAAAAACACCAAGTATTAAAAGTAATAAGATTTCAGTAAGTTCATTAAATAGAAAATCATACACCAGCAACAACAAATTAGAAGATGGAAACTTGAAAATGACCCTATTTGCAATAACAAATGCTGCAAGGTACTTGAGAATAACAAAAAGAGATTCAAAAACTACATGGGGAAAAACTATGAAGCTTGGTTAAAAGATTTAAAAACATCTAAGTGGAAAGATATGACATATTCATAGATGGGAAGACAATTTTTAAAGTATATTAATTCTCACAAATGAATCTATAAACCTACAACTCTGATGGAAATATCCAGAGTTTTTGTTGACCTGGACAAAGTACACCTAAAATCCACATGGAAGAGTAAAGGGCCAAAAATATCCAAGGCAATTTGAAAGAAAAAAAAAAAAAAAGATTTGTTTTACCTGATACAAAGGCATATAAAGCTACTGTAATTGAAATAGCATGAGATTGGTTCAAGGATAGAAAAAGAGGCCAATGGAATAGAATATAAACTCAGACAAAATAAGGGAACTTGATACATGGTAGAAAAACCTTTCTAATTCCCTGGGGAGAAGACAGACTACTCACTATATGGCACCATAACAACTAGTTGGCCACAGGGTAAAAACTAAAATTAAATCTATGTATCACAGGGCCGAAAAAAGTAAATTTTAGAATAAAAACTAAGTGTCAATACTTTATACTCTGAGATTGTAATATAATAAAGAATATCTTTAGAGCTTCAAGGAAGAGTTTCTCAAAACATAAACAGAACCAACTATACACAAAAAGTGTTAATTCTGACTTTACAAAAATATTTTAAAACATCCATACCAAAAGGCAATATGAGCAATGTTAATCGACCAGCCACATACTAGAAGATATTTGTTATGCCTATGACGGACAAAAGATTTGTATCCAGACTAATCTTATAATGAAAATATTTATATTTAAGTATCTGGATTATACAAAAATATTTTAAAATACCCACTAAGCAATAAACAAAAGACTCAATGGAAAAATGGGCAAAGGAAGAAGTAATTTTAAAATATGGCAGTCCTGAGAGGACAGAAACATACAAAAAAACATACTCAACCAAAAAAAGGGAGGGAGGGAGGAAGGAAAGACATTTCTAAGCAGAATGTACAGTATGATTCCAATTATGGGAGGAAAAAGTACTCAGCCTCTAGAGCATTCAGGGAAGAATAAATTAAGAACAAAATATCATTTCACGCTTACTAGATTGCCCAAAAGAAATACAAATGTATACACACACTTACTACGAAGACAGATATATGATAAAGCACGACAAATAGATACGATACATATAAAATTCGGCGCAATGGTCACCCCTCTGGGGAAGAAGAAAGGGAAATAGAATTAGAATTATGAAAGGGTTTTCTACTGTATTTAACATATTTTATTCTCTAAAAAATCTGAGGCTAATAAACCAACTTTTAGTTTATTAAATCTGAGTACTGAGTGTAAGATGTTCTGAACTCTTTATATCTGAAATACCTCATATTTTAAAAATAACATGAAGAAAAAAACACATACTCTTGGTTAGAAAAGGCTTTAGTAAGTATGTCATTAAAAACAGAAACCATGAAATAGATTAACAACTTTGTCTAAGTAGACATTTTCAACTTCCATATAGAAAAGTACCATAAGGCTAAAAGAAAAATGACAAACTTGAAGAGTATTTTTAACATAAAAAGGTTAATATCTAAAGTGTAAAGACCTCTACTGTTTCAAGGATACGCTGCTGCATGAATCGTTCTACAAACTAATCCAATCAACTTACAGCCCCTTTGAAAGAATAGTTTCTGAGGTCACTGTTTGAGGTTAGCTCTGATCCCAGGAAGGCTACTTCCCAACTGTTTTACTCCCTCTTGAAAACTAGCCAGCCTATATACAGTCTAGGCTGTAGGTTTGCTAATTCCATCAATCTCCTTCTAGTTGCCTTTCACTACAACCTTCAACATCATGAGATTGTCCTTCTGTTTGAACTTCTGCACACTCTTGCAAATAAAGTCAGTTCCACTGGGAAAAGATTGGGAGCTCTTTTATGGCCTTGCATCTCCCAAGGCAAAATCTCTGAGCCAGGGCTCTGGAGCTGGAAGTGGTGACAACAACAAGCTTCGAGTGGCACCCCCATTATAGGAGTTGAGTGCTTAGTGAGTTGGGGGACAGCAGCCTGAGGTCCCCCCAGCTTGCTTCTCCCAGCATGGTACCACCACCTCGTGAGCCAGGGTGAGGGGGATGATACTCCTAGTGTTCCCCATGCTGCACAACCATGTTAGAGCCTCCATTCCACAAGCAGGGGATGGGCGGGGAAAATGTACTCTTGCACAACTTAGCTTCAGCAACAGGAAGCTCAGGCCAGGATGGGAAATGCTAAAGTTCTGCTCCTTCCAGAAAGAAAGGCCAGTTGGGAACTGGGGGTAGAGGGAGTCCTGTGTTCTAAACTGCAGCTGTTTAGAGTAGACAAGTGGGGAGGAAGAGAGATGCTTTGGTCCAAATAATACAAACTCTCCTCTTTCTTAGTGAATTTATATAGATTTCCTTGAGAAGTTTTTTTTGTTTTTTTTTTTTTTTTTTTTTTTTTTTTTTTTTTTTTGCTGTCTGCCCCTAGGCCCATTTCTAGAGACTTAAAAAAAAAAATTTTTTTTTTAAAGTAATTTTCACCAGTTTCGCTGGGGAGTGAATCAGCAAACCTCATATTATCATGGTAGAAATCAATCTCTTCTATGTAATTTATATGTTTTCAACAAGCAAGTGTATTTTCTACAAAACCAGCAACTCTTTAAAAAAAAATAAAAACAGGAAAAAAATGAAAAGAGAAACTGAGGCCTGATAAGAAATAAGTAGGAATAATTTTTTTTACAGATTTATTTATTTGACACAGAAGAGAGAGTGCAAGGGGAAGCAGGAGAGGGGGAGAGGGAGAAACAGGCTCCCCGCTGAGCAGAGAGCCTGATATGGGGTTCCATTCCAGGACCCTTTGATCATGACCTGAGCCAAAGGCAGACCGAGCCACCCAGGCACCCTGGAATGAAATAATTTTTAAATCCCATGCTGGCTGCCTCTCTCTACCAGACTGTAGTTCCACTCTTCTCTCTCCTCAAAAAGCTGAATTATCCTCTTTCCAATAATCAGCCCATCAACAGGCACTTAATGAGAAATGTGGCAGACCTTAAGTACTCTTAACTTCGGGGAGCCTGGCAGATTCTTCCTTAAATCCAGATGTTAATGGAATGCATATGGAACCATAATAGGAATGTCATAGGCAATGGAATCATGGTGGCAACTACTCTACAGCTGATGAAAAGAACATCGGAGCCTAACTTTCAGGCCAGGCAACTAGGCTAAGAATACTGCAAGCAAAACTGTGTCCCTTTTTTTTGCCAAGGGCCACTCCTAGTACTTTGCAGCAAATGTTTCTTTTCTCCAGCTGCTTTCATAACCCTATCTTTCTATAGTTTCATTATGTTGCTAGAAAACATTGTTTTCTTAATCATCCTGAGATTCAGTAGGCTTCTTGAATTAGAATTCATGTCTTCTAGCAATTTTGGAAAAATATCAACCAAACCTCTTTTAATATAGCCTCTCTCCCATTCTCTTTATTCTTCTAGAACGCACGTTAAACTTTTTATTCTACTCTCCTTATCTCTTAATCTCTTTTTCCTTTTTCCATTTCTGTCTCTCCATGCTGGACTTTGGGTGATTTCTTTAATTCTGTATTCCAGTTTGCTTAATCATTCCTCAGCTGTGTCTGACACTTGTTTGCCTTAGCAATACTGGAATTTTAATTTCAATTATTATATTTTCCACTTCTAGAAGGCCTATTTGTATCCTCTCCAAATCTTCCTGGACATTGTCATTTTTGATAGCATACTATTCTTTACTCATACTTTTTATTTTTTTTTTAAAGATTTTATTTGACACAGAGAGCACAAGTAGGGGGAGCAGCAGAGGGAGAGGGAGAAGCAGACTCCCTGCCGAGCAGGGAGCCCGACCCAGGGCTCGATCCCAGGACTATGGGATCATGACCTGAGCTGAAGGCAGACACTTAACCGAATGAGCCACACTGGTGGCCCTCTACTCATACTTCTGATAAAATCTTTTATCTCTTTGAACATAGTAAGAGAACTATTTTATATTCTGTACCCTCAGAATTTTACTATCTATAGTTTCTCTGGTCTGATTATGTTGCTTCTATTGTCTTTCACAGATGATGTCTTTTTTTTTTTTTTGACTGCTTTGTGATATTTTGATTATGAGCTCATCATCATTGGAGTTCTTTTCTTTGTGGAGATGCTTTCAGACCTGGGTTTAAGATGCGTTCTTCCAAAGAGGATTTATATATGGTTCTACTAGTAACCTGTAAATTCTGCCAACTTGAAACATTCTTTAAAAACTTTTTCTTATGTAAATTTTCATATACACTCAAGTAGAGAGAGAATAGTATAATAATCTTCCCTAGACCCATAACTGAGCTTTTAAAATTATGAAGACATGGGGGCACCTAGGTGGCCCAGTCGTTAGATGTCTGACTTCAGCTCAGGTCACGATGACAGGGTCCTGGGCTCGAGCCCCACATTGGGCTCCCTGCTTCTCCCTCTGCCTGTTGCTCCCCCTGCTTGTGCTCTGTCAAATAAATAAATAAACTATATTTTTTAAAAAGGTTCTAAATGGTGATATTCTAATTGCATCATTCTTTCTTTTTTAGCTAGAATTTCTCTGTAAAGATAAACTTCCCCTCATCAACTATTTGAGTACATTGAAGTTCAGTTCATATGGAATGGTAGGAAAATGCTCTACTGTTTCTATTTGGCACTTTTCATTATGAATTGGTTTCCTACCCAGTACTCTCCAAAGATTAATGAGATGGATTTGACTTTTTTTTTTTAAGTATCATGATGAACTTGGGGATTTAATTATATTTGATTTGCTTTAATTCATAGCAGTTATCATCTTTCTTGAAACTCAAGGTATCCCATCCATAGCCAATGGAAACTATTTCACAATGACTCCTCAGTCCTTCACACAAGATCCTACCAGTCTTTGAGAGCTTCCTTGCTTTCTATTATGACAAGATATTCACTATCATTTTGTACATGTCTTACTACAGACTTGACATCAGCAATTTCTCCAAGAAATCATAGCTCCTTTTAGTGGCAAATGCAATTTTAGAAAGAAATGGTATTTAGAAAATAAAATCTAGCATAAGAGTTGCTCATTGTTATTGGGTTTATTTTTTACCTAGATCCTTTCAGTGGATAGAGCCCCCCCCCCCCATCGCCCAAATACACTTTTTAAGGAAAAAATTCATCATGAGTTCTTACTAGTACTTCCAATTCAAAGTCAGGAGTAAGGGGGATTTTACACAATCTCCAATTTTACATTAGTATTTCCCTTCTGTCGTGTTTAAAATCCTGCTTCTCAGAGAAACCAGCATAATTATTCATCTGCTTTATCCCACAATTCAGTCTCAGAATAACAACACCAACACTTCTATCAACAGTAAGATGTCTGAAGTTTTGCAGGCTTTTTTTGTCCTTAGGATATATCTAAATTGAGATGTACAAATTATTGGGTTGTAAATCATACGAAATAGTTTTCCCTATGTGATTATGCCACCAATTCTATAGATGGATCCAAATGTTTCACTTAGCTCTTGATTTTTACATTTTGAGTTTTTAGACTATATAAAATACATGCGTACCTCGGAAGTCTCTCTCCCTATAACATAACCTTCTATTCTTCATTTTTTAAAATACAAGCATGTCATAGACACATGATTAATTGCAGTTATTCATACTTGACCTGCTTTTTCTCATTTAATATATCCTACAATGTGTCACAGCAGAAATAGTCTGTATTATATAGAAATAGTCTTTGATCTTTTCTACAACCATGTAGTACTCCATGAAATAAATTATACAATTCATTTGTCAGTTTCCTACTGATGGACATTTCCATCTTTTGTTATTACAAACAGTGCTATGATGAATAACCTTCAACACACATATCTTTTCATATTTTTACCAATGTGTTTTAGAGGTAGAACTCTGGGAGTAGACGTAACATTTCAAGGGGAGAAAATATATACAATTTTGCTAGCTACTGTCCAATTTCCTTCAATAAGGACTACCATTTTGGTGGAACTCCACCAACAGTGCTTGAGAGCCTGTTGCCCAACAACTTCACAAAACGAGTATGCTATCAATTTTTGGATTTCTGCCAATCTGATAGGTGACAAACAGTATCTCTGTGTATTTTTAATTGGATTTTTTTCTCTTTTTATGAGTGACCAATTTTTCACATGATAAAGCCATTTACATTTTTTTAATTCCGGGGACTGTATCTAGCCCATTTTCTATAGGGTTATTAGTTTTGTTTATTCTTTATTTTTAGGTGCTCTTTATAAATATTATGAGTATTAATGCTGTATCTATAAGTTGCAAACATTTTTTTCCAGTTCATTATTTATTGAGACCATTTTAGACTAAATTCACAGCTTGACTATTTTCAGGCCATAAAAGGAATATGATTTCCAGCCTAAATGCACTCAAGGGCTGGCTTGGGTGAAGAATTTTCTGGGGAATTTTTCTCCCTTCTATTCAAAGCCAAATTGTCTTAATATCTCCTTTTGAGTAGGAGATTTTCATCTTTCTGATTCTTCTTTTCATGGGCTGTAGGCTTTGACTACTGTCCCCCAGCTTAGAGAGCCATGAAACCAAAAGCTCTTGGCCACTAGAGAATGGCAGTGTACCCAGGACAGTTCCAAGTTTCACTTTTCTGTATCTTTTGGGATTCGTGCTTTCCATTATATTTATCTTCAGGACTTCTCTCGCTTTCTTGCATGGCCACCACATAGACTATGATGTTATTAATTTCCCTCTTTAGTTATGCAAAACAGTGGCACTACAGTTAGGTCAATTAAGCATTTAAGGAAAGGTTTAAATATTTAATCCAGCATCTTTCGATATTCTGAACCAAGAATGCTCCTTAGGAAATGTAAACCACCATTTGCTAGATACAGAAGTCCCCCAGTTCTGTTTTGTTACCTATCATTTAAATTTTAATTACAAATATAATATAGATTCATTGAAAGAAAAATGAAACAAAACAGAAGAGAAAATAAAAAGCTTCCCTGCTGTTAGTGGCTTAATTTCTCCTACCGATTTTTGGTGGATTCAGCTTTTATGTTAGACTATTTGCTTTGCATCCTGAAACGTTCTAAAACATACCCTCTGTAAAGTTCTGTGGGTGCCACAGAATTGGAAACCAGTGTCCAATCTCAAGAAGCTTTCAATTTTATTAGGGAAAAGGAAAGAACTGGCATACACAGAGAATCAGATGTATTTAAGAATCAGTTTAGGAGTTCAAACAACAAACACTAATAAAGTTGAAAAGATAGTACTTTGTGGTCTGCAGTTATGCAAGGAACAAATTAAGAAGGAGGTAGTCAATAAATGAAAAAATTTGAAGGCAGCCACACAGAGGATGTGGAGGAGTCAGGGGCACAGCACAAAGACAGATTCAAAAGAAATACAAGGGACAAGTTCATTAAGCAAAGTGGTGCCTCCCTCACCAGAATGAAATCTTGGTTTCTGCAGTTGTCCGGGTGGCTGGTCAGGCTCAGAGCTCATTTTCCATTTGTGATTAATAGCCATTTGAAAAAAGGTATGAGACTTTGAATGCAGCTTTAAGAGGTATGGCTATCCAACTTACCCAGGTTAATATGCTAATCAATTTATCAGATATAAGATGGTTTGAACACCTCCCCTGGCACAGGAGGAGTGTGAACAATTAGCTCCTGGAGTGAAGAGGTCAGAACTAGTCCTAGGGAGTCAGATCTGGATTTCTATCAAATGCTGGCATCTCCAACGCCTGACCTCATCCCAATCTCTGACCTTCAATTTTCTGGGCCTTCAGCCAGGGGTGGGGGGCACATACTTATTTCCACAACTTTAGATTTTAAAGGGTCAAGGAATGGTATCTGAATCATCCACTATTACATCATTAATCATAACAGCACTCACCACTCCACCCCCATATGCTATCTGGGGAAACACTTCATTTCCTAGGTACAAGTTTATGCTTTTATTTCTTCATTCATTTATTCATTATTTCCTAGCTTTCAATGCAAGGTTCTGTACTATATGGTAGGAAGACAACGAGATGAAGATAGAAAACAAATCTTATCCTTCTTATACATTCTAAGGTTATCTACAGGTAGGGACACCTGGGTGGCTCAGTAGGTTAAGCACCTGATGCTTGATTTCAGCTCAGGTCATGATCTCGGGGTTGCGAGATCAAACCCTGCATTGGGCTTGCACTGGGCATGGAGCCTGCTTGAGATTCTCCTTCTCCCTCTACCTTTGCCCCTCCCCAACCTCCCAGAAATTTAAATAAATAAACATAAACAAACAGGTAATCAAACAAAGATGTAATTGCAAATTGAGATGAATGCTGTGAAGAAGCAAAGAGAATGTAAAAGGAATTTAAGATATGACACAGTTTGGAAATTTTATGAATATGAATATATTCAGTTACAAGTAACAGAACAAAGACCACCAGTGATTTCTATTTTTTTTTTTAAATTTATTTGACAGAGAGACAGCCAGTGAGAGAGGGAATACAGGCAGAGGGAGTAGGAGAGGAAGAAGCAGGCTCCCGGCGGAAAAGCCTGATGCGGGGCTCGATTCCAGAACGCTGGGATCACGCCCTGAGCCGAAGGCAGACGCTTAACGACTGAGCCACCCAGGCGCCCCACCAGTGATTTCTAAAAAACAAATATGTTTATCTCGCACAACAAAAGTCTGAAAGTAGCTGGTTGCTAGATCAATATAGTGGCTAAACTATATTATAAAGGACCTAGACTCCTCCTTCTGCTTTTTCCCCTCTATTGTTTAGGCTCCTCAGCAGGTTGGCTTTTTGTCCTTGTGCTTCTCACCTCACTGGTCTAAACCAGCTGCTGTGGTTCCAAGACAACCACAATCAAGGCATGAAGAGGTGGGCAGGGTCTCCTTACTATCTTTCTTTTTATAAGACAGCAAAAAAAAGCTTCCCAGAAGCCTTCTCAGGAAACATCTCTTCACTTCTCTTTGGTCAGAACTGGGTCAGATGCCCATCGCTAAAACCATCTACATTCACAAAGAATGGGATTACTGTTCTTGGTTCAGATTATTCATTTCCTAGCACTGGGAGAGGGAACCCTCTCCCTGAATATGTTGCTATCCTTACAACATCAAGGTTCCTTAAAACAGATTTTAAAAAAGGCAAATAGTTTTTAGTAGACACAATAGTGAAAACAAAAATCCAAAAGATTCATTCACCAACTAAATAACTAAAATGGGACAAAAACGACTCAAATATCCCTCAAAAGTTTCAAGCTTGGGTAACTACGACAATCATACTGCCAAGAATAGATAAGAGAATGTGGGAGGAAAAACCTAGCTTGTGAGAGAGACAAAAATTAATTCCACTTTCTTCTCCTTGAGTTTGAGGTGCAGTCAGACAGTCTGGTAGAAATGGAGGATGCGACTTGAGAAGAAAAGCTGGACTTCAACATAGATACTGGAATCATCCACGATGAGGCAGGATTTGAAACCACGTGAATAGATAGAACCACCGGGAGAGAAAAGGGAAAATGCCAGAAAAAAATCTTGGTGAACAGCTATAATAAGGAGACAGTAAGAGGATGATGTTGCCATAAAAGGCAAGGAAGAAGGAATAATTAATTCCAGAGATACAAGAACCAAGGGAACACAATCACATGGCAGCCAAGGAGTAAAGTTGTTTCTTCTTTTTTTTAAAGATTTTAAGTATTCTCTAGACCCACTGTCGGGCTCAAATCCCTAACCCTGAGATCAAGAGTTGCACACTGCCCTGGCTGAGCCAGCCAGGCACCCTAAGAAATAAAGTTTTCAAAGGAAAGTAGTGGTCAACATTGTTGACTGCTACAGAGATGTTAATGATTCCAAAATACTCTTGAAAAATTTAAGGAACAGTAGGAACGTAATGGTCATGTGCACTTACTTGGATCCCTTTTTGTCTACTATTTCATGGACTTTGGAAGGGAAGGAAATATAGGTTGTGATGTTGGAGGCAATGGTGAGGTAGGTGGGAAGGGGTCAGTGGATAACTGAGAACATTGTGGGCAAAGAGAAAGGAGTCTAGAGAGAGGGAAAAGGGTGAGGAGCACTAACGGAAGGGGAAAACAGGAAGATGTGCAGAAGCTGAAGGTCACAATAAGGCTAAAAACCAGATTTGACAGGAGAGATGAAAATGTGAATATGGAGGTGGTGAGCGAACATGAGATATTGACAAAAATGGGTAATGAATTTCAAGATATTTACCAGATAAGAGAAGTAAAGATAAAGGTCAATACAGGTGAGAATGTTAATGCCCAGCAAACTCACAAAAGCCATCAAGCAGGAGGAGAGCACTAAAATTCACTAAGGATAGCAGGAAAGAAATCTGGAAATCAGAGGCCCACAGATGGGAGATGGGAGTCGGTGACAGGACACTGGCCCAATGGTTAAAAATTAATTGGTAAGGGGTGCATGGGTGGCTCAGCCGGTTAAGCATCTGAGTTCAGCTCAGGTCATGATCCGGGGTCCAGGGATCAAGTCCCATGTTGGGCTCCCTGCTCAGCGGAGAGCCTGCTTCTCCCTCTCCCTCTCCCTCTTCCTGTCGCTCCCCCTGCTTGTGCTCTCTTTGTCAAATAAATAAAATCTTTAAAAAAAATGAATTGGTAAAACTTTAGTGGAAAAGCATAACCGAGGAAACCAGAGAGCCAACAAAGCGTGGGATAAGGGGGTGCAGGGTCGGGAGTGGGGAAGACATTCATTTTATAAAGAGATGCAACTAACACAAAATCTGCTAAGGAGGTTCCAAGGCAGATGCCAAGAAGAGAGGCTAAAACAGAAACCTGTTCCAGGGATCCATCATAAGAGAACACAATTGCAGTATGACTGATGGCACATGTACATCTTTTTTTGTACCAGGCACAGGTCCATGACCCCTGCAAACTGTGGACAGTTCAAACAAAAGTACTGCATTCAGTGAGGACCTACAATCCCATTTAATTGCATAATAATGCATACATATGCAGATGAGAATGTGAGTTACTAAAGATGGATATAGAACATGAAAAATGATGGAGACAGGGGCATGAAAACAGCAAAAGCCAGGGCTCCCTGGGGCAAGCACACCAGTTTCTTGATAATTTAACTCCTGACAGTTAAATGGTAAAGGCTACATATAGGGAGGTAAGAGAGAAACAAAAGTAGGCAGCTGGTAGTTAGGCCGAGAAGACAAAGTACTTCTGTCTTTGAGAAATAAAACCAAAACCAGATTACAGAAGGCTGCATAGTCTCTGAAATTTACAAGGCCTTTATGAGACTTCTCGCACACAGAAGCACAATGACTTGTCCGGGACTCCAAGACTCCTGGTAGGTCAGACTGTAGACAGATACACACGGGTGCCCTCGTGAGATGGCATCAGGTCAGGGAAAGGCCAGTGAAAATAAGTGACTTGAAGAAAGGACGTGGAACAGAGAGAGAGAAGGCAACAGGGGGTCCTCGTGAGGGGTGGGGGCAGTGAGATAGGGAAGAAAGGAAAGAAACCATGAAAAGATGAAGCTGCCAAACACATCAGACCCCTATCTCCCCACCTCCGCATATCTTCTTATGCAAGAGCGCGATCTGCCTTATTCAAAGGCAACAAACAGCAGAAAATGAGTGTCTGTGACCCCTAAATTAGTGTGAATAATATTTAAATAAGGGAACAGACTATTTCAGGAGCCACGTAACATTCAGTGGCCACGTCAATTACATTTATGTCAACTCTTTCCTCTTGATCTTGGAATAATTGCTTCACGGTTAACACCAGGCAAGATATCTCTTTATCCACAGAATTGTGTGTGGAGGCTTTATTAAGCAATTAACCCAAGTAGGCAAATAAACATGAAGCATCAAGATTAGCACCGAGAGATATATGCAGAACATAAGCAGAAAAGAAAATCAGGAAGATAAAGGTTTGTACTGTGAAAGTACAAGAAGTAAAAATTGTCTTATAGTGAAAACTCATAGCAAAAAGGACACATGGTGAGCATGATGATGTTACACCACTTATCACTGACAGGTGCTTTACAAGCTTTTTCACAGGACCTGCATATTATGTTACCTCATATTCAGTCAACCTTATGAAATGCAGAAAATGACTATCATTGCTTTCAGTTAACAGGTGAAAAGGTGAGGGGCGCCCGGGTGGCTCAGTTGGTTAAGCATCTGCCTTCGGCTCAGGTCATGATCCCAGGGTCCTGGGATCGAGCCCTGCATCGGGCTCCCTGCTCAGCAGGAAGCCTGCTTCTTCCCCTCCCACTCCCCCTGCTTGTGTTCCCTCTCTTACTGCCTCTGTCAAATAAATAAATAAAATCTTAAAAAAAAAAAAAAAACAGGTGAAAAGGTGAGACTTAGAAAGGTAAAATCACTTGTCCATGAGTAAACAGTCAGTAAATAACAGACACTAGACTCGAACCTGGATTTTCTGACTCTTGGTGCAGTGGTCTGCCTGATGCTCCCACACACTCAAACACGTGGACTGAATGAGCAGTATTCCTACCCATGATATCTAAATAACACCGCCAAGCCCTGGGACTCCATGATTCTACTAAGCTCACTATAGCTTGAATGCTCTCTTGAAAAAGAGCAACTTCACCCAATCACACACTCACTGTGTGAGTGATTGACCTCTGAAATTCACAAGGCCTTTATGAGACTTCTAGCACATAGAAGCACAATGACTTGTCCGGGACTCCAAGACTCCTGGTAGGTCAGACTGTAGACAGATACACACGGGTGCCCTCGTGAGATGGCATCAGGTCAGGGAAAGGCCAGTGAAAATAAGTGACTTGAAGAAAGGACGTGGAATGGAGAGAGAGAAGGCAACAGGGGGTCCTCGTGAGGGGTGGGGGAAAGGGGCAGTGAGATAGGGAAGAAAGGAAAGAAACCATGAAAAGATGAAGCTGCCAAACACATCAGTGTGGGGGTGGGGGTGCGCGCGCATGCACGCACACACGCGTGTACTGTATGCTGGGGGCAGGTAGGGAGCTACAAGACTAACACTTAGGACACTGGAAGTCAATGATGAATATGAGACTAGAGCACTGAAGCCCACTTCTCTGCATGGAAAGAGTTACCTTGCACCAAGTTCCTCTTTGCATAAAATACTCACATTTTCATGATGTTTAGGGAGCCTGCTTTTGGTTTCCAAAAGCTCTGGCGCCATACCATGCCATCACTGTAACTGCCCTCCAGTGGGCCATCAAAAGCCCAGCTAGAACATTTTGAATATAGCAGTTTGCTTGCCACCAAAACACTAAGTTGCGATATTTTATATTTATCTCTATTTAAATTTTAGTGATGCCACATAAAAGTTAACATGGTCTTATGCTAATACAATCAAGCATAAGTCTTAATAACACCACACACTGGCACACCCCTGGCTGAGTTATGGCCTGCTAAGCAGGCCTAATGCATGCTTCTCAAGTTCCTTAGTTAGTCTCATTTAAATAAGATGTGACATCAAGATGTTACACAGTTTCCCCCAAGAAATGTGCTTCCAGAAGCAATGGCAAGGGACATGTAGGATAATTTGCTCATATTGAAAGTGGAAAGAAGGTACTTGGAATTATAGGAAAGAATTTCAAAAAGAGTCTGGGGAGAGAGGTTAATAATGTTTGATTTAGTTATTTCATGGCTTGAGAAACAAAAAAGTGAGCTTCCATAAGTTCTCAAGCCTCTGAAGCCATAAGGATAAGACACTGGACTTCTCTCCAGGGCTGAAATCACAGCGACCTATGACAAACTCACAGATCCTCCACCCTTCCAGTAGCGGCACAGGTATACATCTCCTTGGGCTTCCTGAGAGACTGTCTGGGTCTGGTAGGTGAGACCAAGGGAGGCAGAGTGCCCTGGGAGCCACAGCCTACACTGTCAAAAACACAACCACAGGATAACCAGGGCTTGAAGATCCAAGCAGGTTAGTGATAAGGGGCACGAAGGCCTGCAGGGTGCTCAGCCTTCCCTCATGGAACAATTCTTCCAGCCTTACCAGCTCTGCCCGTCAATTTACTAAGAAAAGACCCAGCAGCCTTTCACAGTAAGGAGACATCAGTCTGAGATTCCAATTAAATAACAATAAGAATGGAGGAAAGGCAAAGGAAATCTTTTCAAAACAAAGCCTACAATGGCAAAAATGTTTACAATAGCCTTTCTCCTGTAACATCTTAATTCCTGCACCCTAGCAGAGCAACCCCTAATAGCTACTACCCATGCCCTTGCACCAAGAATCAGAATACTGGTTCCTATTTTAGAAGCACAAATAGTCCTAAGAACATATTTTCAAAAATGAAAGGAACTGTGGCTCCAGTGGACCAACTGCAGCTTGAAGACATCTTGACTTGTTTAGTATTGTGATGTGGTACCCACACATCTTTCTGCATCCACTCTTAAGAGATGCTGTGTCTCCATTCCTCTTGCCTTATCACTCTTCTAGCATATGCCAGACTAATTGAAATTTAAACAAATTCCAACCCAAAGAGTACAATAACCTGACTGCATGTTGATTGGTACCAGACAAGAAGGAGAAGGCATAACCCCCCCCCCCCAAAGGCCCTCCTCAGTCAGGTTCAACATTCATCAACAGATGTAGCTTCATTGCAAAAGGATCAACTCTTAGAGGTCATTCCCTTCCACTCAACCAGCTATGGGTGGTCTAACTTTTTATTACCTCTGAATGCAACAGAGAATGTGACCTAAAATACATTATTATATGTCTGTAAGATGAGAGGGAACAGAGAGTCACACATGGTAACAACGCGGTGAAAATTCTTATCTACTTGGAGTAAGGGCAGAATCAAATTCTTACCCTAGTTTCATTAGGATTACAATGAAATGTAGATAGGTTGTGCAAGAGTTCACTTGTAACCTCCTTCCAGGCCAATTAGGCCAAAAGTAAAGCTAGACTTCACCTGAAGGGCCCTAACTATCCTGGCCAGTGGGATCTTCATCTATGCTGCTCACCTGGAAAAGGCAGCCCCCAGCACAAACGCAGCATACTCCTTCACCAGGGGCTCCGTGCTGTTCAGCCCGTTGATCACCACTTGAAGGCCACCAAAGGAAAGCAGGTCCTGTGCATTATCCATCTGCAACAAAGGCACAGCTTAGTATAGTATAGCCATCAAGGAAAGAAGGGCCCTTCTTATTGCCTTTATTTTGGTTAGTATCCAAAAAACTTAAAAAGTAGAGTAAAAAGCAACAGTGGCCATTCTGACCAACTAGAAAAGATCTGTAATAACAAATTAAATTCTTAAATTTGAGATTTCCGAATTCATCTAACAGGATTTATGAGCACCTGCATGGGAAATGGCCAAAATGGCACCTAGCTATTGCTTATGCCAAACATGTCCTGGAAAAATTCTATAACCTTAATGAATCACAAAGCTTGCTCCTAATGTACAAGCTGCTAACACAAAGATCTGGCATCATCAGGACTACTAAATGGTGCCGTGCTTCCTGTTCATGTCCAGTCCCAGCGCAGGGAGTGGAAGAAGCAGACACTTACAAAAAAAAGAAGTCCTCTCTCTTCCTCACTTCAGACAGTCTAAGCCTGACTGATTCTGAGGACATTCACAATAAAATCTGCACAGAAAACTCTCTCTCTAGGCCTGTGTTACTGGCTAGTGGCTATTATTGGATAGTGCATAACATTTCCATAATCAAATAAAATTCTATCAAATGGCACTGGCCTAGGCTATCCTTTAAGGTCCAAAGTCCCAAGTCTAGACTATTTCCCTTTTATTACATAGGGAATCTCACTCCTCAGGCTTCCTTAGTATCCTGGAACAAGAAAACTCAACTTGTTCAGAAAGGTCACTGGATCCTATTTTCTCCATGTAGTAACTACAATCTCCCTTGGAAATACGTTTGTTGCTACAAAGACTGCCTCTTGCCCACAGTCTGATCCCACGCTACAAATCTTCAGGGAAATGTAGGAAGCCTGCCCAACACCGTGACTGCTATCCACCTTTTTCCTCCAGATGCCTCCATTTCCTACCTGACTGTGCACTTACAAACTAGACAAAAACTCTAACAGAGAAATTGAGTTTGAAGGACTTGACTCTCTGTTTCTGGGTGGACCTAGACTGTTTTCACCACTTAGAAGATAATTTTTATATATTCTGTTATAAACTCCGCAAGAACAGGGTTTTTTTCTGTTATAGGTCCAGTGATTAGAACAGTGCTGAACGTATACTTTGGTGCTAAGTAACTGTTAAACCAATGAACAAATATGATCAGAAACAAACGTTACTGAAATAAACTCCACAGTGAGTAACAAAGGCAGCTGAGGGTATCTGTGCTGACAAAATGGACGGGTCCTTGTTACCAGAGACCTGAAGAGACGGCCAAGCCAGGGTTCTGAAGCAAGTGTGGAGTCTGCTCTGCCATAAAGGCCCCCCAGTCAGGGCTGGGATTTTTCTGCCTCAATCTGTCCTTATGAAGAGGAGTCATTACTGGACCATAGGCCCGCCAACTAGGGAAGAGACTCAGAGTTGGGTGTCTGGCTGACGTAAGTACAAATAATACTTCATGAGCCTTCCTTTCTCATGCAGTCTAGTTTTAAAATCTAAGAACTCACTGCCTCTTTTTGATTCCCCCCCACCCCCGAGTTTTCTGGATAACAAAGCCATGGCTCAGAGTCCTGTCGTTCGATGCCTGGGGTGGTGACTTGTCAAAACTGGTAGGAGTTCCTGACAGAGTGGCTGCCAGGCAAACAGCCCTAAAGCAACAGAGTCATAGAGGTTCTGTTGCAGATGTAGTTTATCTTTATTACTACAAAGACAATTCAGGATGTTATAAATTCTAACATTTATATAAGCACCTCAACCTTTTCAATATGTTTTCTCATTTCTTATTTCACTGAAGATGAGGAAGAAAAGAGTTGTCCTGCCCACCATACACACAGAAGATCAAGCTCCAAATCTGGGCCCTGCTCAGCATCACACGGGAGAAGTCATGATCAGGGCCCAGGTCTGCAGCTCCACATCTAGGTCTGGGGCCACAGTTTTCCCCAGGCTGCCTTCAGGACGGGGTGAGACAGGTGGACAGAAACTCAAGGTAGAGAGAGGGAGCTCGTGAGGAAGGACACAGTAAGCACTGTGCCAACACTCCAGAGGAAAAGACAGAACCAGAGCACTGGCCAGATAATGAGAGAACAGGAAATAGAGAAAGGGAGAAACTATGGTAAATAACTGAGGAGACATCTGAGGAAAGGCAAACACACTGCCCTAGGGTACGTGGGGCAGACAGAGGCTGCATTTCATAAGTAACTCACAGCCATTTTCCAAACACATGGTTTTACTTTTGACAAATCCTGTTTAATAATTCCAATATGGCTGGGGAGCCTGGGTGGCTCTGTTGGTTAAGTGTCCAACTCCTGATTTCAGCTCAGGTCATGATCTCAGGGTTGCAGAAGTGAGCCCCACATCGGGTTCCATGCTCAGTGGGGAGTCAGCTTGAGATTCTCTCTCCCTCCGCCCCTCACCCCTCCCACATGCACATGCATGCTCTCTCTCTCTAAAAAAATAAATCTTTAAAAAAAAATAGAAATATATTAATTCCAATATGGCTGTGAAGAATCATTGGGCAGATTTAGTTTGGGTCTTTGAACCCCATGGCTCCTCAAAGCGTCTATTCAGTGAGCCTAGAACAAGGACCTTGTATTTCCAATCCAAAGGCCACTGACTCAGAACATTAATGGCTCTTCTGCCAAAGAGAGTACGTTTGGCCTCACCAGGGAAGCGGTTCCTGGTGTGACCTCAAACTGAGTTAGGTGATGTTGAAGAACCTGTTTACCCCACCTAGTAACCTGTGAAAGCAGAATAGGACATCACCCTAGAGAGAACATTGCCAGATAACCAGCAGACTTGCATGAAAAAAAAAAATTTTGTCAGGGCCGTGCTAGCCTCCTACGTACTCACTCTCCTCTAGGTATGATCATCTTTCGAGTCATTCTGGCCTTTTATGCTCAACTGAAGGAAGAGTCTACAGAAACCTGATACCTAAAGATTCACCCAAGTACGTTAAATGAGAAAAAATAAAAGCTGCCAAGATCAGAGCACGACTAAGTTGGCCAATAACCCCTAAGATCCTTAATCCTTTAAATATCTGTAACGGAAAAGCTGTTGGAATTCTTGTTTTTCACCCTGGAGAGAAACACAGGAAAGAGGAAAAAGAACTCAGGCCCACTTTCTCTCTAAGAGGATCATAGACCTGCTATTTGAGTCCTGAGAAAGAGTTATAAGCAAAGAAAGATGAAGAGGCTGCATCATAATTCCTGCAGATACAGTACACACTCATCCTCTCTCACCACAAAGGCTGGCAAAATCCTAAAGAAAGAAAGAATGTCTTTTAGCCTAGTTTATAGAGAACAAGGACGCAGTCATGCGTGGGAGGATGTTGAAGATCTGTGTCTTGATGAGGATCTCAAACAACCTTTTGATTATGATTACATGATCTTCCCGGGCCCCCTGGTCCCTAGTCTGAATTATGGCAACAGCCCCCTATCTGGTTTCCGTGCTTCGACCCACACCCCCTGCCTACAGCCTAATTCCCAACAAAGCAGGTGAGGGATCCTTTAAAAATAAGTCAGAGAATGTTGTTGTTCTGCTCAACAGCCTTTAGTCCAGTTTCATATTCTTTTCCATGCTCAACAAGGCGGTCCATGATCTTCCCCTCATTATCTGTTTAAGCTTTGTCTACGTCCCTCTCTCTTCTTTTAGCTCCAACTAAACAATGACTTGCTCTGATCCCACAAACACACTAGACATGCTTCCACGTTAGGGCTTTAGTACTTGCCGTTTCTCCCGAGATGCTCCTTTCCAATACTGCCAATCCTTACCATGAACTACTTTTTATTTGCCCACAGTATTTAACAACTTTAAACACACCATCCATAATTTACTTATTGTGTTTATTATCTATCTGCTTCCACTAGAAGCTAAGCTCTAATTTTGTTCACAGATATACTTTAAGTGCCTGAAATAGCTCTTGGGACTTAACAGGCATGCAATAAATTAATTTATTGAATAAATAAACTTCTCTTGCTCCTTCTCCTTAGATCTACCTATGTCTTTTTGAGCTTCATTCAAATGATACCAGTATCCTAGGAGAGACAGAGTGACCAAAAGGTTAAGAGCACAGTTTAGGGTCAAACAGACCTTGTTGCAAATCCCAGCTCTACCACTCATTAACTGGGTGACCTTGGGCAATATCAGGTGTGACCTGTGTCTTCTTTGCCTCTGTGACAAAATGGAACTAGTAACAGCACCCACTCGTAAGGCAGTTGAAGAAATCAATGAACTGGTGTGTACAAAGCACTTGAGTAAGAGCCTTGTCTATGACAATGCTCAAAAAATACTAACTCTTATAATTATGGCACAAACGTGATCAGTCCTTTCCCTGCCGCAAACTCTCCAATGGGTCTTAAAATCAAGGGTAAAATCGTAAAGAGCATGATATTCCCAATTCCACCTCTCTGAATCTCTATCTAACCTTTCCATTTTATTTATGCTACCCTATCCTCTATTTCCCAGGTCCTTAATTTCTCCAAGCTCTTCTCAACCTCAAAATCTTTGCACATGATGTTTCCTCTGCCTGAGGTACTCTGATGCAAGGCCTGGCAAACTTTTTCCAAAGGGCCTGATAGTAATGATTTGTGGCTTTGTGAGCCACAAGGTCTCGTCATAACTCTTCAACTCCACTGTAGCATAAAAACAGCCCAAAACAACAGAACAATACATAAAGAAACAGATGCGGCTGGCTGTGTCCCAATAAAACTTTATCTACAAAGGCCTTCCTCAACACCCCTGACTAGGCTAAGTTCCCCTATTATGTACTCCCATACAACTCTATGGAGCCCTTATCACAATCTTGAGTTTAAATTATCTCATTACTTTATTGTTAATTGTTCACTGTTCAATTGTTCACGATTTAATTGTTCCTTCTTCCAGACTATAAGCTACATGAAACAGGGATCATGCCTGTTTTGCCCCTACTACAAAATAGGTGCTGAAAAAATAATGGACATAACACTGCAAATGAAAAAGAGGTTGGTCTTTTCTTCCAGAAAGTATCTTACTACAATAGCTATTGCCTAGGTTAAAAATACTAGATGCCCTCAGAGAGGAGTGAAGATGCTGATGATATTTTCTTAGGATTTAAGGCAGGAAGGTTTGTTGTTGAAGATGTTACTTAAAAGTCAGATTTATGGACAAAGAAATATGGTACCTGATGGACATAATATTCGAGATCAAAGAGTGCAGCAATCTTCTCTTCCAGGCTGGAGCTGGAACTATTGAACTTGTTGATCAGCCGTACCATGATCTGCATGTCGGTCTCAATGACAACATTCAGCTCTTCAAAGTCCTTCTTTAGCTCCTCGATGGGACGAAAGAGTCGTTTAACCTTGGCCTGCCTTGCCTAAGAAGATAATTGAAGCAAAGAGATAATTAGATCAATTGGAGATATCTCCCCAAGACAGCTGTCATCTACCATGGATGCCCATTCTCAAAGAACTACTGCTCCAGGATTCAAAACCTTCTTTCATCTGTACTATCAAAAAATCCTCCCACAGGAACACCTCATTTAACTGCACTTCACTCTGTCACACTTAGAGAGGTTGCTTTTTTTTTTTTTTTTTTTTTTTTTTTTTTTTTTTACAGATTGGAGGTTTGTGGGAACCTGCGTTTAGGTATTCTATTGGCGTCATTTATTCCAACAGCATTTACTTACTCTGTGTCTGTGTCACATTTCAGTAATTCTTGCAATATTTCAAACTTTTTCATTATTATATTTGTTATGGTGATCTATGATCAGAGGTATTTGATACTACTGTTATAATTGTTTTGGGGTGCCACAAACCACACCCATATAAGACAGTGAACTTTACTGACAAATGTTTTGTGTATTCTGACTGTTCCATTGATAGGCAATTCCCCCATCTCTCTCCTTCTCCTTGGGCCTGCCTATTTCCTGAGACACAGTGATTTTGAAATCAGGCCAATTATTTTTTTTTAATGATTTTTTATTATGTTAGTCACCATACAGTACATCCCCAGTTTCCGATGTAAGGCTCGATGATTCATTAGTTGTGTATAACACCCAGTGCACCATGCAATACGTGCCCTCCTTACTACCCATCACCGGTCTATCCCATCCCCCCACCCCCTCCCCTCTGAGGCCCTCAGTTTCTCATAGTCCATAGTCTCTCATGTTTCATTCCCCCTTGATTATCCCCCCTTTCTTTATCCCTTTCTTCCCCTATCGATCATCCTAGTTCTTATGTTCCATAGATGAGAGAAATCATATGATAGTTGTCTTTCTCTGCTTAACTTATTTCACTTAGCATTATCTCCTCGAGTGCTGTCCATGTTGTAGCAAATGTTGAGAACTCGTTCTTTCTGATAGCTGAGTTAATATTCCATTGTATATATGGACCACAGCTTCTTAATCCAGTCATCTGTTGAAGGGCATCTCGGCTCCTTCCACGATTTAGCTATTGTGGACAATGCTGCTATGAACATTGGGGTGCATATGGCCCTTCTCTTTACTACGTCTGTATCTTTGGGGTAAACACCCAGTAGTGCAATGGCTGGATCATAGGGTAGCTCCATTTTTAACTTTTTAAGGGACCTCCACACTGTTTTCCAGAGTGGCTGTACCAACTTGCATTCCCACCAACAATGTAGGAGGGATCCCCTTTCTCCACATCCTCTCCAACAATTGTTGTTTCTTGCCTTGTCTATTTTTGGAAATCAGGCCAATTATTAACCCTACAATGGCCTCTTAAGTATTCAAGTGAAAGGAAGAGTCTCATGTCTCATTTTAAGTCAAAGGCTTAGTGGGGATGGCATGTCAAAAGCTGAAATAACCAAAAGACAGGCCTCTTGTGCCAGTTAGCCAAGTTGTGAATGCAAAGAATTCCTGACAAAAACTGAAAGTGCTATTCCAGTGAACACACAAATTTTAAGAAGCAACACAGTCGTATTGCTGATATGGAGAAAGTTTTAGTGGTCTGGATAGAAGATTAAACCAGTCACAACATTTCCTTAAACCAAAGCCTAATCCAGAGCAAGGTCCTAAAATCTCTTTAATTCTATGAAAGCTGAAAGAGGTGAGGAACCTGCAGAAGAAAAGTTTGAAGCTAGCAGAGGTTGGTTCATGAAGTTTAGGAAAACATGCCATCTCAGTAACATGAAAGTGCCAGGTGAAGCAGCAAGTCCTTATATAGAAGCTGCAGCAAGTTTTCTGGAAGATCTAGCTAACTCATGAAGGGGGCTAGACTCAGCAACAGTTTTTCAATGTAGACAAAATACCCCTCCATTGGAAGAATATGCCATCTAGGACTTCCATAGCTAGAGAGGAGAAGTCAATGCCTGGCTTCAAAGCACAGGCTGATTTTTTTGTTAGGGACTGATGCAGCTGCTGACTTTAGGTTGAAGCCAATGTTTATTCACTACTCCAAAAATCCTACGGCCCATAAGAATTAAGCTAAATCTACTTGACCTGTCCTCTATAAATGGAACAAAGCCTGGATGCCAGCATCTCAATTTACAACATGGTTTACTGAATATGTTAAGACCAACATTGAGACCTACTGTCAGACAAAAAAAACTTTCAAGATATTACTGCTTATGGACAATGCACCTGGTCACCCAAGAGCTCTGAGGGAAATGTACAACGCGAATAATGTTGTTCTCATGCCTGCTAACACAACATCCATTCTGCAGCCCATGGATCAAGGAGTCATTTCAACTTTCAAGTCTTAACTATAATAATAAGAAAATACATTTTGTAAGGCTACAGTTGCCATGAATAATGATTCCTTTAATGGATTTGGGCAAAGTAAACTGAAAACCTGTTGCAAAGTATTCCCCATTCTAAATCCCATTAAGAACATAATGGGACGAGGTCAAACTATCAACATGAACAGGAGTTCGAAAGAAGTCAATTCTTGCACTCAAGGATGACTGTGATGAGTTCAAGTCTTCAGTGGGGGAAGTAAGTGCAGATGTGGTGGAAATATCGAGAGATTAGAACTAGAAGTGGAGCCTGAGGATGTGACTGAACTGTTGCAACATGATAAAACGTTAACAAATGAAAAGCTGCTTCTTATGGGTGAGCAGAGAAAGCAGTTTCCTGAAATGGAATCTACGCCTGGTGACCATATTGTGAAGACTGATGAAATGACAACAAAGGATTTAGAACACTACATAAACTCCGTTAATAAGGCAGTCGGAGGGTTTGAGAGAACTGACTCTCATTTTGAGAGAAGTTCTACTGTGGTATAAGGTTATCAAACAGCATCACATGCTACAGAGAAACTGTTCATGAAATTGTTCCATGTGGCAAACTTCACTGCTGTCTTATTTTAAGAAATCACCACAGCCACCCTAATATTTAGCAACCACCACCCGCATCAGTCAAGCAGCCATCACCACTGAGACATGACCCTCCACAAGCAAAAGGATTACAATTCACTAAAAGCTCGAGGTAGTTAGCATTTTTTAGCAATAAAGTACTTTTTGAATCAAGGTATGTATATTGTCTTTTAGACATAATGCGATTGCACATTTAGTAGACTGCAGTACAGAGTAAACCTAACTCTTACATGCACTGGGAAACCAAAAAATTAATCTGACTTGATCTACTGCAGTGGTCTGGAAGCACACCCACACTGTCTTCAAAGCATACCTGTACCTTCCAAGATGCCCACAGAACAGCGTCCTCAAAGTCTACCTGTATAGACCTCTGCCCCAAAAACACACTCAAGATTTTCCAAGGTTCACTTATCCCAGTCTGACTTGTAATGTTCAAGAAGAATGGAAAGTCTTCTTGCTGCCATCACTGAGGTCAGGGGAAGCAATGTAAGCTCACCTTCAACCCCTAACCTCAGTTGAAAAGGCTGAGGTCTAAAGTGGAATAATCTACACCTTGGTTCTGCATCTTCTACAATCACTGAACATCTTTGCTTTGCCCTGCCCAATCCAGCAACGTTTTAGGGAAACCCGGATGCAGGAAATTGTGGGTAAAGAGCTATCAGAGTGGGAGCAATTTGCTGATGAAAATTAAATCACTGTCATTACTGTCAATCTAACTACAGGTGTACAATTTGTTCAACTGTTTGAAGTGGCTAAATTACTGTATGTACTATACTCAAGTCTCAATCTTCTCTCAATCCTTCCCCACCCCACACACACAAAAATTTTTTAAATGAAGTTATGTTGGAGGTGAATAAAAGACTTTAATTAGATATTTTATATATGTGACACTCCCATTTTCTTCCCAATTTTAGAGGACAGTGCTTATAGAGTCCAAAAGGTCACAGTGGTTTATGTCTCTATCTTCCAAGAAAAATTAAAAGGCACGAATATTTATAAAAAGCAGAATGATGAGCAGCTGTCAGCTCCAAATTGCTCATCTATTACCTATGGATTTTCTCCCCAGTTATAAGTACTCCATAGAAACACCAACCAAAGAAATGAATCAGCCTCTCTTAAAAAAGACCAAGCTCCTAGCAGAGCAATCCCATCTATGGGATGTCATATCCTGCTTCTTCAGGTTGTTTTAGCCTGAAGTGAAATGCTCTCCCCACACCCAGCTAAAGGACTCTGGATGGCCTCCAAAGGCACGGCAAAGAGGTCTGGGGAAGCTGAGTCACTGCCTAGAGCTGTGGGATGACAGGCAAGTGAGCAGGGTAAGAAACGTGTCACCTCCACCTCACGTAAGTGATGGTTACCTGGCCCTCAGGAAGAGGGCCTATTTTAAGAAAAAAAAAAAACCTTTTTATTTTGTAATAATTATAAACTCACAGGAAGTTACAAAAATAATACAGAGAATACCATGTACCCTTGGTTCAGCTTCCCCCAATGGCAACTTCTTATGTAACAGTACACTAACAAACCCAAGACAATGACAAAGGTATAATAATGTTAATTAGACTAGAAGACTTCCTCAGATTTTATCAGCTTTTACATGTGCACATTTGCACATATATGCGTGTATATTATTCTATACAATTTTATCCAATATATATATTCATGTATCCACCAGAACAGTCAGGCTACCGAACTATTCCACCACCACCGAACGACTCCACTGTGCTACCCCTCTGTAGCTGCACCTCACCCTCCCACTCATCCCTGTGCCTAGCAATCACTACTTTGTTCTCCATCTCCTGAATTCTGGCATTTAGACAATGTTATAAAGATGGAATCACAAGGTCTGTAATCTTTTGAGGTAGTATTTTTATATGAACATAATGCACTTGAGATCTATTCAAGTTACCACATGTATCAATGTTCGTTTATTTTTAATGCTGACTAATAATGCATTATACAGATGTACAGTTTGCTTAACCATTCACCTGTTGAACATTTGAGTTGTTCCAGGTGTTGGCTATTACGAACAAAATCACATAAATATTTGTATAAGGGTTTTTATATAAATTCAAGTTCTTACTTCTCTGGGATAAATGCCCACAAGTACAACTGTTGGGTCATGTGATAAACATGTTTGGTTTTATAAGAAACTGCCTATTTTCCACAGTGACTCACCACTTTACATACTCACCAACAGTGTATGAAACACCCAGTTTCTCCACATCCTCACTAGTATTTAGCATTATCACCACTTTTGTTTTAGGTATTTTAACAGATGTATAGTGATAGTTCATTGTGGATTTAATTTGCATTTCTCCAAAGGCTAAAGACATCAAACATCTTTTCGTGTGCTTATCTGCCATCCATAAATCATCTTTGGTGAATTATCTGTTCATTTCCTTTCCCTGTTCTCTAAATATGTTGTTGATTTTTACTGCTGAGCTTTTAGACTTCTTTATATTCTAGATATAAGTCTTTAATCAGATAGTCTTTATTTGCACTGATCTTATACGCACCAAGTTCAAATACTATAGTTTCAATAACACCATTCTCCCAACACTACTCAAATTTCAGTTACTACAAATTTCATTTAACTGTAATTGCCTGAAGTACAAACTTTGTTGCTGGCTCTTCAATCCACAACTCACTACATATAACATAAATGCTCATGATGTTGAGTGGGTGACCACATCACTTCTTTCCAAGACTGTCTGACGGGTCACTGCAAATTCATTACTCAGTTCATACACTGATTTCAAGTGTGTAGTCATAGGACTTCCTCATCCTCCAATGACAAACCCACGTAACATTTCCTAAAAATGTAATCAAAAGAAAGAAGAGGCCAAGAAAGATGAAAGTGCAGCAAAGAAACAAACTGGTAACTCTGACAGTGAAACTCATGTTGAATGTATATGGAGCTACAGAAGATGTCCCAATTTTTGCTTCAACTATCAAACGTTAGTTTCCAAACGTAAGAGAATGATAGTCTATTCTTTTTCCCCTTATTTTCATTCATTTCATTGTTCTTTTCTTCTTCCTGATGGTTCCAAGTTTCATCTACTGTTGTTTCATTTTTATTTGGAGAATATTCGTTAGTCATTCTTTTAGGTACATCGGCTGGTGACAAATGTTTTCAATTTACTTTTGTGTAAGAATGTCTTGATTTCTCTTTCTCTCATGAAGGATATTTTCACTGGCTATAGAATTCTGAGTGGACATTTTTTTTAGTACTTCAAAAATATTGTGCTACATACTCTAGTCTTGGTAGTTTCAAATGAGAAACGCACTGTCAATCATTGTACCCTAAAGTAGTTATGTTTTTTCTGATTAGCTGTTTTCAACATTTTTTCTGTATTTAATTTTCAGGAGGTTGACGGCAAAGAGTCATGGTGTTGATTTTTCTGATTTTATCCTACTGAAAATTCAGTTTCATCAATCTATTCATTTATGCCCTTCATATTTGGGGATTTTTCCATCTTTATTTCTAGTATATTTTTTTATTATTATTTTTTTTTTAGTACTCTTTCTCCTTTGCTAAGACTCCAATGACAGAAATGTTAAATCTTTTCTTATAATCACGCAGGTCCCAAAATCTCTGTTCATTTTTTCCTGTTTTTAGTCATTTTTATCTGTCTTCAAGTTTACTGGTTCTTCTCTCTTTTCCTATTCAGCTACTGAGCCCTCATCAGTGATTTCTAAACATTTTTAGTTGTATTTTTTCAGTTCTAAAAATTCCATTTGGTTCTTTTTTCTATCATCTACTTCTTTACTGAGATTGTTGTTTGTTTCAAGAGTTCATAATCGTTTGTTGAAGCATTTTTATAACTGCTTCAAAATTCTTTTTAGGTAATTCAAACTTCTGTGTCATCTCACTGTTGGTATCTATTAACTGCCTTTCCTAGTTCAAGTTTGTTTTTTTGTATCCTGGATATTTTGGCTATTAAGTTTTAAGATTTCTCAAACCTACTGAATCTTCCTTTTCAGCAAGCAGTTAAAATGTTTACGTTTAATACTCTGGTTCTGTCCTTCTTGGCTGTGACTCTAAGACAATTTAGTTTCCAGACCCTTTGCAGTGTTATTTTGGTCTGTTTCCTTTATAACCTGCCAAAGGCTCATCTAGAAACCTGGCATTAGTTCACACTGTGTTTCAGTTATCATATCTTCTGCTGTGTTAATTCTGGTCAGTTTCTCACGTGGGTCACCAGAGAGCATGCCCAAGTCTTCATTTGTGAAATCCCTTTCTCCAGGTCCCTTCTCTCCAAAATCCTACTACCAGTCTCTAGTTAGGGGGAGGAAGAACATCACCAGCCACCACTGGACACTCTACGTTGGGACAAGAAGTCCTTTCTTGGCCTCTTTATCACCCTGCTGAGGGAACTGAGACACTGCTCCACTGATGCTGGTGTGAGGGTGGAAGTCCAGGCTCCTCACTTACCCTCACTGACAATGTCCCAGAGTGGGGAGCAAAATGATGCCTCACACTATCTCAGTGCCACCAAGTAGAAGGTCAGACTATAGATTCTCCATTCACTACCACCTCCCTTCCCCTCTCACAAAATGGCATCACCTCTGCTCCAAGTGAAAAACCTTGGTAGTGTCAGGCAGGGAAAGACATTCAAATATCCTTCTTGGCCTCTACTGACACCACCTCAACAGAAGCAGCCTGCTACTCCCAATGTAGAGGGTGGAAAACCAGGCTCCAGGGGTGCCTGGATGGCTCAGTCGTTAAGTGTCTGCCTTCAGCTCAGGGCATGATCCTAGAGTCCTGGGATTGAGCTCCGCATCAGGCTCCCTGCTCCGCTGGGAACCTGCTTCTTCCTCTCCCACTCCCCTGCTTGTGTTCCCTCTCTCGCTAGAAAAGAAAAGAAAAGAAAAGAAAAGAAAAGAAAAGAAAAGAAAAGAAAAGAAAAGAAAAGAAAAGAAAAAGAAAGAAAGAAAGAAAGAAAGAAAGAAAGAAAGAAAGAAAGAAAATGAAGGAAAGAAAGCAAGAAAGAAAAAGAAAAGAAAGAGAAAGAAAAGAAGAAGAAGAAAAAGAAAGAAAGAAAGAAAAGAAAAGAAAAGAAAAGAAAAGAAGACAGAGGGAGGGAGGGAGGAAGAAAGGGAAAGGAAAAGAAAAGAAAACCAGGCTCCACACTTGGTGTGGGCAGAAGGTGGATATTCCAGCTCTCTGTTTAAGGCTCACTGATGCCACCTTGGTCAAGGTAGCAGAATACTGCATCACATCGTATCATTGCCATAAACAGGGGACAGAAGTTCAGCCTACCCAGTTGGCTTCTGCTGACATCACTCTGGTGGAAGAAGGAGACTGCAGGGTACTACCACCAAGTGGGAGGTGGAAATCCAAGTTTACCTTCAACTTCCACTTGTACTAAGGGTGGGGTGGGAGATTTCCATCGTCTTTGGCTAAAGTAGGACAGGTATTGTCAAAAAGGATTTAGTTCTATTAGACTGTCCTTCTCCTAGTAATTTCTCTAGAAAGAGTAGTTCTTTTTCAGGGCCTTTTTTATCTGTACCTGTAAGCATTTCCTGGATGTGGGCTTCTCCAATGCCCATTCTGGGATATACAAAGGGCAAAAAGAATGCCCAAGGAACTCACTATCATGTTATTATTCAAGTTCCAAGGTTGCTAGCCAGTCTAATTTCTTCTTCCCACCTTTTAGCGTCTTCTTATATTTGCTTTTAGTATTATGTCCAGGTTTTTAGTTGTCCTTAGCAGGAGAAAGATTAGCAAATGAGTCTACTTTATCTTGTCCAGCATCAAAAGTTTAAGAAGGTCATGTTTTTAAATGGAGCAATTTATAGGATACAGGTGAACAGCTGACATAATAAAATAAAGCATCAAGCCATTTGTATGGTAATTGAGGTATAAAGGGATCAGATTCAACAGTAACAGTCTAAATCTGTTTGGCTAGATGGAGCTTTTCCACAAGGCAAGGGGTTCTGGGAAGGACTGATTCATTTAAATCTAAGGTACGAACATATACAACAGAATTGGTGCCGTTCCCCCCAAAAAAATCAAGTCAAGAAAACCTTCACTCAAATGATAGGATATGGCACAGTATTTGACAGTATTGCCTTTATAAATAGCAAAAGCACCATCCTGTTCTTGCAAGCCACCACACGACTTGAGTTTAAAGACTGATAAACACAAAGTATAATGCCATCTGCAGCCAAGAGCTCAAGACATGTCAGAAACTCCCCAAACTACTTCAAGTCAATTTATTTGTCAGTCCCAAGGGCACTGACAGTGAGTTGAGTCAATCCCAACAGGCTCCAAATGAAAGCAGGAGAAAAACCCCAGGCTCCAGCACCTCAGTGAAGAAGCCAACAACTTACACTCCATAGAAGTAAAGAAAGAGTGTGTCAAGCTTATCTTCCAACTGGCAGCTGACTTAAACCAGCTTAAACAAGGATCCTGCATTTGGGTACTGATATTGGGATCTTCTCTTGCAATGGGAAAGGATTCTTTTTCATTAAAAAAAAATCAACTGAAAACTTAATCTCTTGCTTTTACATTTAACAAATATTTTTTTAATTTTAATTTGTTTTTATTTTTTCTAATTTTTATTTAAATTCTAGTTAATTAACATACAGTGCAATACTGGTTTCAGGAATAGAATTCAGGGACTCATCACTTACATACAACACCCAGTGCTCATCACAAGTGCCCTCCTTAATGCCCATCACCCATCTAGCCCATCCCCCATCCACCTCTCTCCATCAACCCTCAGTTTGTTCTCCATCATTAAGAGTCTCTTACGGTTTGTTTCCTTCTTTTTTTCCCCCCTTCCATATGATCATCTGTTTTGTTTCTTAAATTCCACATATGAGTGAAATCATATGGTATTTGTCTTTCTCTGCCTTAGCAGAGATAATACAGTCTAGCTCCAGCCATGTCATTGCAAAAAGGAAGCTTTCATTCCTTTTGATGGCTGAGTAATGTTCCACTGTGTAGGTTATGTATGTATGTATACACACACACACACACACACACACACACACACACCCCACATCTTCTTTATCCATTCATCAGTTGATAGACATTTGGTCTCTTTCCAATAATTTGGCTATTGTTGATAATGCTGCTATGAACATCAGGGTACCTATATCCCTTCTAATCAGTATTTTTGTATCCTTTGGGTAAATACCTAGTAGTACAATTTCTGAATCAAAAGGTAGTTCTATTTTTAACTTTTTGAGAAACCTCCATACTGTTTTCCACAATGGCTACACCAGTTTGCATTCCCATCAACAGTGTAAGAGGGTTCCCCTTTCTCCACATCCTCACCAATACTTGTTAAGTTTACCATTCTGACAGATGTGAGGTTAAAAAATATTTTCATAATATTCATACTTTTCTATACAAACTTTACTATGGGAAAGAATATCACTGAAAGAGAACAAAGAGAAGGGATGGGTAGAGTAGGTCTTCCACCCACAGAGAAGACATGGATCAGGGGCTGACTGCTATGTTCCCAACAGGCCCACATGGAGCCCATGGTGAGGGGATGACGAATGAGAACGACCCAACTCTGGCCACAGGAACATCAATCTCTGCCCTAAGCACCTAGGCACACAACTGTCTCCTCTGCCCTCTGCTTCACCAGTTAAGAGGATATGATTTTCCTTACTCTCCTAACCTGTGATAGGATGAAATTCTATCTATCACCTTCCTACAACCACTGCTGCTGCTACTGCCATCCTGCTATTCATTTTCTCATACCATATGCACTCCCCATACTGGGAGATGTGACTTCACTAAGATGAGGAAAGACATGGAGAACATGGTCTGCATATTAACACATCCTAATTAGGTCCTCCCCAACACACACACACACACACACACACACACACACACACACACACACACTTATTTGTCTCAGAAACGCTTAACTCTAAAGGATCTAAGGGATGTAAGCCCTCCTCCACTTAACATACAAGCTGTCGAGAACCTGATGCTGCCCCTCCAAGATTCTGCCAGGATTCTGGGGCACTGGCAGAGAGACAGACAAAGCAAAAGAGAACTGTGACGAGGATAAGAGGAAGGGAGAACTTAGAAAGGTCTCTAAAGTAGCCATCAGAGGAGCTTCTTTCAAGGACAGGACTCAAATGGAAGTGTAAATGGAGGGTTTCTCAGTCCGTTAAGCATCTGCCTTCGACTCAGGTCATGATCCTAGGGTCCGGGGTTCAAGCCCCGCATCGGGCTCCCTGCTCAGCAGAAAGCCTGCTTCTCCCTCTCCCTGCTGCTCCCCCACTTGTGCTTGCGTGCTCTTTCTATCAAATAAAAGATATATATATGGATATTTCTAAATGATGAGGGACATTCTCTGGCTATCACATGAGTTCATGATCCATCTCAAGTTTAAGATTTCTTTCTGGTATAAGTTTGTACCCACAAGCCCTCCCAGACATGAGGGAGGGGCTGCAATTCTGCCTCTTTCTCCTTCTTATTCCCTTAGTTTGTACACAAATTTAAAACTGGAGGAAACATCAGCCATCCTCTTGTTCCACCCCTGTGTTGTACATGTAAGGAACGTGAGCCCTGGAACAGGGAATACGTTTGCTACATGTTCAAAGGACATCAACAAGGATCAAGGCTTCCTTCCCAGCCCAGCTCCTCTGTTCTTTAAGCTTGTGTCTAATCCAAGTGTAAGTGACGAGATCTGGTTTTAATCTCTTTTCTTCTCACTATTGTCTGTGATAATGGAGAGTATGATTATCTCTGCTTTGTGCCTCATTTTCCCCAAACATATAACGCAAAGTTGGATCCTAAACAATGAAATGCTCCCAACATTGGTATATTTTTTTATATTGTCTACAAAGGATTACTTATTTGGCATTAACTGCCCTTTAAATTATTTTACAATATTAACATAACCCCATGTTATTTTAATAGCTTCAAGCAGAAAGTGATTCCTTTCAAGGCTGTCTGGGAGGCTTACTAACTCCCTGGAAAGAGTATCACATACCTTGTCTTCCTTTGAACTCTCCACTTCTGCCCCCTCCTTGAATTTTGCCAGTGCACTCTTGAGGTCCTGTGACGTGTAGGTGTTAGTGTTGATGTCCAGCCTGTCCAAAGAGAAGGAGAGAATCAGGAAGGAGGCACCCTCTTTCCCAAGAAAATACCACCCCCATACCACAGGGGCTGGCACTCCAAAACAAGGTAAGCCAGCCAGCTCTAACTCAGAGTGCACCACTCTAGCTTTGCCTTTGGTCAGCCACAAGCCCAACAGGTAGTCTTACCCTGAAGCTAGAGGAGGAAATACACAGCTGAAGATGGGGTCATTTCATGAAAGAGGAGGAAATGCCATGGGGCAGACAGAGGCCTACCATGGACAGAGAGCTCTCAGCCAGCTACACAGGCAGAAGTATGTCTGGAATGTCAGTGCAATGCTGTTCTGTCAGCATGTGACAGGGCAGGACCTCCTGGAGGATAGTGGGCACAGACAAAGGATATAACAAGCACCCTATTTATATTCTTCTAGTAAAGGGACCAATGGGGACCTGAGCCCCCCTAACGTGTCTGGCCTGATTTCACAAGGCAGCCTTTCTTCACAAAAACAGGTTGGATAAATTCACACCTTTAAAACCAGCTCCTGGGCACAGAGTACACGCAGGAGGTATGTGTCAATCTGACCAAGGAGGGAATAAGCTTGAGATACGGAGGACTAGATGCAAAGCCAACCATCTTCCAAAGTCAGTCTCCAAGGAGAGGGAGGAAAGTAACCAATGTGGATGTAATCTCACAAACCTGGTGGAGACTAGACTGGCGTCCTCTCAAAGCCCCCTGGAGCTGATCCAAGCCATGACTATTCTTCTTGATGGGAGAGAAGGCAATCATGGGATGGGGGGTGGGTTTTGCCACCAACGGTGATTTCAGATCAGTGAACAGAGAGGTAAGACCAAGAGTGACATGGACAAAGAAGTGTGGAATGTGGTCTGTGCTTGACAAGACTGTCCAGCTCTGGGCAGGGGAAAGGGGTGGGAGGGTGGTTTAAGGATAACCCAGGAGAGATATACAGGTGAGAAAGGAAGGGGCTAATGGGCTGCTTTGGGCAAGATAAGCATATCAATCTAAAGGTCAAGATGCCAGCAGGCCTCAGCTCTTATGAGAAGCACATGCTCAGGGCTTTGCTCATTTAGTCTTTGATTCATCCTAGAGACCCCTCAGAGCTCTGAGAAAAACACCTGTCTTCTCTAAACCTCAATACTCATAAACTAATTAATAATAGCTAATCGCTCCCATTTACTGAACACTTAACCATGTGTCAGTCACTATTTTAATCCTTTCAAAGTATTATTTCATTCAACTGATTACCACAATCCTACCAGGTAGGGAAGATGATCCCTCTTCCAGAAGAGCATCACCCACTGCCAGTAACATGAGGATACCACTGCCCTACCCCTTATCCCTAAGACAGAGATAAGTATTTGAGGGTACAGCTTCAACTGATTACCCCCTCCCTCCTCTAAGACTTGGTCGGGACAAATCCCATCATGTCTCATAGCTCTATTTACTGCCTTAAGTGCTGCTCTCCTAGGCCACTCGCCATCACCCATTCTCAGTCCAAACTACACATACACATACACACGTGTGCACATGTGTGACTGCACACAGACATCAAATCATCTTCAGCTGGTATTCTCACTTCATTCTTCACTGAGAAAAATAGATGCTATCCTCAAGAACGCCTTCATATTGCCCTCATCACCTCTATACACCAACCTGCACCAAACATACATTGTCTGCTTTCCCTTCTATAGTAATGGCTAACAGTGTCCCTGCTCCTATTAAACTTATGTTCCAGATCCTACTTTCCTTTTCAAAGGCTTTAACTCCCATAATTATACTGCTCCCTCCTGTCTGCATCTTCAATTTCTCTTTGGTTGGATTACTCTCCTGAATATATCAACACTCTTTTGACTCCAGGGTCTCTAATTATCATGCCATTTCACTGCTCTCCTTCAGAGTAAAACTTTATGAACACATTATCTTAACTCACTATTATCATCTTCGTGACTGCTACCTACACTGCCATTTGCTCTAATCCGGATTCAGTTCCCACAGCCTACTAAAACTTTTTGTCAAAATAACTAAAATAATTGACGACCAGCTCCAGTGGACTCCTCACTCGTGTGATGCTCCCCGTCCACTCCGCAGCACTTACACGGTTCACCCCTCCTTCGTTGAAACACTCTCCTTCCTAGCTTGTTACCATATTGTGCTGCTTCTTCCCCTTCCTCCCTCCTTCTCTGACTCTCTTGCTGGTTCCTCATCTCCTACCTGAGCCCTATATACCTGAATGCCTCGGAGTTCAAGCCTGAACAATCTTCTCTATCTCCACATTCTCCCCTAGTTCTTTTAAAATATCTGTCAGGCAAGGCGCCTGGGTGGCTCAGTCAGTTAAGCGTCTGCCTTCAGCTCGGGTCATGATCTCAGGGTCCTGGGATCAAGCTCCACGTCAGGGTCCTTGCTCAGCAGGGAGTCTGCTTCTCCCTCTCCCTCTGCCCCTTCCCCCTTCCCGGCCACTCATGCTGTCTCTCAAAAAAAAATAAAATCTTTAAAAATAAATAAAATAAAGTATCTGTCAGACAATGATGCCCAAATTTATATCTTTGACCCAATTCACTCCCCTGAGTACCAGCAAGACTCTGGTACAACTACCTGATAATATCATGGATCTCAGATGTTCACCAGGCACCTCAAACTTACTACATCTAAAACATAAGTCTTGATGTTTCTCCCCATCAATCTGTTCCTTTCTCAATCTATTTCAATAAATGGTACTTCTAAGAACCTAGTTGTGTTAAATCCCAAAATAAGGCTTTATCTCAAATACCTTCCCACCACCTTCCCTCAACCCATAAATCTTTATCATATGTCCTGTTCGCACTACCTCCAAATTAAATCTCCACACCCAACCGCTCATCATGACACTCTAGACTAAGCCACCATTGTGTCTTACCTGATCTACTGAAATGACACCCTAATTGTCTATGCTTCTTCTTTTGTCCACCCTCAATCTACTCTCCATACACACAGCAACTATACTGACTTGCTAAACTACATCATATTAAACTACTCTCCTACCCTAAATCCTCCAATGGCTTTCCATTACAATTCTACTTAAATGAAGACTGCTCAACATGCACCTCCGAACTCCACATGATATGGCCCCTCATCGGGCTGCTCTCCAAAACCATCTATTACTCTTCTTCCTTCTCCTACTCTCTAGTCACCCTGGTCATTTTCTTGTTTCCTAAACTTGATGAAGTCTCTTCCTTGACAAAGCTGGAGACTCTTCTTTTTCCCCTCTGCCTGCGATGCTCTAACCTTAACCCTGTAAAATTAACTCTTTGCATGACTAAATGCCTGTCATTCTTCAGGTCTCAGTTCAAATATCACCTTCATGAGGTCTTCCAAACCATTCTATTTAAAGTAGCCTTCCCTAGGGACTGACTACCTTGCTTATTTCTTCCCTACTTTCTACCACTATCTGTAATTACTGCACTTGCGTTTTTATTTTTCTGTCTGCTGGCCTTTCTAACGCTGGCATCCTGTTTTGTTTACTACTGTATCTCTAATACGTGGCACATAGGCACTCAATAGGTCTTCTGTGAAATAAATGAATGGAGCAAGTAAATGGCCCTGTCTTTGGCCCACTCCCTTAACCACAATGCTATACTGTACCATGTTAAATGTTCAACTCAAGATGGGAAAACCTGGATGTACACTGTCCCTCATCCCTCTGAACAAAAGAGGTTGTTCCAGGACAAAAAAGACAGATACAATGTTGGGATGTTGACAAGGATATGGACTAAAACCAGTGGAGATGACAAGCCTAAGACATAAATAGCAAGAGAAAACCCTGCTGCTAGGAACCAAATATACACTGAAGGCAGTGCCAGGAGAGGCCTCTGAAACAAGAGTCAGATGCCTTATTCCAGGCTTTATAGCCTATAGTCATTACAGCTCTAGTTAGCAGTGCGGCCAGTCACATATTCAGCAGAACTGTTGGTAGCAGAAGGCTACCATGGATAAGGCTATGGACCATCCCCATCTCTCCTTAGCCAGTGGTTCTTAACTCTGTGATCATCAACCTCTTTGAAAATCTGATGAAAAGCTGTGGGGTATTATCTGTCTTGTCCCCTGATACAGAATAAGCAGATAAGCAAAATACTGTAACAATCGTGGAAATGAGCCCTGCCCTTTGGCCTCTGTTCCCTCTCTGGTACTATAGAGCCAGGAAGACACTTGTAAGTGGAAATGGAGGACCCCAAGATAAGGTCCACAGCAGAAGGGAGAAGTCACCGCCAAAGGCAGGCATAGATTCACTAAGCTCACAGCAGTGAAACTCACACCACCTTGTCCATGCCTTTTGGTTGTTGTTGTGACAGGTATGCCACTACTAACAAATGCTGAGAAGGAAGAGAATATGTCCAGTATACCCTGGAGGCCATTCCAGACCAGAACCCTCAGAAACATTCCAAAGGAGAAAAGGAAAGAGGCAGAAATAGAACAGGTATCTCTCTCTAATGGTGTGCCTATTACAGACCACACAGATAATTCTGACTTCTAAAAAGATAAGAGCAACCGATAAAGCATTTAGCATTCTTACTGAAGATCTACGGTCATGTACTGGAAAAAGCACTTTCCACAGTAGTAAAATCAACAAATTTCAAATTAGTCAAGGTCCTAATTCAATATTCTTAAATCAAGAATAAAATAGGCTTTTTATTTAGAAAATAAGACTTGGCACAGATATGATAAAAGCCCTCCTGACGTACTCTGAGACACTGACGTATGTGTGCATATATATGTGTGCTAGGGATGGAGGGAGCTTGGCAGGGGTTACAACAATGAAATTTTATTCTTTCTTCGATGGCTGTGAGAAATGAAGCATCATATGGCCTCCAGGTACAAGCCTATCAAGAGAGATGGGGGAAGATAATGATCCTCCCCATTTGGAGTGACTGTGTGGAGGACAAGTATCTCCTTATCTTACCACAATATACAATCAAATTTTCTAACAGAAAAAACCACCCACATCTGAGCAGGCTGCTCTGTGGGGTTGCGGGTGCTATAGGACTGAAAGTGCTTATGGGCAGGCTGAATAACCTTTTACTGAGTACATCAAAGAAAAGATTCAGGTAAGAATTGGGTCTCTGCGCTCCCTTTCTGGCTCTTATCTAACCGCAGAATATTGTTGAAATAACGAAAATTCAAGGACTGAGTGACACTAACCCTGCTCGATCCATTATTGATGCCAATACTTGCATATATTTAGAACAGGGGCATCAAACTCTTTGTTATGACCACCTAATATTTCAGGTTTTATGGGCCTTATGGCAATCATCCCAACTATTCAACTCTGCCAGGTAACAAGAAAGTGGCCACAGACCATACATAAACGAATGAGCATAGCTGTGTTCTAATAAAACTTTATTTATGGACATTGAAATCTCTAAGAGCTATGAAATCGAAATATCATTCTTTTGCCTTTTTCCGACTGCTAAAAAATGTTAAAAACAACTTCGCTGTGGGTTGTACAAAAACAAGTAGCAGTCCCAGTATGGCCCACAGGCCATAATTTGCTGGTCCTTGTGTTAGAAGCCTCATGATTGGTATTTATGACCTTTCAAATTGCCCAATTGTGGCAGCCCCTGCAAATCCCATGTCTCCTCCTCCCTCATGTAAAAAAGAACTTGCAAATAATACTTACTAATTCAAGGCAAAGAACAGGAAAATAGAGACAAACTGTTCAAAATCAAATACTTTAAACTGGTCATTAAAAAATAAAGCAATCTCTTACCATTGGAGAACTTTTATCCTGCAAGAAAGCCTGTTTAATATGGACTAACAAGAGGAAAAGTTAGTCTGAATTAAAGACTTTAAAATGCAATTTTATTGTTCACCAAGGAAGTATTACTGCAAACCAGAAGGCCTAACAGGCCTGTTTTAATGAATAGATGACTCATCTGTAATCAGCACATTAATTGTTGGGATTCAAATGGGTGCTCTTAAAGTACTGGGAAAAATAGCTTCATTTTTAAAGCAGGTTAAGCATTCCCCCTACAGCCTTTTCTAAAGTATCAATTTGCTTTGCAAACTATTTCTTTCCAAAGATTTCTACAAGTAAACTTCCACGAAACCCTGACAGATTTATCACGAATTCTGGAATACAAAATTTCAAATTTTTAAAAAAGCCACGTGAATTTGGTTAAGAAACGTTACATTGTCGTTACTTTCAGTATTACAAAATCAATGTTGTCAACCTCCCAGTCCCTAGGGTTGTCACTGTACCTTCTGCCTTTTTTCAACCCTTTCAAATTACTTCTGAACTTGTCCTTTTCTTGGAGTTTCACTTCTCTTGCCCCAGTCTGGAGATTCAGCCGCACATGGAGTCCTGCAGGGACAGCCTGCCCTAAAAGCCAAGAAAAAAGAGGACTCATGAGGTAGACAGGCCTCGAAGGAACACTGCAATGGAATGGCTGGCTAACAAGCCAACGGGATTTATTAATTCATTAAGACCAGACTCTGCTGTGTTCCACTACCTGAATCCTTCCAGCTCTCTAATACACACACACACACACACACACACACACACACACATCCCTCACACATATTTTCTCTTTTTGCTAATACATATCAAATTAAGGGAATGAGGCGGATGGGCAAAGGCATCTGCACTTCAATCAAGAGACCAATAACCCCAGTTAGAATCTGCATCTTTAAACTGTTCTGTTTTCTTTAAACTGAACTATAATAAGCCTTTCTGTTAATGTGCAGGTGAATGGTAAATATCTACTCACCCTTAAGGATATGGCTACATCACTACATCCTTCATGACAACCCTTTTTGCCCCTTCCCTGATGGTCCCAGAAAACCCCAGAGAGCTTGCCATTCCAGCAAGCTTAGACCTCACCACCCTCATCTATTCATCATCAGGCTCCTTCTATGAGGCTCTCTCCTTGATGAGCACAGGGACTATATATCCTATTGTATTTCCCAAGCCTAGACCAGCGTGAGATTAGAAGGTAAGAAGATAGAGCAAACCAAGGAGACAGGGAATGGAATCAAAAGAAACTAAAAACCTCTTCCCATCCATCTCAGAAGAGTTGATCCACTTGCTGGAAAAAAAAAAAAAAAGTAATGTGAAAAGTAATGGGCTATTCATACACATTGTATAAAATTACTCAAAGATAGTTAAAAAGCAGGAAAAGACGCTACAAAAAAAAAAAACTACAGGCCAGTATCTCTGATGAACACAGAAGCAAAGATCCTCCACAAAATATTAGCAAACCAAATCTAACAATATATTAAGGAAATCATTCACCACGATCAGGTGGGATTTATTCCTGGGATGCAAGGGTGGTTCGATATTTGCATATCAATCAACGTGATAGGTCACATCAACAACAGAAAGCATAAAAACCATACACTCATTTCAAGAGATAAAGAAAAGGTGTATGACAAAGTACAATATCCATTCATGATAAAAACCCTCAACAAACCAGGTTTGGAGGAAACATACCTTAACATAATAAAGGCCATCAATTAAAAACCCACAGTTAACATCATCCTCAATGGGAAAAAACTGAGAGCTTTTCCCCTAAGATCAGGAACAAGACAAGAACATCCACTCTTGCCACTTTATTCAACACAGTACTCGAAGTCCTAGCCACAGGAATCAGACAAGAAGAAATAAAAGGCATGCAAATCAGTAAGGAAGAAGTAAAACTTCTGCTATTTGCAGATGACATGATACTATATGTAGAAAACCTTAAAGACCACACTAAAAAACTACTAGACCTGATAAATGAATTCAGTCAAGTCAGAGGATACAAAACCAATATACAGAAATCTGATACATTTCTATACACTAATAATGAAGTAGCAGAAAGAGAAATTAAGAAAACAATCTCATTTATAATTGTACTAAAAATATTGAGATACTTAAGAATATAACTCAACAAAGAGATGAAAGACTTATACTCTGAAAACTATAGAACACTGATGAAAGATGTCAAAGAAGGGACTCTTGGGTGGCTCAGTCAGTTAAGCATCTGCGTTTGGCTCAGGACACGATCCTAGAGTCCTGGGATCAAGTCCTGCATCGGGCTCCCTCCTCAGTGGGGAGCCTGCTTCTCCCTCTGCCTGCTGCTCCCTCCGCTTGTATACTCTCTCTCTCTCTCCCTCTCTGACAGACAGATACAAGCCTATCAAGATGAATGAATGAATGAATGAATGAATGAATGAATGATACTGAAGAAGACTAACAAATGGAAAGATATTCCACGCTCATGGATTGGAAGAACAAATATTGTTACAATGTCCACACTACTCAAAGCACTCTACACATAATGCAATCCCTAAGCAAACACCAAAAGCATTTTTCACAGAGCTAGAGAAAATAATCCTAAAATTTGTGTGGAACCACAAAGATGCCAAATAGCCACAGCAATCTTGAAAAAGAAGTAAACTGGAAGTATAACAATACCAGATTTCAAGATATACTATAAAGCTGTAATAATCAAAACAATATGGTACTGGCACAAAATGGACACTTGGATTAATGGAACAGAATAGACTCCAGAGATAAACCCACAATTATATGGTCAAGTAATGTATGACAAAGGAGCCAAAAAGACAACCTCTTCAACAAATGGTGTTGGGAAAACTGGACCAACTTCTTACACCAGGAACAAAAATAAACCTAAAATAAATTAAGGACCTAAATGTGAGACCTGAAACCATAAAAATCCTAGAGGAGAGCAAAGGCAACAATTTCTTTGACATCGGCTGTAGGAACATTTTTCTAGAAATGTGTCCTAAGGCAAAGGAAACAAAAACAAAATTAAACTATTGGGATTAGATCAAAATAAAAAGCTTCTCCATAGCAAAATAAACAACAAAACAAGATGACAACCCACTGAATGAAAGAAGATATTGCAAGTGATGGACGTGATAAGAGGTTAGTATCCAAAATATATATGGAGAACTTACATAACTCAACACCAAAAAAACCCAAATAATCCATCTGAAAAATGGGCAGAAAACTGTACACTAGTGGTGGGAAGGCAAACTGGTGCAGCCACAGCACCAGGAGGAAATAGTATGGAGGTTCCCCAAAAATTAAAAACAGAATTACCATATGATCCAGTAATTCCACTACTGGGTATTTACACAAAGAATACAAAAACACTCATTTGAAAAGATATATACACCCTATGTTTACTGCAGCATTGTTTACAATAGCCAAGTTATGGACGTAACCCAAGTGTCCATCAAATGGATAAAGAAGATGTGGTATATGTATATACAATGGAATATTACTCAGATATAGAGAAGGATGAAATCTTGCCATTTCCAACAACATGAATCTAGAGGACACAATGCTAAGTGAAATAAGTCAATCAGAGAAAGACAAATACTGTATGATTTTACTCATATGTGGTATTGAAGAAACAAAACGAGACAAAAAACAGACTCTTAAATACAGACAACACACTCACAGTTACTAGAGGGGAGGTGGGCAAAACAGGTGAAGGGGATGAAGAGAATACCTCTCATGATGAGTACTCTGTAATGTACAGAATTGTTGAATCACTGTATCATACACCTGAAACTAATATAACACCATACGTTAATTATACTGGAAATAAACAATACTTTTTAAAAACAGTATTTAAAAATCAAGCGTGCAAGATCACATACTGTAAAGAGAATGTCACACTTATTCATTCATTCATGCAGTTAACGTTTACCGAGCAACTACTATATACCAGCCACTGTGATAGGTTCTAAGAATACAAAGAGGAATGTTAATGGCCACAGGGATAGAAAATTTTAGGGAAAGCGTTCAAGATACTAGAAATCTAGAAGAAAGCTGCTCTGACACCTCAACTTTGTGCTTTCTCCTGCCAGAGGATGGCATGGCCTTGCTGATGCTGAATTTGATTCAAGAATCAAAAAAGGATGAAAATAAAAAAATTCCTTTAAGGGAAGCATATAGCACAATTTCTCTCAGAACTTGATCAGATAAACCGTAAGTATAAAAGGGTAATGATGTAACAAGAATTCAAGTTTTCTCAATTATGGCAGAACCACAGTGAAGTCCAAGTTCCACTGACCACTGTGTCTCCACCAGAGAACTAATAAGGAGCCAGGGAAACAGCATGCCAAGACAAGCTGTTCTGTTCCTGCTGCCCCACTTCAATAGGGAATTTCTGTATCTTTGGCTAAAAAAATTAATGGGAACTTAAGTACATGAATATGTCTGCATAACCATCTCCTTCTAATCTTAAAAGCAACCAAAATGCTTCAAGGTTATAAAAAAATATATCCAAAGTAGAGTGGGGAAAACTTTCTCTGGGGAGGCTTCCTGAATAAGGTTAAACTGGGGATTAAATGAGGCAAAAAGTGAGACCCAGACTGGGAAAATAGGGAATCCAAAATAGATAGAGCTGTGCGTACGAAGACTCAGACACACAAACTGACAGGCCAAATTCAGGAGGCCAGGAGAAGAAGCAGGGAGAACTGGAAAGGCTATGGAGGCAGCTGACAAGACGAGGCCAACTCGTGGCAACAATAACAAGGAACTGACAACGTCTATGCTTTTCCTAGGATCATGGGACAGGAGGTAACTTCTTCAGCATTAATCTTTGAATGTGTCAAGGCGACACGTCTCACCTGGAGAGATCCCAAACTGACAAAATGACAGAATATCTTCTTGGACTAAAGGCTAATAAGCAGGTCATCATTGACATTCTCTTTACCTCACCATCCCCCATACCCAATGCACCTCTAAAACCTAGTAATTTTTCCTGCTATAACATCTCTTCATTTCATTCTGTCCTCCTCACCACTGCTCTTGTCCAAACCATCACCATGTCTCTTCTGGACAGTGCCACAGCCTTCTGGCTGGCCTCTCTAACCTACTCTTAGCTCCCAGTCCAACTATTCTTTACAAAGAGTAGCTTGGTTTTTTTTTCAGAATACAAATCTGACTATGTCATTACCCTGTGTCAAACCTTTTAAGGGCTTCCGACTTCTCTCGGAATAAAGATGAAAGTCCTCACGGTGGTCAGTGAGGCCCGTTAGTATCTAGCTCCTGCCTGCCTCGTCAGCCTTATCCACTCCCCATTCTTTTTCCATTCCATGAAAGAAGCCTGCTTACTCCTACACATGGGTCATTCCACTTGCTGTTTGCTTTGCCCAGAATGCTCTTTCCAACCCCAGCCTCCCTATCTCATGTTCCCAATCCCAACTAACAGTCACTTCCTCTCAGTGGTATCCTCTACTTCCCCACACCAGACCCGGCTGCTCCCTACAGTCTTTCAATGCACCATGGACCTTTTCTTTACAGCAGTTACCACAATCAGTGGTTACAGTTTAGTTTTTTTATTCATCTGGTAAAAAGAAATGGTCACCATTTTATCCCCAGGGCCTATCCCATCCATGGTCTAGTACACAATAAATCCTCAATAATTATTTGTTGAGTAAAAATGAAAAATGAAAAAGAGAAAAATCCTAGCTCACCTAGAGGTATGTGGAAAGGCCAAAAAGGATTTTCACTAGCTCAAGAGGAGTCATAATAATTAGTCATGTTAATTGTTTCTTTTGTAGTAATACTACTAATAATAATACAAACAACAGTAGCATTTTTAATTTTCAGACTTCTGATCAAAATTAGAAATGGACAAGATGAAAAAAAACAATGTGACTAATAGTTTCAAAACATAACAGGCTATATGGTGCCAAAGTGGCCAAGGAACAGACTAGAATCTTATGTGAATCAATTTATTTTATTTGGGGAAAATTCCAAAATTACTCCCTTCACATAAGCCACCACAGGGGGCAAGAGCAACCACAATAGCATTAACTTAAAATACAGGTTATGCTCATTTAAGATACACAAAACCAGCAATGACAGAGTCAGAGGCAGCAGAAAACAGAATATTTTAAATGTTTCCACCCCACTGGGAAGAAGGCCAACTTAGCGTGCAACCTGACCTGCAACCTTCTAGGGCCTCTATGAAGGGACCAGGACACTCAGAAAGAGCAGAGTGGAGACAAAAAGTCACAATGTACATCCAGGTAAAGAGTCAGGGACTGAAAGGTGAGGGCAAGGGGGCAGGCAGAAAATATGACAGCGATCCAGAAAGGCAAACAGGCCTGCAAAGCCTACTGTGTCTGTGTCCCTACCACTGGCTCTCTGGGGACAAACCATGGCCTGAAAAAACGGTCTCTGAACAGGAAGAAACACCGTCCAAATTAAGTAAGGCCATATCATACTTGAATTTTGACTCCCACTGGGTATCTGTCACTGACTTTAATCACAATACAAGACCCAGGTAACAAGTCCTGCTTTTCCAAGGGGGAAAATCTGCAGCAGATTGCATTATTGTCTCCAATTGTCTTCCCCCTTGCCTGGATCCACACCCTTTGTCAGGTGACCCTGCAGCACCTCCTACCGTGGTAAGAGTATTTTCCTACCCTTTGACTCTGGACTTGGCTTATGACATGCTTCGGCCAGTGGGATGTCAGCAAATGGGCCACAGCAATTTGAAACGTGCTTGTGTGTTTTATCTGTCTTTTGGAATTCTACCATCACCACGAGAATTGTTCGCTAGCATTCTGGTCTGAGAAGGATGGGACCCATGGAGCAAATGTGGACCCCAATTGCAGACTGGAGCTAAGACCATCTGAGCTTAGCCATGGTCAACCAGGTCTAGCTCATCTATAGACACAAGAGCAAGAATAAAAGACTAGATTTCTCTGATAACTTTTTACTCTGAACTACCTTTAAACTTATACAAAAACTGAAAAAATAATACGTTCCATATATTGCTCACACAGCCTTTGCCAATGTTAATAGCATTAACTTAACATAGTAACATAGTCATAGATAATTATCACAACTGGGAAATGAACAATAACATTAACCAAACTATAAACATCCTTTTCAGGCCTTACCAGCGTTTCCACCATGTCCTTTTTTGTTCCAGGATCCCATACGGCCTTTGGTTGTTACTTCTCCCTAGTCTCCTGTAGTCTGCAAGAATCCCTCATCCTTCCCTTGTCTTTCATGATCCTGACACCATCAAGGAATACTGATCAGTTTTTCAGGACTGTCTGGTGTCTTCTCATGATTAAACTGAGGTCATGCATCCTTGACAGATGCACCAAGAAAATGATGACATGATGTTCTCAGTCCATCATATTACAAAGTTTGTGGTGTTAATATGTCTTATGACTGGTGATATCGGACTTGATCAACTAATAGAAGTAGTATCCCTACTGAGTTTTTTCCACTGTAGTAAACAAAAATCAGAACAAACTACCAAACTGAGAAGAATAGCTTGGCAACTTTTCATCAACTTCAAGTAAGAGCTACCATATGAACCCAGCAACTCCACACCTAGGTATATACCCAAGAAATTAAATCTAAAAGCATATGTTCACCAAAACGTGTACATGAATGCTCATCGTAGCATCATTTATAATAGCTAAAATGTGAAGACAACCCTAATGTCCACTAACTGATAAATGAAGAAAAAGTGATATACATATAATGGAATGCTATTCAACCATTAAAAGAAATGAAATACTGACAAATACAATATGGATGAAACTCGGATACATTATGCTCAGTGAAAGAAGACCGAAAAAGTCACATATCAGATGGTTCCTTTTAAATGAAATTTCAGAAGAGGCAAATCAAAAGACACAGTACGTCGGTGGTTATCAGGAGCTAGAGGGAGGAAGGAACAGGACGTGACTGCTAATGGGGATGGGGTTTTTTCCTGGGCTGATGAAAATGTTCTGGAATTAGACAGTGCTAATGGTTGTACAGTACTGTGCATATACCAAAAGCCACTGACTTGTTAAAAAAAATTACAAGGGAAATACTTTGAGATTATAGAAATCCCTTTTCTCTTCAAACCACACCATTAGGAGAATCCTTTTGCAATAATTACCACCATGGTGGCGGTCTAATGGCAATTTTCTACTTCCTTCCTTCCTAATATGTTAATTGAAATTTCAAGTACAGTAAGAAGTAGGGCATAATGAACACATACATCTACATCACTTAACTGTTACTTTTTTGTCACATTTGCTTTGCCTTTTTGTACTATGAAATGTTACAAATAGAAATATAACACACAAAAAGGAAACACCACAATATGTCAGTTCTAAATATTTCCATATGCACCTCTCAAAAAATATAAAGAAAACTTGCTACAAGAAAGAGGGAGAGAGAGAGAAACAAAAAAAAAGAAATTTCAGTACAAAGAACTCTCAGTCCTCCATCTATTAACAATTTACTTAAATAATAATATGGCTGCATGGTTATTTTCTTCTATGAGTTATAATTCAATACTATCATTATTGATTTTGTTGCTCAGTTGTTGCAGCTTGCCAGTTAGGAATTCCTTCAGGTTGGCTCTTGTGTCCTCTGAGCGAGTTCCTTTCCCCCATCATTTTTTTTTTAAGTATTTCCCTACTTTTTGGTTCCGTAAGAGGTTACAAGTTCATGTTGTATTTTCCTTTCCTTGCCCTGGAATCAATTACTTCTTAAGGACTTTTAGTTTCTTTTACTAAAGGATAGTACTTAGAAACCAAGATCTGGGTGCTAGGTATGCTTATTACTACTAGGGTACCATGGTTCTTAGACCCTGTGAGACAGAACTAAGAAATTTACGTATGTGTACACATTCATATATATGCTCATATACATGTATCTCTATTTCGCTATTTTTATATCTATTAAAAACTACAAGTTTATACTGTATCTCAGATTTCAGTCTAACACCACAGAGTTCATTTGTCTTTCCCCTTTCCTTACTTGCAACTTCTTTCTCCAACGGAGAGAAACTTGGCTATTATCTGCAATGTATTTTTTTTATTGTTCAATTCTAGCATGAATATAGTTTCAAAATTGGTAACCCATACCCCTATGAGAAATACATTTACCAAACTAGATTACAGCATTTACGTGCAGTTCTTTTGTCTCTGACTTCACAGTATCTAGTCAAGGTATCTTTTCACGAGGTCACTTAGGTTAGCTCTTTTCTTCCTTACTCCCGTGTAGTATGATTATGTTACTAATGTGTGATGCTTAGTTCATTTGTTAGTGTCTGTATTCCATTTTGTGGTTCCCACTCCTCCACATGCCGGTTGGTTTAACTGTTTATTTGGGGGGGGGCGCATTTTAAGGGTATGTGAACTATCTCTGGAGTTCTAAGACAGAACTATACAAAAAGAAACTACTGTGGTTTTTAAGCCAAGTTTGGAGGTGGTTTGTTTATTGTGGCAATTCATTCCGATGGTCCTGAAACAAGGAATTTAAAAGTGTCCAATATAAAGAACAGTTCTTTTTTCTGAAATTATGTAGTTTTTATCTTTTTAGTGTTAAAATGCCCCTTTATAAAATGAGCGAATGACGATGATGGATAATAGTGGGTTGTTTCTATGTTAAGGCTCTTAACTCAGCAAAGTAAAAAAGCTGGCCTCTGGTGCCCAAAATTTGCTTTTCAACTTTTTCCTATCCATCAAACACCACAGTCTGGAAACTCCCCCATCTATTCTACCAACCTTCTCCAGGACGTTTGAGAATTATTCTCCATTGTACACTTTAAGCGATGGTATTTTATGGCATATAAACTGTATATCAATAAAACTGTTTAAAAAATACATTTCCTTAGATAAAGCATTACCTTCTCCTTTCAAATCCCAGAACGGCAATTAGTGTATCAGATACAGTCCAAGGTGACACCAAGGATTTCTAGGGGCCATGAAAGAGCGCTAAGCACAGAGCCTCTACAGTCCCAGGACAGTTGTGGGTATGGTATGAAGAAGAAAATGGACCAAAGAAAGCCTGAGGCCGTGAAGCACATAGGCAAGAGGAACCCTAGTAGAAGGGCAGGTAAGAAACAGTGATCCGGGGGCGCCTGGGTGGCGCAGTCATTGGGCGTCTGCCTTCGGCTCAGGGCGTGATCCCGGCGTTCCGGGATCGAGTCCCACATCGGGCTCCTCCGCTGGGAGCCTGCTTCTTCCTCTCCCACTCCCCCTGCTGTGTTCCCTCTCTCGCTGGTTGTCTGTCACATAAATAAAATCTTAAAAAAAAAAACAGTGATCCAAGAGGGAGGAGCCAACAGGAATGCCCAAAGGAGGCCGACAAGTAAGAGAGACAAGTGAGAAGGCCCATCTATAAGACGACAGGGAGCGGTAAGGGTCGAAAAAAATGCCTCTTCTAAAAGCATCAACTTTTAAAATAGAAAAGCCAAACAAAATATATCTATAAATGAAATTCATCCCCCAGCCAGTTTATGACTGTTGGGAAAGAGGTTTCACCTACTGACAAACTTTGCCTGACTCAGTGTTTGTCCCAACTCCTCCCAGTTCCTAGTGATTACAAATTTGCCCCGCCTGGACTCACAAAGGCAGGGTCCCCCCTGGACTCACAAAGGCAGTGCCCCGAGTGAGAATACTGTGCAGCCCAGCTGCCCTGCTTCAGCAGAGTCAGGGCCAACTCAGATGGATGCCAGGGTGCTCGTTTTTGCCTTGCCATCAGATGCCTCAGCAGTTATATAGCTTTGGGAGTGGTGCAAAGTATGGCCTGTCCTCTAGAGGCTCCTGCCTGGACACCTCCCCCACTAGGGACTTCTAGGCTCTTTCAAGTCATCCTTGGATGCAGTGTCAGGAAATCAAGGGTTACGCTGACAGCCTGCTCCAATGAGGGCTAGCCATGCAACCATGTGCCCTGCAACTCTGCTACCCACTCAGCTCTGCCCTTCAAGGCCGGGTGAACCGAGCCAAATTCCTTTTTCTTTCTGAAAATTCATGCCCTATGTGCCAAATGAAAAGAATCTATTGTGTCTGCATTCCCTCATGTGTTAGACTGTTGTGAAGAACAAATGAGAAAATACTCTGTCCGTGTAGTGAAGAAGTTAAAAGTGCTTCAGGAAACAGACCCCCAAAAAGGTAAATGTCAACCACAATGAAAAGATGACACCTTATTTATCAAGTCCCATAGGTATACGTCAACAAGAGTAGAAAAATCCCGATTATGCTGAGTTTCCAATTACCTGTGTCTACAGCTCAGGCTCAACACCAGGCACACAGTAGGCCTCCAGAAAGGTCAGCTTGAATGCCGGCCCCCTGCCCCTACCTCCCCCAGAACCTACGGAATAGGAGGATTATGGAACAGGAAGCGGTGCCACTCACCTCATTGGGGCCTCCAAGTCCCTAAACAGGGCTGGTCAGAGCTGAGACTTTACAGGCCCAGTTGCCATGACTACCGCAGCCCTCTCCTTCTGTTTTTTTATTCAAAACCCCCAAACAAGTCCTGGCAAGATCCCTGCCTCACACAAATGAGCATCTATCCCGTGTCTCAGGCAAAACTTGAACAGAACCACTAACAAAAAAATGTGCAGAAACCTCTCTAAAGTGCTGAACCCTGAACCACTGCTTTATGTTATTATATTTTGAAGGGTAACACCAATAAAGACCTTTTTTTTAAAACAGTGAAACATGCAGTGAACCAGTCTGGATTGTAGTTATATTTAAACATTTTTTAAAAGTACTCAACAATGACAGAATGAGAAAAACATGAAAATATTCTCCAAACTGATTTTGTACTCTGAGTCACAGAATCTAAGACTCTGGGCAGGGCCGTAGAAGAATTATCTGGCATGACTTCCCAGGGTGGAAATCCCTCACTAGCATTAAAGCCCCTCAGAACAAAAGACTCCACCGTTTTCCTCAGAACAGCTAACCAGACAGCTCCCACCACCCTCCAACACTATGCTCCAAAAATCTCATCTGCTGTGACCTATGCAATGTCTCCTTCCCAGTCCTCAAGGAGGACAGACAACAGGTGGTCACCAACCTCTTCATACAGAATTCACAAGAGCAGTGTTCTTCAAGAACAAAGACTAGCAATGCTACTGAGAAGACTTCCTGTGTTAGAGTCAGAGAGGTACAGGACAAAGGCTCAAAGTAACCATATGTAGGACACAGTGAATCTCTTTTCATAACTGGCTTTTCAGCAAGCATTTACTGAGGGTTAGGCAAGAACCTGCTCTTTTCTAGGCATCCTTTCTACCACAGCTTACTGCACACCCACTGAGGGCCACTTCTTTTTTTTTTTTTTTTTTTTTTTTTTTTTTTTTTATTAATAATGATTTTTTATTATATTATGTTAGTCACCATACAGTACATCCCCGGTTTTCGATGTAAGGCTCGATGATTCATTAGTTGTGTATAACACCCAGTGCACCATGCAATATGTGCCCTCCTTACTACCCATCACCGGTCTATCCCATTCCCCCACCCCCCTCCCCTCTGTAGCCTGAGGGCCACTTCTTACGTTGGCCGTTGGCCGCTAGGAAGAATTCCACATGAACAAGACCAATTGCTGCCATTGAGGGGAAGGAAGTAAATGAAGACGACCGGCAGTAACATTTGGAGTTCCAAGTCCAGAGAATGGCTTTCAGAAAGCAAGCAAAGAAATGAACATATTTAGGGGGCCATGAGAAATCTGAAGCATTTGGAGCTCAGCATATAAAAGAGAGATACAAGAAACAAGGAGGCTAGTTGAAAAGCTATTATACTTGTCCTAATCACATGTAATAAAGCCTGAACCAGGTGAATGGGTAGAATGAGACAGTAGTAAGGAATGATCATATTTTAACCAGACAAACTAGGAATCTTATCATGGCCATCAATCTTCTTTCCCTCAAAAGCACCAGACGTTTAGGCATATGCAATAATTCTCCCACCAGCCTCAAGTACCTGTCAGTGGTGATGGGCTGAGGGGTTATTTCTACCCACAGACCCACATGGGCATTCCATGTCTGTTTCCTAGCCTGCTGATTGCCTCTGTTCCCCTTCCATCTCTATCCTCAATGTGTACCATGTTCCTCTTCAGCTTAGAAGACAACCCAGTAAGTAAGACTAATAGATACAGCACAGCCTCTTAATCAGAGCACTTGGAATGTTGCACTCATGCTGGAAATCTGGTTTTCAATAACCCTGTTAACTGTTAAGGTGTACTAATTCCGGCCATTTCTTTCTTTTTAAATATATACTCCCCCAGGCGCCTGGGTGGCTCAGTTGGTTAAGCGCCTGACTCTTGGTTTTGACTCAGGTTGTGATCTTGGAGTCATGGACTGAGCCCCATGTTGGGCTCCCGGCTCAGAGGAGTCTGCTTGAGATTCTCTCCCTCTCCCTCTCCCTCTGCCCCTCCCCTGGCTCATGCTTTCTCTCTCTCTCTCTAAATAAAACCTTAACAACAACAACAAAAAAAGATATACCCTCCAACCAACCCCTACTCTCTCAACCTTACAAAATCTTGAATATATCCAGACTTCAATCTATTTTCAGTTGCATACCCCTACATGTGTTGGGGATGAGGAGAAAAGCCTAAAGAAAATTCAAAGAGGAAGGGAATCACCAAGACACCAAAGGCCACGCAGCTAGGAATAAACCAAAGCACACCCCTACAGTCTCTCCAGCCCTCTAAACCCACCTCGTAATTCTGAAGTCAATTAAAACTGCATCTGTAAAAGTCTCAGTATAAATGATATTAACCATGAGAGACTGTCAATGAGCTTCACTTAATAATGAGGAGAGGGGAAATGCCAACTTGGAAGTGAAGGAGTTAAATGTGCCCATTTCCCAGGGGTCAAGGGCCTTGGCTTCACTACTGCTCATTTTCTGGAGGAGACTCTTGGGAATTCCAGAGTGCCTGCATTTCCCACCCAGGCACAATTTCATTAGCAGCTCATTAGCAGGAGTGGCAACCAATCCTGACTCCTGTTTTTCATAATATTTATTTGTTAATTGACACTTTGAACACAGGTTGACTGAGAACCAAATGAAAGTGCTAAAACCACTCAGTCAAATTTAAAACACAAAGATTGTATTCTAAACATACCCTTTGTTCTCATTTATTTTCCTCAAACAAGTCATAATTTAATAAGGGGGTTAAAAAAGCAAAGTGCAAAGATATTGTACTTTAATTTTTAATCCTTTTTTCCCCACCCCATCAATCCCCAGGGCTCCTGACATCATAATTGGCTCTATTTGTTCTCTCTTACAGCACCTGTTAGCTCAAGGGCAAAACGTGGCTCTATGAATTATTCCAAAACAGTATTAGTGACTCCTGACCTCTACAATTTCCCCAGGGCCTGCTGAAGAAGCCCCTCAGCTTAGATGCTCCCTGCAGTGGTAAGAGAGGAAATCCATAGGTAGGACTGGAACAAAATTCCTAGGACAGATTTTCTCTCTGGATCAGCTCTAAAGGATGGCACACTTAAATCTCTCCCCTTTGCGGGGGGGGGGGGGTCCCCATGCAAAAGAGGCAGATGGAGAAACAGATACAGTGCAGAGAAGGCAGTCAAGGAAACAACTGGTCCCAAGACCTTCTCCCACCACTGTGGAGGGGACCTCCCTTAAACAGAGGCAACTTCAACAACAACATGAGGTCACTCAAGCCTTCTTTCACCTATCCAAGTGTGATGACAATCTCAATTCGTTGCCTCTTAATTTAAAATCTGGGATCATCAGTATTAAGGGACCTACTTAATAGTGTTGTGCTTTGCTTTATTCACTTTTACTGCCAACTTCGCCAGGAGTTACAGCCCCTAACATCTGGGGGACCTGGGCAGTGGTCCAGACCAGCGGTAGAGGGCAGAGAGTGAGGAAGATCCAGGTTCCAACTCCAGTTCTACCTCTTAGTACCTCCCAGAACTTGGGAAAATAATCTCTGTGACCCATGTACAGAATGGGGCTCAGAGTACCCTCTCCATAGAGTTCACTGTGAGGAGTAAGAGATCATACGTGTGGGATGCTTAGGGTTGAGTCCCCAGAGCCCTCAATAATGGTGTTTCATGGCTCTTGCCTCTCTGTGAGTTGTTCAGTTTTCCCAGCTATGAAACAGGGACTAGCTCCATGATAGATGGTCACACTGAGTGTTAATAGGCTCTTAGTACATACCTGATTGAGTTCTGAGCGGGGGGGTGAGTACATGATTTTTGTAGAATTTTCACGTCAAACTGCCTCATTAAGGCTACAAAAAGTTCAATGACAATAAAGTCTTCAAGGCATCCAAACTGAGAGTTGTAGCAAATGAGCCGGTTAAACCAGGCCTGTACCACAATGAAAATACCCACTACAGCTTTCCTTGACTGGGGCCACCAGCAGGCCAACCAAACCCATTTAAAGTGGGGAAGTCTCTATCCCACTCCCCAAGACATCAGAACAGAAACCAAAGAGTTTAGATCCAGAAACATAACTTAGGTAAACATGGGGAGGATTTAAATGAGAACAACTGCCAACCAGCAACAAAGAAGAAGGGTTTCAGGAGTCCTGATAAACTTAACTCACAGGCTTAAGCCAGTTTTGCAACAATGCACCATAAAGCTTATAAAAGCAGCTGCCTTGCTCCGGCTCCTCAGGGGACTATGCTGGCAGGTGCCCACCCAAGCATGGGCGAGGAGGTCTGGATGTTGTGGGCCGCTGAGCACAAGGCTGGCGCTCCAGCAAGCTTGCTGATGTGTATACTTCCGACAAGCATTCTGTTCCACACCTCCACCCCATCACCATAACAGCTGATGCTGGCTCTGGCTGGGCCTCCCCACAGTCCTCCCAATCCTAAGCACCTAATGTGAACTTTGGAACCATCATTTGATTACATACACTCTACCCACTATCCATTCAGGCTGTGCTTCAAAGTTCTGGCCTTGGTACTCCCTCCCACTCATAACTGGATTCATTCCCTACTGAGCGATTATTTCTGGTCTGGATCCCTGGTGATAGAAATCATCTCCCAAAAAGCCATCCCAAGACACCGACACCCTCTTTCCACCTCCCATTTCAAATTTATAAAGGAGATGGCAAATCCCTCAAAACTCTAGGGATGCCAGTAACCTGAGCTAGGAGCAACGTTAGGAGATCATGAGAGCTGATCTCTACTGAAAAGATAAATGGTCTCTCCTTGTACCATGCCTCCTGCCATTGCACACAGGCAAAGAAAGCGTCACCTAAGGACAACTCTGTTGGCACTTTCCTTATGAAAAATCTTCAGTAGTTCTTTGCTGCCCTCCAAAGTACCAACACCCCTGCTGGTGTCCAAGACCTACCTAATCCACTCAGGTGCCTGCCTCATCTTCTCTGCCTCATCTCCCCTCATCCACAGTTACTCTACGCTCTGGCCAAACACACTCTATGCTTTCCTTTGTCCTTGATACTACCTCTTTCCTTGCTTTTAGCCTAATTCAAATCCATTTTTTAATGGCCTAGCTTGAAAAACTCCACATGGTTTTATCCATTGTCCTCCCTTCCAATCTCCAGAGTGTCTTGCTTATTCCTCTCTAATGGCACTCTATTTATTTTCTCTTAGTCATTTGAGTTCTTCTTACTCATCAAACAGACATTTACTGGCCACTTTCGGTATGCCAGGTCTTAGGGAAATCAAAGATGAGACATGGCCTCTCCGTGATTAAGGCAATCACTGGTCTAGTGAGGGAAACAAATCCATAAAATTGTAATACCTGTCAAATTTTTCCTGCAGGTTATATTCCTCTTGAAGTCAGGACATCTTTATATTCCTTACATTGCTAAATAGAGTGCCTGGTACATAGTAAATGTCCACTGTGTATATGTTCCACAACAAAAATGAGCAAGCTTTATGGGAAGAAAAGCAAACAATCTCATCTTTCTGAAACGCAGGGTAGAAGGATGTATTGCTGCAAAGACAGTCTTTAATTTGGGACCAGGGGAAAATAAAACTTAATTTAAATGTATTTTTAAATGTGTTTTATTTCTACAGTATCACTCCTCGACCCAGGAAAAAAAAAATGAAAGAGAGGTACAAAGACTAAAAATTACACAGAAACAGAGAGCGAGAGATCAAGAGAATGGGAGGCAAGCATGGTTTATAGTTCTTAACAGTTAAACACACACATCAGACTTCACTGCAGACTTCTGAGTATTATCACCTCTAATTATAAGCTTTAGTGGATGAACTGTTGGTCACAGCTCTACAACTGCTCTTTATCCTTAACCCTTCAAGTGTTTCCAAGTCCACCAACAGAAGGAAGATAGAGCTAGTGGTCAGGAAGGCAACAAGAACAATATCACCTGAGACGAGCTGGTGAAGACTGAAATCATATGTGTAATATTTAAGTACACAATTACATATTTCTGAGAAGGTCCACAGCCTTCATCAATTTCTTAAAGAGGTGTGTCAATCACTCTCCGAACACACATTATCAACACGCATACCTGGGAGAGCCTTTAGGCCAATCCTGAAAAGGCAACTCAGCAAAAAGCATTCTAGTATACTGTAGGTCAAGGATATAAATTAATTCAACACCTCTGGGCACATGGCAACATGATTACAATCGTAACTGTTCATTTCATTTGACCCAGCAGATTCCACTTCTAGGAATGTCTCCAATGGAGACACCCACAGAAGTGCACAATGATATATGGATAGAAAGTTCATTACAACATTTTATAAACTGTGTTAAAACCAGCAACAAATGGTGACCAGCCTTGAAAATTCTCTGAGCAGACAAAACTGATTTCATCAAACAAACAAAGCATAATTTAACTTATTTTGCAAGACTAACTTGACCTGGGTCATTTCTTGCTTATGCCTCTAGACATCATAAGGAAAACCTGAATCTGAGTCCCAAGGTTGACAGGAGGTGACCACTGACCATTTCTCTGTTCAGGAAATTCTAATACAATAACCAATCACTGTGCAGAATACACTATATAAGCTGCATTATAACAATATACCCCAAACCTCACTTGTTATTTTGGTTTGAGTATTCCCAGTTTGCAAACTGTCTGTTTGGTGTGTGCGTAACTAAGTTTTACAAACTACTACTTTGGTGGTTCCTTGTTTTTACCCATCTCTGAACTTTTGATAATTGTGAACAACGACAAACAATACAAATGTCCATCACAGGGGATCTGTAGCCTAACACAGCATATCCCTTCAACGGAATAAAAGAAAGAGGGAGACTTGTACTGACATAAAAAGATGACTAAGACTAAGCAAAAAGAAAAAATTGCAAATATATGATTTCATCTTTCTTTTTAAAGAACATATAATGTTAATGTCGCAGCAGCATAGTTTCCTAATCTATCCAAATCCCCACACAAAAACAGACTCAGTGACTAGATAGCAAAACCAAACCCATAAGCAACATTTATATCAAAACTAAGTGAAAAAGTATCTATGGATCCCAAAACAGAAGCAAATGAAGACAAATCACCAAATGACATCAGATCTGAATGGTATCAGTCTCTGTATGGGAGGATAGAGGAAGCAATAAGGTGTCTTCTAGACTTTAGAAAGAACAACTCCAACGTAGTTAAGAGGTATTCACAGAAAAAACACAGTGGGAAAATAGGAGAACAGCAGTTGAACCTAGGAGGTATTTTTCCCAGTCCAATAGTGGGCAAGTCCAAGAAACCCGTGGTAAATTCTCAAGGGGCTGGACAAGTGAAGTCCCACTGAACTCTCAGTTTAATCAACCTGCACTTTCTATCAGCACAGGGTCCCATAAAAAGACACTTTCAAAGTGGAGCCAAAACTGAGCAAAATTGGAACAACAGAAATAAAGGAAAGAGGAGGTCCAGTGGGAGAAGAAAACAGAGTCAGTGAAGCTCATGTAGGAAGCTGCCATGTTTGTGAACACTACATGAAAACAACAGAAGAGGGAGCACTATGAATTTAGAAAAGGTAATTAAAACCACGTTTCTTTCTAACAGTTTAAGAATTCTTATTTCACCTAAGAATAAGCAACAGAAAAGTACTGAGGTCAAATCCTATACAGTAAAATTATTAAAAGACAGTAAAAAAGAATGTGGACAAGAATAACATGCCTACCGATAATGTAAGCAAGCCAGAAAGACAAAGCCACAAACAGATCAAAACTTGAGCTTGCTATTTCAAAATGAGCTAAATACATCTTTTTTAATGATACAAGATTTTCAAGAACAAAAATAGGAAATGAAGTGCCAAAACTCAAAGGAGAATTACAAATAAAAGACTAATCAAAACAGAAAATGTCTTAAGATAAAAAGAAGGTGAAAGGAAGAAAATTTAAAAACCAAAAGGAAATGAAAAAAAAAAAAAAAGTAAAATTTGTCAGTAACTGATAAACAATGAAGATAAAGAAGATCCAACATAAAGAATAAAGCCCAAACAAGGGAACAGAATACCAAAAACTGTAATTCAAGACAAATTCCCTAAAATAAAAAAAAATTTTTTTCAAACTATATATTGAAAGAAGACATTGTGTATCTGAGAGTAAGAGCCAGGATTATTCAACATCAAGACATATTCTACGAAAATTGTTGGATTGCAAAGTAAAAGACCATTTGGGCATCTACACGAAAACAGCAAATGACTAATAAAATTTTAAAAACTGGATTGTCAGCAGTGTTTTTGACAGCAAAGCCTACTGCCAGCAGAAGGTGAAGTAACACATTTAAGATAGTCAAAGAAAGAAAATGTGAGCCAAGGACTCTGTATCTACCAAAGAGACTTTTGGGTATAAAGACCACAGACAAACTTATCAACACACAAGAACTCAGAGAACATTGTTTCAATGATCCCTTAAGAATCTACTAGAAAACATATTTCAGACAACCAAAATCACTAGACAGACATTGTCTTAAGGACGGGTAGTATCAAATATATAACTGTGTGTAGAAATAAGACAAAACAAGGGTTAAAAAGAAATCATATAATGGCTATACGCTCTGACAACATACATACAGTATAGCTGTTTAAGAAAAATGAGAACACACACACACAAATGTTTTAAACAGTTTTCAGTTACCATATCAGGGGTAGTAATACTGCCACTCTCATACTGTTATATGTATAAAATGACACAGAGCAAATGAGTAATTATTAGGTATTTTAATTGTATACTTCCCTGTGTCCTAAATCCAGAATTCTTAGTGTGAAAGAAAAGAGATATGGATTTAATATCAAAGAGGTTTAACAAAAATCCTATCCTCCTGAATATGAAAATCCATTTGACTGCATGAGGTAAATTATCATTCATATATATATATATATATATATATATATATATCCTAGCTATTGTCAACAGAAAAGTCCTAGAAACAATGATCAACACAGTGGCAATGAGCAATCCTAAAGGCCAGACTGTAGTCTTAGAATACCATCTCCTATTAAACGAAACCAGGGCTTCCTATAGCAATGCCTGATTTTAGTCCTGAGCAGGAATTAAACAAGGTGAGCCTAGAATATTTTGTCACACCAGATAGTAAGAAACCTATCAATAACCACTACGGTAACAACTAAAGAACTTACTTGAAGACCTTCAATTGACCAAAGATGGGACAATTCAGTTTCAGTAAAAATGATGATTGCAAGGGATTAAAATATACCAAATACACTTAAAATCCATGAGTTCATAAAGGGGGGGGACCTTAATCACCTTCAGAGGAGGACTAGGAACCAATACATTTTGAAAACTGATAAGCAAGGAAAAAGAACCAAACATTTATTCTGTCTTTCCTTTATGAACTGTACCACTGGGTAACCAAATAGTGTATGAGGTGAAGTGTCTCTGTAAAAATAATTCATCTAAAAATAAAAAGAAAATGATAGATTTGAATATCACCATCCTGCAACTGCACGAGAAAGACAGGCAATCAGACATTATGTACTTCCTAATACAAGAACCCAAAACTATTTATAGTTTTGCCATAGGGACAGAACCTGAGTCTGATTGAGCTTCTGGACCCAGCTGACAATTTGTAAGAAATACTGAGATCTGAGGAACATGTTGAACTGCATCATGAGTATGAAATCAGCAAAATTCAATCTGGGAAATGACCTGAGCTCAACAGACAAATTATAAAGGAAAAAAAGAAATGGAGGAATAACCTGTAGAATCAAAGAAACTTGAAGGATATAACTTTTTTTCTTTTAAGGAAAACACTAAAGGGCCTACGGTGCACACTTGGGTAACATAATATTCTAAAGTGAAAAGAAGCAATTACTGCAAAACTCAAGCTAACAGTTACATCTGATGGGAGGAAGGTGTTATAGTTGGGACGGGGCATGGGAGGGGCTCCTGAGGTACCTGGTCAAGTTCTATTTCTTGATTTGGGTAGGATTTCAAGAGTGCTCACCTTTTAATAATTAAACTATACACTTTCAGTTTTTATATCTGTATTTAATTTTACAATAAAAAGGGTTTTTAAAAGAATATACACTAATATATATTATCTCCGGTGAAGAAACTGGACTTAAAAGGACGTTTACTGCCTATGTTATATATTTCCGTAATTATGACTCTTTAAAAAGCGAGCATGTATTAGAAAGTTAAATAAAGGTATATTTTAAAAAGAAAAAATGAGGAGAGCTGGAAAGAACAAACCAACCAACCATTTCATGTCCTTCACATAGAGTAAGTTCATTTGGGCTCCCTTGAAATATACTGTTATAACTGAGATCTATCTATAAATTATATACCTACAACATACACACTTTCTAAAATGAGAATGATACAGAATACCCTATTGTCATAATCAACATAACAGTACTCATACATTCCAAAACATTCTGCTAAGTAGACATAAATCCAATCAATCAAAAGTAAATTGCATAGTTGCGATGAAGTACCTAACAGGTATTTCGCTATAGGTACGGCTTTACAAGGTGGTGGTCCAGAGGACTGCGAACAGGAAGGAGCCTTGCCCAACTAACAAGATGCTGGGTTCGACCTCAGTGTCTTTGTCCCCAAATGATCTTTAACAGAGCCCTCACCCAACCAGGCCATCTGTCCTCTAGGTTTAAGTGGGGAAACCGAAGAGTGGAAGAGGATGGGCACTTCAGGAGGATTCATACATGCACTGGCAGTGGTGGGTAAGTTAAAAGTAGAGAGGATTAAAGAGTTTTTAAAATAGGACTCATTTCCCTTCATCCCCTCTTGCCTTTAGAGCTAAGCATCTCTGAGTTATATTTAATGCTTGCTATGAACTGAATGTTCGTGTCCCATGGCCCCCCGCCTCCCCAATTTATATGTGGAAACCTAATCCCCAATATGATGTATTTGGAGGCAGGGCCTTGGGGAGGTGAAGAGGTCATGGTGAGGGTGGGGCCTTCCTGAGTGGGATTAGTGCCCATATAAAGGAAACCTCAGAGAGTTCCCTTGTCCCATCCACCAAGTGAGGCCACAGCAAGAAGAGAGCCATCTATGAACTGGAAGCCAGCTCTCACCAGACACTGAATCTGCTGGTGCTTTGATTTTCGACTTCGCAGCCTCCAAAACTGTGAGAAATAAATTTCTGTTGTTCATAAGCCACCCAGTCCATGGTATTGTTATAAAAGCCCAAACAGACTAAGACAATGTTAAATGCCCATAATGACTGAAAAGCACAAATCAACAACCAGAGTTTGTGAGCTATATCCACAAAAATCTGTCAAAGTGGCTTCTAGACAGGAGTCGGGGCAGCTCTGCCTTAAGGCAGATCGATGGAAACAGAACTTTTAAAAAATTTCTATCCCTTAAACTTTAGTTTTCCTTTGCAGCACGAGGTATCTCAAAACAAGGACATCAGACCAAACTGCTCCAAAGAGTAAAAGCAATACTCCCAAGGACTGTCCTGAGTGTGTGGAAGCCAAGGAGAGGCAAGAAAATGATATATGTGCTTAGTTTTTATGTCCAGTCCTACTAACTACACAAAACAAACTAGTTCCCCGAAAACCAACTACTCCTAGATGCCCTAAGCAGTTCCCACCGCTTCCCCGGCTCTGCAGACATCAATAAAAGAGCACATCACAGGGAATAAAACACAATCATAAGATAATGCTACATAAACGCTAGTGCATTTATGGGGAATAAATGTCAAGGTAAAGCAGGAATATTTATTTTCCGTGAGGGAGATGGTGATCCCGTGTGTCAACGCCTTATTATGCCGAATTTTCGTTTTTACAAATCACTAAAATATTTCACATCATCACCTTGGATGGCTATGGCTGTCACAGTGACAGAACCTATAATGACCTTCAACAAGGTCTAGTTTTCAGACATGTGGACTTCACAGTCTCCTCTATTCTAAGATGCCATTTCCCCATGAAAGAGGCATCACGGGGCATGGAAAACTGGCAAGTTGTGATTCCCAGTAGGACTTGTCACAGGCAGGCTCATCCAATGCTCCTGGCCTCTTGGCATTCCAGAGAAGCTGGACCCCAGGTCTTTGCAAGGACCCTCATGTCCTGTCATTTAGTCCTTTCTGAAAGTTGCTTAAAAGTGACATAAAGGAAGCAGCTAATTTACAACACTATTCTTTTAATCTTGGTCAGCCAGATTTTCACAGACATCAGTTTATTTCACTTTATAATATATTAGACAAAACAACAGTACCAGAGTCAGATCCAAGGCAGCAACTCACTCTCAGGGGTTCTGCTGACATTTATAAACTGATCCTATTTCTCTCTTGTGTTTTATGTTATCAGCTAAACCTGTCAACTTAAATTATTGCCTTGTAACCAAATCAGAGTTATCTATTACTCTGGTATGTGTACATTTCTGAAGCTTTGTACCTATATCAAGTTTTGCAAGGGTAGAAAACAAGACCATAAATAAACAAATGGAAAACAGAATATGTTACCATTACTTTAGCAACAGAAACTAAAAGTCAAATACATTACAGGGAAAGCCACTAAAATGGCTGAATATATAGACCTTGGGAACAGCAAAAGCTTGATATTGATACAGTTATTTGCACACTGTCCCATCCTGCGATCAATCTCCGGGCTCAGAGCATCTCCATTTAAAAGAATAAATGATTATCCTCAGGGCTTGTGACAGGTGGGTGGACATTTGAAAAACTGAGGACACGACGTCAAAAAGGTCAGAATTACAACCACCCCATTATTTCACCAGCACAGTGACTAAGAAACCAATTTCCCTTCAATTGGTATAGCTAATGGTCACTCTTATTCAAAGACCATTGTGACCCAAATTGAGCAATAAAAGAGCCTCCAGAAAGAGATCAAAAAGCTATTCCCCTCTCAGGTCTAATTCTGATTCTGCAACCATCCTCTCTTCCACAATCTAAAAACAAGTTTTTCAGGAATTCATGTTGCTAAATACAAAATATCTTTATGAACAAAACACAAAAGTCTTCGTTTCCAAAATAATTACTTCAAAGCTACAAAAGGTATACAAGTGATATCTCAACTTCTCCCAATTTTCTATTATCCAATACCCAAGACTTACTCATTATTTCACATTTCTAGATAGTTTAAATATCTGCTCATAGGCATCAGTTAAATGTTCTCCAAGACACTAAATTATAAGCTCACAGTGGCCAGGGACAGTGATCCTTAAACTTGAGTTTTTGTACAGCTCCCAGCATGGTAGCATGACACCAAAAAGAAAAGCAGCTGACTGCAGGCTCAGTGGAATGGAGGGAGCCTTCTACAGCCTACAGAGAGATGCTGAGGCTTAGGGGGAAAAAAAACCAAAAACCAAAAAACAAAGAAACATTCACCTGAAGAACCATCCATCAAGAGGGACTGGTGTTTCTCTGAGCTCTCATCAGCTTTCATAACTGAAATGCTAACAGGCCCTAATCTAGGAAAAGGAGGCCAGAATCCCAAACTACACCGAAAGTCCATCTTCTCCAAACTATTCTTGTCTAAGATTGTGATTCTAATCTAACAAACTTTAATTCTCTCTGGGAATTTGCTGTTTAATCTCCCTTAGAATGGTAGCTGTTAGGAAAAGCTATCTCCTGAGCTCAGAAACTGAGGCTTTGCCACACATCATGAGGAAATTTCCCCAAAGCCTCCTCCCTGAATAACCTGCACTCAGCCTGAAAGGGCACAGTAGTGAGCACAGTTTTACGCAAGACGCACCAAAACGGTCATTGATATGCTGGGACTGGACAGCTACTAGGGGGACAATGCAATGCCAATACCCACTCCCAAATCCTACTAATCAAATCCCATTGTCAGAGAGTCATCTCTTCAGATCATATCTTTCGCTTACCCTAGGACAAATCATATGCTTTAATGCACTTTGGGATGAGGGGACGGCAGGGTAGGAGGAAGGATGTATATGAATGTGCTTTCCATTGTCCTCATTCCCTCTAACACCACAGACAAACTAAAGCACTGAGTAAGGAAGCAGGTATCTAGATCTGGCATTTGGAAGATTCTGTATGGGTCCAGGCACTCTCAGTGTAGCAAATATGTCCTTCCAGGGTCATTTGTGCAATGTGGCTCTATTTTTCCATGTAAAATCTCACATTCACATTTCTGGGTACACCACAAATAATTTTGGTTACTATATACTCTTCTATCTCTAATATTTAGTTAACCTCATCCTGCCTGGAAAAAAAAAAAAAAAGCAAAGAATTACAGGCAACAACATTGTAATTGACAAAAAAGCTTCCCAATCTCTCATTTACATCTCTAGAGAATAAAAAGATCTTTATTTCTACAATCATCTTAATTCTTCTGGAACCCTTTGACCTGATTTTCACATTATAGGTCCTAAAAGCCAAGCGTCTTCCCACCTGAGCCTCCAGATTTCATCAGACCTACTTTTTCCAGGCCTCCCTATTAAAAAAAGAGTCAGAGCAGCAAGACAAGTCAAGAATCAACCTGCAGAGGCCACCCACATGATAAGGTGCAGCTTCTCTGCCGAGAAGCTTAGCTTCACAAGCTGCATGTGAACTCCTCACCATCCCCAGAGGATGGAAAACCACCACATGAGACACACATATAAAATGCCAGGCAACGAGAGGCAGAGAACCAAGCATTGCTGCCAATGGCTTTAGGTAGCAGTATCTAGCAATTTTCATTTGATGACTTATATTAATAAAGCAGCAAAATAATAATCATTAAACAGCTATTTAAGATTTGGTGTAGGAGTGTCTGGCTGGCTCAGTCAGTAAAGCACGCAACTCCTGATCTCAGGGTTGTGAGTCAAGCCCCACATTGGGTACAGAGATTACTTAAAAATAAAATATTAAAAAAAAAAAAAACATACAGTGTAGGAGAGGAGGTTGTGTTTCCACATCAGTAGTCAAGTAAGGTAGACTAGCATCAGCCATCCACTTTCTAGACCAGGGCTGTCCAACAGAACTTTCTGTGACCATATAAATGTTCCAGATCCACAATGTCCATTACAACAGACCCCAGTCACACATGGATATTGAGCAATGGAAATGTGACTAATAAAACTGAGGAACTAAATATTAAATTTCATTTAATATTCAAGTGGCTAGTGACTACCATGTTAAACAGTGCAGAGGTAGAACTTTATTTCACAAATGGCATATCCCTGGAGTATTTCGAGGACCTAGTCAAATATTAGATGGAAAAGGGCTTTGAGGGGCATGATGGCCAGCACAAACTTAAGGTGGAATCCTGGAATCCTTGCAGCACAGGCACCTCTCGGGGACTCAAATATGGTTTACAACACTGAGTACCTTCTGCCAGTTCCAATTCAGGAGACCCTGAGCCAAGGAGTAAATAAGAGCAGTGACTCTCCAGAGGAGTCAGATAGGAGGCCAGAGATCCATTAGTACTACGTGTCTTCTGAGGACAAGAATTATGGGTAATTCCCCTCTCTCCAGAGTTAACTGTTGTAACAGATACCTATTCCCTGAAACAAAAATGCTCAAGAGCCATCTCCATAATTGAAAGGAAGGCAGAGTATAACTGACTGCAAGGATAAACAATGGATATAAACAAGAGAATACCCTGCCCTCCCAAACAATACAGATAACCCTTTCAGAGATGGGAGGGGAAGGGGATGGAAAATAACTTACTAATGAGTGCCAAAGCGATAATGAACTGGCCTGGATTTCTTTAGTTCAGGGGATGGCAAAAAGAACTAAATGGAAAAACTAAACTCTAGTGATAGCTTCTTCTGAGACTAAGGACAATCAAAAGGTTCCAAAAGTAAGAAAATTATTTATAGGGGCGCCTGGGTGGCACAGCGGTTAAGCGTCTGCCTTCGGCTCAGGGCGTGATACCGGCATTATGGGATCGAGCCCCACATCAGGCTCTTCTGCTATGAGCCTGCTTCTTCCTCTCTCACTCCCCCTGCTTGTGTTCCCTCTCTTGCTGGCTGTCTCTATCTCTGTCGAATAAATAAATAAAATCTTTAAAAAAAAAAAAAAAGAAAAGAAAATTACTTATAATAACTTTATCCATACACAGCTTTCTGGTTTTCCTCCCTTTCTTAATTCTGAAGGAATCCTCTCCATTAGCAAATGAGCGCCGGCTGCATCCACATTTTCCAATGACTTTCTTCCTCCACAAACCAACCTTCAAAGTCCCAAGAAGAGAAAAACCGAAGGTAACAGGAACACCTGGAATTTCTACCTTCTCTCACATTGCCACAACTAATATCTCTCAGTAAGTCTCCTAGGCCTATGTTTATACTTCTGATCTCTGACGAAAGAATTTATGTAACTAAAGGCTACCTTCAGTGTGGGATTGGGGGAGGGGAGTTAACTTAAGCATGTTATTGCACTTGGCAATAGATTGTGTATGATGTATTTTCCTCCAAATAAGCTATACATAAACACAAAATGTCCTGGATACAGATTTTACCATCCACTGGACACACTAATTAAAACAAAAAAAACTACTGAATTGTTTAACTAACAGTCGATATGTGTCCAATCATTCTCACATTACCACAGTGCATACAACATCAACACATATAGATCATTCCTGATAAAGAGCTATGGGCTAAGGATGTTTTGAAGATGAAACATTGTGTCAAGTGTTGACCAAAGTTTCAATCTTCATCTGACTACCATTCAAGCCCCTGCTAAAAACCAATTTAACAGAGCACATATGTGAGGAAGGCAATCTAAAGGACAGGCTTCTTGTCCATTCTGCTAAGAGGATTCCATATTGTATCCTAGTTGAAACAGAACAATGTTCACTGGATTTGTCCCCTACATTATAAATTCATCAAACCCTGAATTCTTGTATGCCTTCAAATTTTGTTCAAAGCCTATATAAGGAAAAGACTGAGGAAAAAAAGATTTCTGCATTTTCTAAAGAAATTTTGTTAAAGACCTTGTCTAGTACGTGGTGTAATGTCTATTATAAAAATGCTTTTAATTGGAACACCTGGGTGGCTCAATTGGTTAAGCATCTGCCCTCAGCTCAGGTCATGATACCAGGGTCCTGGGATTGAGCACCACTTCGGGCTCCCTGCTCAGTGGAGAGCCTGCTTCTCCCTCTGCCCCTCACCCTGCTCATGCACTCTCTCTCTCTGCCAAATAAATAAATAAAATCTTTCTTAAAAATGCTTTTAATTGCACCAAAATAACAAGGTACCTAGGCATAAACCTATCCAAAGAAGTAAAAGGTCTGTACTCTGAAAACTATAGAACACTTTTTAAAGAAACTGAGGAGGACACAAAGAAATGGAAAAGCAGTGGATGCTTTGGGATTAAAAGAACAAACCTTGATAAAATGTCTGTACTACCAAAGCAAAGTACACATTTAATGCAATCCCTATCAAAATTCCACCAGCATTTTTCACAGAGCTAGAACAAACAATCCTAAAATTTGTACAGAACCAGAAAAGACCCCAAATAGCCAAAGCATTTGAAAAAGAAGACTGAAACTGGAGGCATCACAATTCCAGACTTCGAGCTACACTACAAAGCTACAGTCATCAAGAAGGTATGGCACAAAAACAGACACACAGATCTATGGAACAGAACAGAACACCCAGAAATGGACCCTCAACTCTATGGTCCACTAATCTTCGACAAAGTAGGAAAGAATATCCAATGGAAAAAAGACAGTCTCTTCAACAAATGGTGTTGGGAAAACTGGACAGCAACAGCGAGAAGAATGAAGGTGGACCAGTTTCTTAAACCATACATGAAAATAAACTCAAAATGGATCAGACACCTAACGTGAGACAGGAAACCATCAAAATCCTAGAGGAGAACACAGGCAGCAGCCTCTTTGACTTAGGCTTCAGCAACTTCTTACTAGACATGTTACCACAGGGAAGGAAAACAAAAGCAAAAATGAACTATTGGGACTTCATCAAGATAAAAAGCTTCTGCATAGTGAAGGAAACTATCAACAAAACCAAAAGGCAGCCTATGGAATGGGAAAAGATTATCTGATAAAGGGTTAGTATCCAAAATCTATAAAGAACTTATCAAACTCAACACCCAAAAAAAAAATCCAGTTAAGAAATGGGCAGAAGGGGGCGCCTGGGTGGCTCAGTCGTTAAGCGTCTGCCTTCGGCTCAGGGCGTGATCCTGGCGTTATGGGATCGAGCCCCACATCAGGCTCCTCTGCTATGAGCCTGCTTCTTCCTCTCCCACTCCCCCTGCTTGTGTTCCCTCTCTCGCTGGCTGTCTCTATCTCTGTCAAATAAATAAATAAAATCTTTAAAAAAAAAAAAAAAAAAAGAAATGGGCAGAAGAGGGGCACCTGGGCAGTTCAGTTGGTTAAGCGTCCAATGCTTGACTTCAGCTCAGGTCATGATCTCAGGGTCATGAGATCAAGTCCCACATGGGGCTCTACACTGGGTGTAGAGCCTGCTTCAGATTCTCTCTCTCCCTCTCCCTCTCCCCCTGCCTGCCACCTCCCTCTCTAAAAAAAAAAAAAAAGAGAGAGAGAGAGAGAGAGAGAGAGAAAGAGAAAGAAAAAGGAATGGGCAGAAGACATGAAGAGACATTTCTCCAAAGACGTAGAAATGGCTAACAGACGCGTGAAAAGATGCTCAACATCACTCATCATCAGAGAAACACAAATCAAAACCACAATGATATCACCTTACACCTGTCAGAATGGCAAAAATTAACAATTTAGGAAACAAGTGTTAGTGAGGCTGCAGAAAAAGGGGAACCTCTTGAACTGCTGATGGAATGCAAACTGGTGCAGCCAGTCTGGAGAACAGTATGGATATTCCTCAAAAATTTAAAAATAGAAGTACCCTACAATCCAGTAATTGCACTATTAGGTATTTACCCAAAGGACACAAAAATACTGATTTAAAGGCATACATGCACCCCGATGTTTACAGTGGCATTATCAACAATAGCCAAACTATGGAAAGAGGCCAAATGTCCATCAACTGACAAATGGATAAAGATGTAGCGGAACACACACACACAGGAGTATTACTCAGCCATCAAAAAGAATGAAATCTTGCCATCTGCGACAACATGAACGGAACTAGAGTACGTTAGGCTAAGCAAAATCAGTCAGAGAAAGACAAATGCCTTATGATTTCACACATGTGGACTTTAAGAAACAAAACAGATGAACATATGGGGGGGTGAGAAGAGAGACCCTAGAACACTCTTAATGACAGAGAACAAACAGGGGTGATGGAACGAGGTGGGGGGGATGGGCTAACTGGGGGATGGGTATTAAGGAGGGCACGTGTTATGATGAACACTGAATATTGTATGTAAGTGATCAATCACTGAATTCTATTCATGAAACCAATATTGCACTGTATGTTAACTAGAATTTTAAATGAAAATTTGAAAGGAAAAATCAATTTAAAAAATAAAGATGCTTTTAGATCAGTTCTTACTAGTACCAGGAAAAAGCTTCTCAGCAGAAAACCAAATACTGGCATTTTTATTAGATGATAATTATATAATTCATCATATTTACCTTTTTCTCTTGGCTGCCAGGACATTCAGAACTACATTTAATGTTTAGATCCTGTAACCAAAGTAGCCAACGTGATTATTATACTTGTTTTCTCCAAACCACAGAGTTTAAATTATTTTTAATTTATATTTAAGCACTCATTTAATATTCTTTTACTAAAAGCTACTTAAAGTCCTTTTAATTAGCAGGCAGCCTAATAAAAAAGTGCACTACCACATCATGAGCACAGCATTAACCACCGTTATCACAATATGGTGTCAATGATAGTTCACTTGGTAAGTTCCTATCCTAAGACAGGCATTCAGGAGAAGCGAAGTGAGTCAAGGCAGGGCAGTGGGAAGGGAGGCATACAACAAGACACAGCATCCTTCAGGAAAAGAGTAGGATAAGGGAATGTCCTCGCAAACACAAGTAGATGTGGACTGCAACATATATTCAACACAGGGACAATATAACGTTTTTACAGATAGGAAGACAGATGGCAAAGAGCTCAAGTAACTTGTCCCAGTCCTTGGCTCTCCCCATTGCACAACACGGCTGTGCCATGAGCCACTGCTGTTAAGAGAGCCTTCAAAGACCACATAGATGGCTATGAGGACCACAGAAGGCAACCACAGATGGGGAGAGAGGCCACACCTGCTAAAAAATGACATCAGCTCAAACCATTGTCATTGCCACCTAGTAAGTATGCACACAGTAGGTCTTACGATTTCTAGCCTTTAAGGGTATAAGGGGGAAGGGGGCAGAAAACTAAGAAACTAGCCGTTAACTATCACCTCTTGGTACTAGGCACTAGAGTAGCTATTATACATCTTATTTCATTTTCACAACAATCCTATGAAATAGATATTTCCATCTTACAGATGAGAATACTTTGGTTCTACCAACAGTCCAACTCGAGAAATATTCACCCAATGTCAAATTACCAGCCACCTAGTATCCTGCAACCCGCAGTAGTTCCTGCCTAGAGTAGCCTTCAAGCTAATAAGAGCACTAGGTCTCCACCCCATGTCTGCCTAACTTCAAAAGCAGTTCTTGCTCCACCACCGGACACTGCCTTCCTCTGTCTCTGAGCTCTGCTGAGGATGTGCTGAGCCTGAGAGCACTTCAGGAACACCTGAATCCTAACTGCCAACACCTCTGCTGTCTACCCCCAAGAAAACAGACTGGGGTCAAACAGAAAAGTCTCTCACTATGTGCTACAAGCCAACCTTAATATTAAGACCAGAATCTCTGCTGATCTGGGGCCTGAGAACAAAGCAGACATCGTTAAGGCTCAAGAGAGGGATTGGTGGGCTGATAGAATAATGGATTCCCTAAGGGCTGGACAGCTCAGCCCCTCTAGCCAAAAACTCTTCTATCATTTCTTCCTGCCATTCTTGGCAGGCACTAATCCACACTTCAATTACTTTATGTCTTGATGGATTGCTGAATTGAATTTATCTAATGCTAGGTAAGGGCCTAGGTTCCCATGTGGGAATGGATTCCTCTAGGGATCAGTAAGAACACAGATCAGATTTCCAATCACATCTTTATCAATCATAATCATTAGGACCCTACTCAGGAAGCTGGTAATGGATTAAAGGCCAATCGATCAGCCTCATCAGACATATAGCTCTTGCTGTGGTAAAAACAAGACTTCAGTCCCTCCCAAACCAAAGGAACACTAAGGTCCTGGGATACCCAGAGATGCCTGGGGCATGGCATCCCAGCTCAGCCAACACTGTTGGAGCACCACCAAGCGCAGGCACCAGGCCAGGCCCTACAGGGACTCGAGGACGCAAATGATACCAACTGGTTTTAGTTCAGGAACAAGAAGGGGGGATAAAACAAATCCATTTCTTATTATAATAGAAGGCTTTATGTGAGCTTCAAGCAAGAGGGTGTGGTAGGCAGTAGGAATATAAGTAAGACTACTGGGAGCCAACTTAGAAAGGAGAAAATTCTGAAGAACCCTGAAGTAGGAAGAAGGAGGGACTTTTTTTCCCCACTTTTTCCTTGTTTTACATTTTCTGATTACTACAGAAATACATAATCACTATACTTAAAAAATCAAACCTTACAGGAATATGTAATCATTCTATAATCCCTATAATCATCACTTTTCTTCAAGAATAATTATTGGGGGTCACCTGGGTGGCTCAGTTGGTTAAGCAACTGCCTTCAGCTCAGGTCATGATCCCAGAGTCCCAGAATCGAGTCCCACGTCGGGCTTCCTGCTCAGTGGGGAGCCTGCTTCTCCCCCTGACCCTCCCCCCTCTCGTCCTCTCTCTCTCTCTCTCTCAGATAAAAAAAATGCTTTAAAAAAAAAAAAAAGAAGAAGAAGAATTATTGGGGCGCCTAGGTGGCTCAGTTGGTTATACAATGAACTTGTGGTTTTTCTAGGGGTCGTGAGGTCAGACCCTGTGACAGGCTCCGTGCTCAGTGAGGAGTCTACTTGAGATTCTTTCCCCCTCCTTCTCCCTCATCCTCTACTCCTCCCCCCACATCCCCCCGCCCCACTCACTCCTTCTCCCACATCCCCCACCCCACTCACACCCTCTTTAAAAAATTACTGTTTTAAAAGATTTTATTTATTTGAGAGAGCAAGTGAGCACACATGCACACAAGGAGAGGAGAAGAGATGGAGAAAGGGACTAGCAGGCTCCACACTGAGTGTGGAAGGAGCCTAATGCAGGGCTCAATCTCAGAACCCTGAGACCATGACCTGAGCCAAAACCAACAGTCGGCCACTTAACCGACTGAGCCACCCAGGTGGCCCCCAAAAAAATAATTATTATTAACGGCACAATATTTAAACTTTTCTATATACACATTTGTATACATTACCAGTAATTTTTTTCAAGAATGGAATCACACCACATGTATTGTCATATGAGATGTTCTCTCTCATCTAGCAGTACATTTTCAATATTACTCCATGTCAATGCACGCACATCTACCTTACCTCATTTCTCAACAGTGTCACAGCATTCCACTGCAATGGACATACATCAGCATGATTTTAACAGGTAGAAATTATGTAGGCTAGGGGTCAAGGAAGCAGAGAAAGAGAGAAGTGGAAAAGAAACTTCAGAACAAAAAAACAACATGAACAAAGGCAAGAAGAAGTCAAGTCCAGGACAATCAGGGAAACAGAAGCAGTTCCATGGCTAGAAAATGAGGTGAGTGTATAAAGGGTCATTGTAGGAGACAAGAAGGAAAGAGAGAGGTCGTGGAGCCTCACAATCCATGTCGACAAGTTGGACTTTAACTCTCTAAGCAATAGGGGAAATATTTCTTTAGGGGAAAAAAAGCATGCCCGAGAACAGTGGCTAATATGTAGAGGATGCACCTGGAGGCAGACACACCTGCAGCTGGGGAACTGGGCAAGGAGCCAGAGTGTAGTAAACAGTCGCACGGCAGGAACAAGAGCGAGCACTGGGAATGGAAACGTGATGGGGGCAGGCAGAGCAAGGTGACTGTTAAGACTAAGCTGGTGGGGGATGGGGAGGAAGGGAGACTGCAAAGTTCAAAAGTAAGGTAACTGGGAGGATAATGATGTCACAATTAAGTAGAAAGAAGGAATTTTAGAGGAAGTTATCGTGAGTTTGGTTTAAAAGTGTGTGTAGCACCAATGAGACAGGTGGATATATATATTAATCACCTGAAAATATGAGATGGGGGCTCAGGGGGTAAGGCTGAGGCTAGAAACACCGGTTTGGGAGTCATCTGCATAGCGATGAGGTCTGAAGCCAGAAATCTCTGAGGCAGAAAGCAAAGAGAGAAGACACGGTATTTACGACAGCTTTGAAAAATGGCTACATCTGAAAAACAGGAAGGAGAAAAAGAGGACAGAGGTAAGAATGGACTCGAGTGAAATAACAGATGTAGAAACAATTTGCCAAATTTAACTTCTACATAAATGAGTCATTAAAATAATAAATTATTATATTTATTGGCTTCTTTCCTTCCCCCCTTTGCCCAGCTGCAACTCCACTTCTAGGGCTAGTAACTAGACCACAAAAGCAGCCCAAACCCCAGGATTCTACCTTGCACCCCATAGCCATTTCTTCATTAGTAATCCAACATCCTGCCCAGTTCTCCCTCTTTCCCCATACAACCAGAAGGTGAGAGAATCAAGGGGAACAACCATCAATAGTGTCTTAGAAATGACAGGTGCCACGAGGTCCATGCTGTGTGGTGAAGAGTGAGGCCACAAGGACACTGAGAGACTGAGAACCAAGATGGGGCTAATGGGCCACAGGCCTGAGGTGAAACAACAGCTGGGGGTCAATCACTGGACTAGAGGGGGTCAGTCACATTAAGTTCTGGGGGTTGAAAGTGATAAAGCAGGTAGGGCTAAGAGGCTAGAGAAGGAAGCTGCCAGAAGTAGGGTAGGGCTGCAAAGTTCTTTAACAATGGGGAGGGGAAAATCCTCCCCAGGGAAAAGATTACCAAATCATCCCCTCCATGTCCCAAGGCTACAGGTGTCAAGAATCCAGCCACTCATCCACTTCCAGGCGCCCACTCTCTCTTCCTACAAGCCAGCTGAGGCAGTTGGTACCCACATCGACCATATCCAGGAACCTCCCTACCCGGACCCTGGATCACTATGCCTCTGCTCCAGGCTCTATCCTTCATCCTCGCTTTCCATGTTGAGCTTTATTAAGCTCATCAAGCTGCTACCTCAGGAGCACAGTCTCCTCTGAAAAGAGGACATGGAAATCTGACCCTCTGCTTCCTGCCTGCTGCTGCTCTGCTCGCAATGTTCTTTCATTCACTCGTTTAGCAAATATTTGCTGAGTGCCGACTAGGTGCACTTTCCTTTTTGTCATTTCTCTGACAAAGAATAGTGAAGTCAAAAACATGAGACATTTTCAAAATGCACACCACTCCTGGTCACTTGATTGACTGAGAATAAAGCCTTTCTCATAGGCAAGATTTCACTCCCCATGGGAACACATGCCGATGTTCTCAAATGGCAGGGCTCAGTTCATTCTGAGAAGCAGTGTAACTTCTGGTGCCAATTCCACCAGCCCACCAAGCTCCTATCCATACATTCAGCTTTTAAGAACAATTTCTGGGGCAATGACTGGAAGAGTTGTCCTGAAAAAGTCTGCTTCCCACATGCCTCAGCTCCAAACTCTCCTAGCTGGGAGCCCAGCAAGACTGCCTATTCTGAGGCAGATATGCCCAAATCAACTCTTTAAGCAACGACTTGGTTGGATCCCAAGGAAAACTACAGCGTCAGCTCCTTCAGGGGTCTCATATGCAAAGAGCTACTTTGATCAAGCTCATGAGCTTCTGAGTAGCCTGTAACTGATGATAGAGCCAGGTACAGCTACAAAAACCTCACCAATTTTGCCTAATATAGGACCATCTAAAGGACTACTCACTCCAGAACTCCCTGCTGGGGTGGCCGTGACTTCTTTGGGCTTGCATCAGTTTGACTTCTTTCTCGGTCCAATCCTGTTTCCTCCCCTTTCCTTGCACTAGTGTTGGAATAAATATACTGTACCCCAGCCTTCATCACAATGTCTGCTTCAGGAAGGCCCAACCAAAACCTTTATAACTTGTGAAGGTAGGACACCCTGTGGGTTCTACTTGTGGTGGGACCCCGAGTGCTAATATGGTTAGAACACTGTCTTAGCAAGTAAACATTCCTTCTGTGACTACGCAACATTTGGAGGATTCCCCCCAATAGACCTTGTGTGAACTGAAATAAACAGAGATTCAAAGTACCTAGTACCACCCACCAATCATAACCGCGTTTCTCTAGTTAGCGCATCCTACCCCTCTATTCAATCACTGGTTCAGATCATCTACCCTCCCGGGAACCTCTGACTCCCATCTCTTGGTGGAGGTCTGGCCTTCTACATCACAGACCACACAAAAGCTATTAGAAGGGATCTCCCCACCTTCCCACTTCCAAATGAATGGAGTTCACCTTTTCAAGTACCTGACCTCTTACCCACCAGTCTCTGTGTCCCAGAGTCCTTCCAGCAGCATTTTTACATAGTCTCTAGTTTCTTCAACATAGAAGAACTTTGAAAACATTATGCTACATGGAAGAAAAAGACACAAAACTCACATAATTTATGACTCACTTGTAAGAAATACCCAGAAGAGGTAAATTCATGAAGACAGAAAGGAGGCTGGTGGCTGCCAAGGGCTAGGGAAAGGAGACAATGGAGAGTAACTTCTTAATGGATATGGGGTTTCCCTTTGGGGTGGTAACATTTTAGAACCAGCTAGAAATGATGATTTCACATGTACTAAACCGCACCAAAATGCTCACTTTAAAATGGTTAACTTTAGGGATGCCTGGATGGCTCAGTCGGTTAAGTGTCTGCCTCTGGCTCAGGTCATGATCCCAGGGTCCTGGCATCAGGCTCCTTGCTCAGTGGGGAGCCTGCTTCTCCCTCTGCCTGCTGCTCCCCCTGCTTATTCTCACTGACAAATTTTTTTAAAATCTTTAAAAAAAAATGAATAAAATTATTAACTTCATATTATGTGAATTTTATTTTTTTTTTAAGATTTTATTTATTTATTCGACAGAGATAGAGACAGCCAGCGAGAGAGGGAACACAAGCAAGGGGAGTGGGAGAGGAAGAAGCAGGCTCATAGCAGAAGAGCCTGATGTGGGGCTCGACCCCATCACGCCGGGACCACGCCCTGAGCCGAAGGCAGACGCTTAACCTCTGTGCCACCCAGGCGCCCATATTATGTGAATTTTAAACAAAGAAGAACTCCCCTACACTCCTCCTAGGTACTACCTTTCTTTATTCCCTTTCTTTTCTCTTATACTGAGAACTTCACCATGGTTATCTACACTTGAATGTACCTCCTCATCTCCCACTCATTCCATAGCCCACTCCACTCTACTCCTACCCAGGGATAACCACCGATGTTTCTTACTCCTCACATCTTGAGATTTTGTGGCAGCACCTGATACAGAGATCAGTATCTCAATCCAAAAGTACTCTGCCCTGACGTGGACTGCAAATCTCTGATTCTCTCTTACCTCTATAGTCTCTCCTTCCCCAGGTTCCTTTGCCTGCTTACCTTCTTCTACCTACCTTGAAGAGTCAAAATTTTTCAGGAATGAGTGCTTGGCTCTCCTCTAGGGCATATCTCTCTCTCTCTCTCTCACACACACACACACACACACGAATGTACAGAAATAAATTAGAAGAATCTACTAGGTAGTAAAGCAAAATATACTGCAAAGTCTATATAATTAAAAAGGTTTGGTAACTGGCACGTGAATAGGCAGAATTAGCAATGGAAGAGCGAAGAAAATTAAAAAATAGACCCAAGTGCATATGAAAATCTAATACATAATAAGGGTAGCATCTCAAATCTGTGGAGAAAGGAAGACTTTTTAATAAGCATCTTTAGGATAATTACACAGACATATGGAAAAAGATAAAATTAACTCCATCCTTATGCCTATATATCAGGATAAATTCCAAACAAATTATATTTAAATGTAAAAAATGAAACTATACAAGTACCAAAGGAAAACATAGGTGAATTCCTCTATAACCTAAGAATAGAGTAAGTTTCCTATTTATGATTCAAAATGCAGAGGCAATAACAACAATATTACTAAATTTGATGAAGCAAAAATAACTTCATAAAAATTTTAGATGCATGGAAAATATCACAAGTAAAAGACAAATGACAAACTGGGAAAAAAATCTGCAACTTATTATAGACAAAGTGTTAATATTACTAATCCATAAAGCACTTTTAAAAATACAGAAGACCAATAACCTTATAGAAAAAAGGACTGGAGATGTGAACAGGCAGTTCACAGAAAAAGAAATACAATGCTACTTAACTAAAAAAGATGTTCAACTTTGCTCAGAACACAAGAAAAGTCAAACAAAACTGCAGTAGGCCTTCTACGTCATAGGAATGAAACCATTTCCCACCTATCAGACTGGCCAATACTATCCACAGGTAAGACTATAGCGAAAGGGGCCGTCACAAACAATGCTGATGGAAATGCAAAATGGTACAACCTCTATGGAAGCCATTTGTGACATCTAGTAAAAATTGCAACTGCACTTACCCTTTGACCCAGAAATGCGACTTCTAGGAAGTGTTTCCAAAGATACATTAGCAACATCCTGAACGATCTTGGAAGCCAGTTCTCCAGAGCCATCAGAAAGGAACATAGCCTGCATGACACCCTGCCATCAGCCTACGAGACCCTCCACTGAAGACCCAGCTAACCATCACCAGATTTCTGACCTACATACACTGTGAAATAAGCCACTACACCACCAAGTTTGTGGTAATTTATGGCACAGCTGTACTTTGTAATATGGCCCTGCAGATGGGAGAAAGGGCCCAGAGATGGGAATAAGTCAGTTTGACAAGACCTTAAGTTTGGCTGGAGAAGCAGGCAGGCAGAGCTAGGGGCTTAAAACAGCTAAGGTTCTTGAGGCCAGCTTTCCTTGTGTGGACCCTCCAATGTGGGTGTGGAAGTAGAAGGTAAGGAAGAAAGTAATGGAGGGGAAGCCCCTGGCAGGCTGCACTGCTGATGGCCCAGACTTTAGATTTACACTCAAAAATCTTTAAGTACTTTGGTTCTTTTTTTCTTTCCTTTCTTCTTCCCCCCCCCCTTCTTTCCTGTACAATCAGACTTTCAACTGGATGGCCTCAAAAAAGAAAAAGGAAATTTAATAAAAATGTAGACTGTTATTTGGTACAAATTTCTCCTTTGTAAGTTTTCCTTTTATATAAACGTATTTCTGCAGATAAGTGAACCCAACTGTGATATCTGAATAGTTTTAAGAAAGTACATTCTGCTCTACTTCCAAAGGGAGTAGAACCTTGGCCTCTTCCTTAAGACAGGCAAGATGGAGGGGGGTGCAAGATGCCCTGCTTCTTTGCTTCCAAAAGGAATCTTGCCCCAGGCACAGGCCCAATTCTTCTGCCCAGCAGGGAGCAGGCCTTTGTTCAGAGAGCACCACAAGTCTGATGGGCACAGCACCAAAAACAAAGCAAAAATGCTCCATCTTTGGGCTCAGGACAAGGGGAACCTGAAAACAACGGGTGATGGAGAGTGTTTTTTACAAAGGAAATATCTTTATCTTACAGCTTTGTTGTTCCTGATGACTTTGTTCAGGCATCAAATCAGTGTGACTCCATTCTTTGCTAGTATGTTCCAGGAAGGCTTTAAAATAAATTATGAGGTAAATCAAGTTCCAACACAGGAGAAAAATGATGCTATTGAGCCGACACTGTCTGCAATCCTCCCGAGATCATTCGGACCCATCTCTCTTCCAACATTTCCCCACTTCTTGGGCCTGAAAAGGTCCTAACAATACAAATCTCCACCCAATGCCACCTTCCTCAAAGTATCAAAAGACCGTTCTGGCACACGTGCTGAGTGTGAAAAACACTGTTCTTTCTCCATCGTGATCAATGAGGTCCTCAAAACTCTATTTACATCCCTTGCCCACAGCATCGCTCTTATCCACACATTTTTCTAAGGTATTTGTGAATCCACACTTAACCACGCATTTACTACTGATTGTGTGAGGCAGGTTTTCTCTAATTTGTTCTAGGTTTAGTTCCTTTGAAGTCAAGCATGGCTGTCAGGTTCTAGTGACCAGAACTGGTCGAACCAGTCCACATTCCCACTATCTTCACCCTTTAAGTTTCAGTGCTGGGCAAAGAACAACTCAATACATATTCAGAATTAAATGCATTTTCCTTGACTAGCTTTATTTTTCCAGATCCAAGAGTCTCATCCTCACTGTCTTCACATCCATACACATTTCACTCGATCTTAGCCAAAAGGCCAAGAAGCGATTCCATATACACTTCCCATCTGTCATGCTAAACCAGCTAGTCGGGGATCATAGGTTTGAACAGGAGGGGAACAGGTAAAGGAAGAAGGGTGTCTCTCATAAACCAGCCTCCACCTTCAGCCTGGGGATAAGGTCTGCAGGAAAGTAGTAAATGATGACGTTTACTTGTTCTTCCTGCTGGTGGGTGAATACACTGGAAGGTATAGCCCACTTCTGACATGACTCTCATTTCTATGTGAGCTAAAGAAGAAAAGAAAACAACAGGTGTCATTTCCCTCCACTGGAATGGTAAACCACTAGAAATTTAGAAAAAAGAAAGGAAGGTCCAAACACAAAATCCTCATGCTGCTTAAGGACAAAAGGGTGATAGGAGAAAATTCATTCTTTCAGTCATGAACAAGTATTTATGGAATGCCTGCTATGAGCTAAGCACAGGGCTGGGCCTTGGAGATCCAGATGTGAGCAAGACTAAGATCAAAATCCCTATTCTTTCCGTTTACACTGTAGCATGGTAACAAACAACATGAGTGAAATACATGCTATGAGACAGTAAGTACTAAGGAGCAAAATAATGCAGGGAAAGGGATTTGAAATGTCAAGGAGGGAAAACACTTTTTTCAGATGGTAGCCAGGGAAGGCCTTGTTTGAGAAGGTCACTTTTTTTCTTTTTTGAAATAATTTTAGGTTTACAGAAAACTTACAGGGATAGTACAGCATTCCAAGAACTCCTGCATCCCTTTAACACAGTTTCAGTTCCCCTAATAGTGTCATCTGATACTACTGCGGCACATTTACCAATATTAAGAAACCAACATTGATACATTAATAGTAACTAAACTCTGGACCCTTCACGTCTCACCAGTTCTTCCACGAATGTCCTCTTTCGGTTCCAGTATACAAGTCAGAATACCACACTGCATTTAGGTGTCATGTCTTCTCTAGTCTATGATGGGTTTTTTTGTTTGTTTCTTTTGTGTTAAGTAGGCTCCACGTCTAACGTGGGGCTTGAACTCACGACCCTGAGATTAAGAGTCCGTACACTCTACTGACTGAGCCAGCCAGGCATCTCTGTGATAGTTTCTTGGTCTTTCCTTATCATTATTATGACCGTTTGAAGAGTACTGATCAGATATTGTGTAGCGTGTTCCTCAATTTAAATCTGTTTGATGCTTTTCTCGTGATTACTCTGGGCTTACTGGTTGCAAGGAAGAATACCACAGAGGCAAAGAGCCCATGTTCTCACATCTTATCAGAGGGTCTCTCTTATGGGGGACCATAAGACAGCACTGGTGAGGTCCCTCTTGATGACAGGTAATACTTACCAGGCTTCTCCACCATAAAGTTACTATTTTTCTTTCTATAATCGGTTCTTTAGAAAGGAGTTACTAAGTCCAGACCACACTCAAAAGGTTTAAGCTCCTCCTCCTGGAAGCAAAAGCACCTATATATATTATTGAAATTCTTCTGTAAGAGAGATTTATCTTTTCTCTCCTATTTATTTATTCATTCATTTAATCATTTGCTTATTCAAGTTCAGACTGATATATATTTATTTTATACTTTGGGTTATAATCTAATACTACATTACATTGCTTAAATCTTTCCAGCTTTGGCCATCAGAAGACAAGTTCACTTCCGATTAAAGACCTAAGAAAAGTGAAGGAGCTGCCCACGAACCTGTCTAGAAGAGTATTCTAGGTCCCAAGCTGTGATGGGCCTGATGCATTCAAGGAACATGAGGGAAGCCAAGGTGGCTAAAGGAGAGGGAACATGAGGGAGAATAGCAGGAGATGAATCGACAGAGGTAATGGTGAGCCATATCACAGGGATGTGTAGGTCATGGAAAGGACTTTGACTCTTACTTTATATGAGAAGGAAGGCCAACAGATATTTTTGAGCACAGAAAGACATGATAAAAGGATCACTCTAGCTACTGTGTTGAGAAGGGAACTGTTGGTGATACGGGCAGAAAGATGAAAGCCAGTTAGGAGCCTACTATAATAATTCAGGTGAGAGATCATGGTGGTTGGAGGAGAAATGAGAAGTGGTCAGATTTTGGATATATTTTGAAGAGAGAGCTGTAGGATGCGCTGTCAGAATGTGAGTATGAGTGGGATGCCTGGCTGGCTCAGTCACTTGAGCATGTGACTCTTGATCTCGGGGCTTTGAGTTCGATCCCCACATAGGGTGTAGAGATTACTTAAAAATAAAATCTTAAGGGGTGCCTGGGTGGCTCAGTTGGTTAAGCAACCTACTCTTGATCTCAGCTCAGGTCTTGATCTCAGGAGCTTAAGTTCAAGCCCCGCATTGGGTGAATGTCAGTGTGAGAAAAAGGAGTCAAGAATGCCTAAGAGGATTCTGGCCTGAATAAGTGAAAGGACAGAATTGCCATTAACTGAGGTGAGGAAGGTTACATGAGCTGTTTTAAACATGTTAAGGTTGAGATGCCTATTAAACATCCACATATAGATGTCTAGTAAGCAGATGGATAGAGGAGTCTGGAGTTCAGAAAAGTATGTGCTAGAGACGTACCTTTTTTTTTTTTTTTCTTAAAGATTTTATTTATTTATTTGTCAGAGAGAGAAAGAGAGAGCACACAAGCAGGGAGAGTGTTAGGCAGAGGTAGAGGGAGAAGCAGGCTCCCCACTGAGCAAGGAGCCCAGTGCGGGACTTGATCCCAGGACCCTGGGATCATGACCTGAGCTGAAGGTTAACCACTGAGCCACCCAGGCATCCCCGGTGCTGGAGACTTAAAAAAAACTCTGGCAATCATCTGCATACACATGAAATTTAAAGTCAGTAGGCTAGATGTGATCACCCAGAGCTTTAGTGTCAACAGAGAAGAGTAGAGACCCAAGGACTGAGCCTGGGAACCCTCTGGTACGGAGAAATAAGAGAAATAAGAGATTTACCTGTCCTTTAAATCAGAGACAATTTTACCAAATTGTTTCCATCCACTGTGTACCAAATAATGATCTGGAGCCCATCACACTCAGACCTCTCAATATGCACCCTTGACCCTCACTTGCCTCTCTGCAATTCCCCACCCCCAGCCTGGTCCTGTGTTGCCATGCAACTGCTCTCCACTTTAAAACAATCAGTATTGCCACCATCTCTTTGCAAGCTGTTCCTCTCACCTGGAAAAGCCTTCCTACTCTACCTCATCAAATGCCAGCTCTTTTTTAAGCCCCAACTAGTGTCCTATCTTCTCTCTGAAATCTAACGACTCTGACTCATAATGAATGACCTTCTCCAAAGCAGCCCATCTCTCTAATACTTGCTGTCTGCACGACTAGATATTTATCACTCATTGACCTGTGTAGCTAGTTAACTTTACCTATAAATAGCTCTTATTTATATGTATTGCAGCTTCCTTTAAGAAGGAGAACAGCATCTCAGCCTTTTCGGTTCTCCCAACAGTAGCCTGGCACAGGTACCTACCATATAACAAATGCTCAATAAATGTGTGTGAATTGTTTCATGTCAATTCCATTATCCAATCAGTCGGCAAGTTCCTCAAAGGTAGGGGCCTGTTTTTTATCTCTGCTTCATCTGGCACTGGGCGGGACACAGGTGAGCAGGCACTCAGTATCTGCTTATCATCAAAGAGGTTGATGACAATGTCCCTGTCTCTGGGGATTCTACCATCTTGGCACAAAACAACAGGAACATGTGTTCTGTGCTTGCTGCCCTGTCTTCCCTGAAGCTTGCTATTTCCTGGTCAAGAGACAAGCGCCCGAGGACCACAGTGCAATTGTGCACCAACAGGGAGAGGAAATCCTAGGGCATCTGACATGTGATACAGCAAAGGGACGAGAGATACTCAAAATCCTCGTGCTGTCCTAACAGCCCAGACAAGAGGTTGTCCCAGCTGAGACACAGGGCAGGAGAATTAGAAAAGACAAGCGCTTCAATTCCGGTGAATCTCTTCTAAGAACATATGAGAGGGCACAGAAAAATAGACACAAGGAAATTTACACACACACACACACACACACACACGAACATTCATTGTAGAATTACGTAGAACGACAGAAAGCTGGAAACCACCTAAATGTACAATAAGAATCACTTAAGCATAATTTGATATACTCATACAACTGATAAAGACCAGCACCTGGATAATGTTCACTGTGTACCTAATTATGTGCTAGAGGCTCCACCCTTCAAAACTCTGCAAAATTTAACTCCCAATTGCTAAAGGGATAGTATCAGCCTCAAAACACTAGGTATAGAATGATAGCACCTGTGTAAAAACAACTGGAAGAACATAAGCCATAATGTTATCTTTATATGTGGATAGTGGAAAATGGGTGGTGGTGTTGGTGTTGTTTCCCTTTGTGCTTTTCTGTGTTTTCCAAGTTTTCTGCTTGGAAAACATATTACTTTGTCAGCAGGCAAAAAAATCTATTTTAAAAACAAACATGTAAGAGCCAAATTCTCAACTCTCTAAGCATATGACTGTTAGAAGGCTCCTACTTCTAATGTAAAATATAAGAATCATAGCTCGAATCCTCCCCTCATCCCCCTCACCCCTACCCACACACCAAGATAGAGAAAACGCAGTGAAACTGTAAGACTAACAGCTTTGTGAAGAGAGATACTGTTTTGTTGATCTTTGGTTTTCCACCCTGGAGTTCTCAACACCCTGTAAGGCATATATTTGGGTGCTCAGTAAACATGAAAGGGAAGGAGGAAGTGTGATACACTTACAAGACACAGATGTCACTAATGCAATGACATCCCCCTCTATCCCCATGCTACCCCCTCCACTCCATCCCAGGTCTGGTCCCTTACTCTCCTATCTCTAGGCATTGCTCAGGCTGGCCAAGGAGCCCTTGGAACAGACAAATTGCTGACTCTTTGCACCACAGCATTCATATTTTGGGGTTTTTTTGTTTTTTGTTTTTTCCTTTCCTTTCTCCCTCCTCTTAAAAGGTGATCTTGCCTTTCAGCTAATAACAATGCTCCACACTGAACCAGAATGCCAGTCAGTCTGCAGAGAATCATTGAGAGAATGAATTTGAATAATAAAAGCCAGAACAAGGCAATACCTTGGAGACAGACTTGGTGTAGTACCTTCAATTTAGAACCTCATTTCAGTGGCTAATGCAGTCGTTGGAGACATTAGCCTAATTTTTACCAGGAGAGTCCAGCAACACAGCGGTACTAAACATGGGCACAGAGGACCCTGCTCACCTAAGAGACACAGTGCGGAGAATGAAATTAGCAGCTCTGCACTTCTGGTGCAGAGGAAAGCAAATCCTTGTTCCCTTTCCCCAATTCATCACCAATCATGGTTAAGATAAAAAAAAAAAAAAAAACCACAGGAATGTGTGTGGGAGTCAGCACTAAGTTCAAGGGAAACCAAGACCCCGGAAGAGGACCCTATGGGGCACTTAAGGACTATCGGAAAGTTAATCTCAAAGGACACCCAGTAAGTGCAGCCCTACAACACATCTTGTCATTGCTAAGCCCTATATGCCGTAGTACTGGAGAGACTCCAGAACCTGCCATCAGGTTAGTTCTGAGGCCAGAAATGGGGAGGAAAGCCCACAATAATCAGACTGGAAGGGAAAGGTTCAGCTCCAGACACATCTACACAGACCCAGGGGACAGGGAGGTTGTTCTGACAAGAGCTTCCTACTGGCTCGACTAAAAAAGGAGCAACATCTGATGGGGTCCAGATTTGCCCTAAGTCTTTCCCTGTGTGGCCAGTCTCCTCGCTGCAGGAGCCAAGCAGCTAAGGAAGCTCTGCTTCACAGTGGCTAGGTGAAGAGGGGGCAGGAGCCTCCAAGGCAGCAACAATGTCCTATCCCTGGGGAACAGTCTCTGAGGTGCTCACCACTCCCTCCTGCACGTGCCAACAGCGGGCTCCGCATGGGTCTCCTGGCTGCCAGGCCAAGAAGGTCCTGTTCTCAGAGGTAGGTGAGCCAGCAGCTCACCCTCTTTCTCCCTACTACACATCTCTTGTTGTCTCTGGTCCTCCAAATTCCTATTCTGCCCTCCACTCTGTTATCTTAAATTCTTCTAAATTACCTAGGGATGGGGAGGAGAAGACGATATTTTACCAAGTCTTCGTAGGCAAGAATTTTCTAAAACCCAGTGCTTTTTTTTTCCCTCTCCTCTCCCCCACCAGAAGGCAAAGGAGGGCCCAGTGTCACCAGTAACTCACTCTCCACAGCATCATGGCCTCACCAGCACTCACCTCGAGGCCTCAATGACTTTAAGAGGTCAACACTATAATTACAGGCACAAAGACATCTGTGTATCCAGTCGTGTGACTGGAGGGATGGGGCTGCCAATCTTCTTCTTCGAATGAATTCCCAGGTGGGCTCTGGCGCTGAAGGCCAGGGCAAGCTGCTGTACTCTCACCATACTTAACGCAGTGGCAGACAAGTAACAAGCACGAAACACCTCAGGGCTTGAGCTTTATAGGTCTATCAAGTCCCTGGTATGTGAAAGACTGTGTCCCCCGTACCTCACGGATACTAAAGGACAGTCTTATAGGAGAAGCAGGGGTTGCTTGGGAGGAAAAGCGGAAGAGATGAGAAGCTAGACTCCCCAGACTCCACCCAAGAAGCATACGCAATAAGGGGAGCAGTACAGGGATAGGGAGGCAGGACATGTTCTCCATACACAGGACCTGCCTGCCAAAATTTACTGGATGGCAGGAATCCTAGATCTGTGGGCGAGGATTGAGTCATGATATAAATCTTCTTTTTCTAAGCAGCATGTGCAAAAACTCCTCCATCTCAGGAAGGGAAGGGGGAGTGGAGGGGGGCAATATGTGGGGAAGGTGGTGGTCTGCAATCAGAAGCACAGATTTCATTTTAATACTAGAGCAGCCTTCTCAAATTACAGAGTCCATTCTGGAAAAGACATGGAAGTTAACCTAGCTTTGCAGAGTCAAGATACCACTGCTGGGAAACTATCATTGCAATGTTGATAATTTCCTTGTAAAAAGCATATTTTCCCAAAACTGCAAATCAATCCCTCAATGCAATTTTAGAAATCTAATCCCCACCGCCCCCCTCAAAAAAAAAAAAAAAAAAAAAAAAACAGCTATTACCAGAAACTCCAAATGCAAGACAGTAAAAGCTGAGCTCCAGTATAATTAGGGGAGATTCTGAATGGTGCCCCGAGGCAGACCATACAAGAACAGGGTAGAAAGGAGTTATACACACTTAGAAAGCTCATTTAGGGAAGAGGCTGTGCATAATGCTTGCAGGCACCGGAGTACAGACACTCCCTCCCAGCGGCCTGCTCAGAGGCAGGCTGTGAGCCACGACACTGGCAGATGGCTGCCCCAGTGGCAATTGTGCATGCTCCAATGGCCGCCTCCTCCCGTCCACCCTCGAGCACAGGCTTATGCTCCCACAAGGGGTGGGGAGCACCGGCAGACATTACCCCCAAAGAATAGTGCCTTTCCCTAGGGAAAGTAAACATTTCCATCAGAAGACAGAAGCAATTTCTCTCTGTGCAGGAAAAAGGAGCCACAAACATAAAGTTGCTCATTCAAAAGAGACAGATGATCTCTGCAAGCCGGGAAGTGCCAAACCGTCTGTAAAGGGTTTGCACATCCATCAGCACAAGTGGCTGTATGGGGGAAGGAGAGCAGGAGTGTGGTAGACCTACTTGGGGTTCAGGACTCTCTGGCCTCAGGCCATTTGTTATTTGACTGGAACAGAAGCCCCACGGGAGTGGAAGCCCAGAGTCTTCCCACATGGGCTCTAGCCTGAGCAAAGGTGCAGCAAAGGTTTGACGTGGAGCACAGACGCTCTCCTCTCTTCCAGGTGCTTCCAGTCCTCCCAGTCCATACCCAAAGTCGGTGTACTTCCAGCATCTACACTTCAAACCTTTCAGGGGTGGTCTGTGAATTTTGAGGCAGACACTTCTCCCTCCCACCACCAACCCCCACCTTTTTTTTAAAAGAGAAATGACAGTTCAGTAGTCTTATGCCTAAAATAACCTACAGAGAAATATGGTTTATGAACTCCCCTGTAATACAATACATAATTCAGAGCCCAGCCATTTGTCATACTATTGAGTAATCCACACGCATCCCAAGGGTCTGACAATAAAATCTGTAAATCAATAGCAAAAAGCAGTACACCTTAGCCACTCAGGTAAAACACAAAGAACATTTTTTTAGCATTGACTTTTTTTTTTTTTTTTAACTTGGAAAATACGAACTTCTGACAGCAAATACTTGAGGAGTTTATGCCAGAATGGAAGACTTTATACTTTCTAGAACCCCCTCTGACAGCTGATTTCAATGGAAAAATAAAAACCCCAAGATTCACATTTTCCCAATTATAATAATGGCTTTCTTCTACAAACCCTGCTATTAGCATGACAGAGATGACCACATCAGTCATAAGAAAAGCACATGTACCTTCTGCACCCAGGAAGAGCAAGCAAAATGCCTGCTTTGTGCAAGAGCAAGGCATTTAAGACACGAAACAAAATAATAAATTATTGCAGAGCAGGGTCTAAACTTATTTTTTCCTTCTTCTGGATGATCAAACACTGAATGTGAGCGTAGGGGTAGGCATCGCGATCTGCAAACATATTGCCATAGTGACTGGTGCTGAGATAGAAAGATAAAACAGGCAGAACTGCATTTATATTCCAAGGAACAGAGACAAGTGCCCTGATCAATCAGACCTACAGAGAGTCCTAATGCCAAATGAGTGGCCTCCTCCCCAGCCGCTGTAGAGCACCATCCAGGATCAGAGGTGGGTGTGTGTCTACATTGCTGACCAATTATCAGCATACAGCAGACCTCTCCTCAGGATGCAGCAGGTACGCAGGGGCTGAAGAGGCTGGCACTGGGGCCCCTTAGTAAGAGCTCTCTCTCTCTCTGACACAGGAGGTGAGACGGAGTCAGGTGTCATCTGCTGTGTGTGGCTCCACTTTGGTCAGTTCCTTTTTTTACCTAACATGTCACTTGGACATTAGCTTACTTGGTTTTAATTTTTTATTTTGAAATAATTTTAGACTTGGAGAAAAGAAAAGACTTGCAAAAAAAAAAAAAAAAGTAGAGCTCCCATAAACCTTTCACCCACCTTCCCCTGATACTAACATTTTACAAAACCATGAAACAATTGTCAGAACTAAGAAATTAACATTGGTACAATAGTACTAACTCAACACTTTATTTGGACTGTACCAGTTTTTCCTCTAATGACCTTTTTTCTGTTCCAGACTCTCATCTAGGAAACTACACTGCACATAACTGTCATGTCTCCTCCAGTCTTTGACATCTCCTCAGTATTTCTTTGTCTTTCTTGACCTGGATGTACTTGCAGAGTAATGGCCAGCTTTTTTCTAGATCGTACTTCACTTGGGGTTTGTCTGATGTCCACTCATTTTTACTACAAGAGCCGTTGCTATGAACCTGGCACTATAGCGAACAATTCATATGTTCACCTTACATACTACTGAAGGCAATCCTCTGAATTAGGTATTACTTACTATTCCTATTTTGCAAATGATACTTCATTAAACCTTAGTAAAATTAGGTAACTTGCCCAAGACTCCCCAGCTGTAAAAGGCAGAGCTGAGGTATGAGCCCGCGCAGACTGACTTTACAACACCCCACTGCCGGCTGTACTCAAGGCACTCTGACAACAACCAGATGCCAAAATACAGCCTGGACACTGCCCTCTGGCCATTCCTTCTTTGAAGGACATTATTCTGAAGAAAGGGTATTCTAGCTTTTGTCATTTTTCCAAAGGAGACAAACTATCCCACTTTGATTTCTAAGTTCTGCCCAAACAATCAGAAATTTCCTTTTCTTGACAAGAAGCACCTCCCTTCTTGACAAAGAAGAGGCCACTGTCCTGACACCCCACTCTGCACTAGCACCAGGCAGAGAGAAAATATATGAGCATGCAGGTGTGCTCCACTCAAGAGAAGCCCCTTCTAAGGGCCTCTCCAAGTGTATGGAGACACTGCAGTCACGGGATTTAAAAACAGCAAACAAAAAACAAAACAAAACCAGAAACTTCTGAGACTGCTTTTCCGTGTCAGGCCCTGCAAAGTCCAATACAACCTGGCACGTCCTCTTTCAAATTAGACTCTTTGGGAAAGCTGAGGCACAATCCATTCGTGTAACACAGGAGTGGGGGGGGGCAGTGTCAAGGGACAGGACTATGGGAGACAGGGTGAGAAGAATTCCAGCTGCACTCCAGGATTTGTTTTTAATGCTTATAACTTTAGATCACTCAGTTGCACAGACTTGATTTTTCCCAAATAGCCTCTCTGGCAAAGCTAATATGTTTTTCCTCTCATTCTGACTGATCAGCGAAATACATGGCTGGAAGGATTGCCTTGGAAGTAATTTCTTTGATGCTGGCAAAACTGAGAAAATATTCCCCCAGCTACACACCCCCAAATCTATCCATCCCTGCCACCTGCCATTCAGCTGCAGGTAAAGGCCATCACAGTAAAGAAGGGAAGGAGTCAGAGAGGGCAGGCCTCAAGGGAGGGTGGAAGGGAGAAGGACTCCGAGTATGAAAATGAGGAAGGGAAAGAGAACATTTTGTTCAAAGTGAGTCACTACAGAACCCAGACTTTCACTGACATGCATAAGCAGAGTTAGATGATGCCAGCAAATAGGTGAAAAGACAGCCTTCCTTTGATCTGTCTCTTCCTTCTCCCCACAGCCCTTCAACTCCCCAAGTGCCCCCACCAACTCCATCACTAAGATGGACTTGTGTAAATCTGACATTGCAACTGACTGCCCCTATTACTGCTGACTTTATGCAAGAGTTCCTCCCCTTCGAAATCTACCACTGTATACCTAACTCCAAGGTATCTTCAGCTACATATTTTGATCAAATACTAGAAGTTGAAGTGCTAATAGTCTTTAGGGAACAATTCTTCCAGCTTCCCCATCTGCAATCTAACCTAGGGAGAATCTAAAGCCAGCTAAGAGCCCTCAAATCAGACTGCATACAGGGCTATTTAATCCACTGTGTTTAGGGACATCTGGATCTACTCCTAAAATCCCTAAGATTTAATCTAGGAAACAAAGCTTGAATAATTCTGCATCCTCTTGAATAATTTCCCCCTCAACGTCAACAGCCTCTAAAATTCACATTACTTTGTTCCCACATAGACCTCGAATAGCATTGCTTTCAATCAATGCTCTTACAGACTGAAATCCTGGGAAAAGCAATGGGATTTGGGACCCTTCACTGATGGACCACGGGCTCCAAAAGAGACCAAGAGAAGAGGTAACCACTCCTTGGTCAAAAGAGACCAAGAGAAGAGGTAACCACCAAATCCAATGATCCTGGCCCCCGACAAAGTCAGGCTAGGCTGTCAACCACTCCTTGATGCAGCACCTTGAGATCTCTCTTAAATAATGTATACAAAGCACCAGGGACAAGGGGGTTTCCCAAAAAAATGTTGGTTTTCCTCCCTTACCCAACAGCTAGACTAGAGTTCCTGGGTCCTATTCTGCCTTAGTCATTCTTGGCCCTGATAGACTAGACAACCTCCTCACCCTCTGGCCAAAAGCCTGACTTGGCAAAGCCAGGATGACAGAATGGAGATTAACAAGATGATGTTTGTACAACATGTAGAGGGCTGCTGGGGGGGGGGGGGATAGAGGTAGTTTTCTTTTTTCTCCCTAGGCAAAAAAAAAAATTTTTACAAATATACCCTATTACTATTGCACGAAAGCTCACCTCTACCCAAACTAATTATGTCTACAGATAATCAAATCTGAAAACTTTTAATACAAAGAAATGGTTCTTTCCTTTCAAATAACTGCTTATACAAACCTAAAACAGACTATTCTGTAATTAAAGAAATTAAAATACAACTCGATCTTTGTTTGCCCAAATCAACATATTATGGGAAATAAGGCAAGACCAACAACCTATTAGCTTATGAACAATATCAAAACAAAACCCCCACAGAAACAGAAATTTAATCAGCCTGATTAGAGCACAAGCACCAAAAGGCTCACAGAGCCCCCTTCACACCAGCTCTGCTTCATTCAGGTTCTTTTCAGGCCTCCTTAAGAAGATCAGTGGCCAGTAGGGTGCCACTCCAACTCTGACTTTGGACACTGTCGGGGACCTACAAAGGTCTTGATATTCCCTGCTTCAGAAAAGACAAGGTTGGAGCCATTTCAGAGGATCTTCTGGTAAAGCTCTCCAGCTTGCCCCATAGGCCAGACAAAGGTCTCCTTACTATCCCAAGGACATTTCAAGAGTCCCCTTAATGATGTGCCTGCCCATCAGGTCTCACACTTCAGCTATCCACGGTCTAGGGCTCAGATTGCTCTAGAAAGTCAACAAATCCAACGATCCTGGCCCCCGACAAAGTCAGGCTAAGCTGTCAAATGCCAGATGGGCCCCCTCTTTTTTTTAAGTAGGAGCCATGCCCAGCATGGAGCCCAATTGGGCCCTTCTTGACACTGGACACCACTTAGTTCTGACCTCTCGATTGTCTCAGCATCTTCTTCACAGAGGTTCTTCCTCATCTCCCCAGTTTTCAAGCACCCCATCAAGTCCTTCTCTTGCATCATCGAAGGTAGAAGCCCTACCCTCAGCCTGGCTCAGTAAACTTGAAGACATCTTAGTAAAGTTTCCTCAGTTTCCCTCTACATCCTTCTCATTGATCCTTGTTGTCTCCTAGCTTCTGCTTCTCATTTCCAAGGCTCATCGTATTCACCAGGCCAAGACTCTCCAACTGCCACCTATACGATTTTATCTCATCAATGGTCTTCTGTCTGGGATTTCAAATTCCTCTGTCAACACTGATTCCTTTCTCTTCTGCCTTCGAACATACACAAAAGCTCTCTCTACTCAGCTTCAATGACCCTGCCTCTGGGAAGTCTTCTCTTCAGGGCCCTTATTCTGTGTTCTCACCTAACTACATTCATGTCTGGGGGTCCTTCCACACCATAAGCCCAGGCAGGCATTCAATGCCCACCGTGTTATCTCTACCATCAAGCATTGATCTGGAACATCGCTGAAACATATAACAGATGTAACGTAAAACAGACAATTTTTTTGATGTCACTATCTCCAAAATTACTGTTTTAATTCTCTTCTTCCACTTATTCTTAAACACCTCAAACCTAGGAGTTTCTATCATCTTTCTTCATTTCCTCATCTTCCATTCACAGCACAGCCCCTGACTGGATTCGACTACACACTCATAGTTTACACTTACTTACATCTTTAGTTCTACTGCCTTGTTAGCTCTCCTCCTCAACTTTCATCCCGCCCTCTCTCCCACTGCCCCCTATCTCTGACAGAGGGGATGCTGCCGACCACCATCTTCCCATTATTCCCTATACATATCTGCCTCTCCAGCCAGGGAGATGTACTCTCACTCTGCAGTCTCTGTTCATGTCATCCCCTTCCCATCCACTCACGCTTCCTATCTGTCCTCTTCTCTACCTAGTCAAATAATACCTCCTCTTAAGCTACCAATCAATTCCTACCTCTAGTGCTTTGACAAAATCAAGAATGGAACAGGTTCTGGAAAAGCGCCTCTCATTCAGCTCCAAGGCAGCCCTTGAAAGCTACTTCTAGCCCTGGTGAGTCCCAACCTTGCAGATGGCCTGGACAGTCTTAGCCAGCAGAGTGAGGCCAATATGAGAGAAAGAAGGGAGGTCAGAGTTACACAGATTGTCTGAGCTAAAGCCAACTCCTGGGCATGAGGCCTGGGACTGGTTTGGCACCTAGTTTTCCATATCCCTACTCCACTTCAAGTTTTTGCTTTCAGCCAGTTTGGGTATCCTGACCTTTGAAAGCTGAGGCTATGCCATTCTGCTAAGTAGTCTTTATTAAACCTCAGAGAGAACAGGTGGATGGAGGAAGCAGAGAAAGGGAAGGGTACGGGCCTAGGGTAAGCATTAAGCATACAAATACTTGTTAGAAAGCGGACGGCCAACAGCTGCTCTCCATCACCACCCAAGTCCACAGATTGCAAACTGGACCCTGGCCTATTCCATCCAGGTAATGAAGGCCAAACCCCGGGCAGAGATGCTCTGGTGCCAGTGCAGAGCTCAGCCAGCTAGTCTCAAAGTGGCCTCAGCCTTGGCAGTGACTGCCTTGGAGTTCACAGGCTTTTCTGCCCTGGCCTTCACCTGTTCCCCCAGGAGGTGTGGGATTTGGCTGCTATGGGGCAGTGGTCAGCCATCCTGGGAGAACACCACATATGGGAAATGAGCGCTCACTGAAATGAAGAGATCTAAACTGTACTCATGGAATCTTCTGGGGCCTTCATGTATTCCAGCCCATCTTCCTTTTCTCCCTCAGGACAAGGTAATTAGGAGCCTCAGAAAATGCTCTTACGGGCCTCAAAAGGCCTGGCATCCTGCTATGCCCCAAGCACTTCTCCTGACAAATTCTTATTACCAACGTACAAAAGAGATGCTCAGAGCAGAGAGTGCTTAACAAAGACTTCAAAGGTGGTTGTAGTGATGGAGATGGGCCAGAAGTAAAGGTAGGAAAGAACAAATAAAGCTCTCAGGGAACCCCCAGAGGACTTGAAAGGCTTCGAAATGGAGGGGTGTGGGGGAAGGCACCACGCAGAAAGAAGCAGCACCAAATATAAGTTCTGTTGAACACCCCATCAAGTTGCTGGAGATAGCAACTTGTGTTCAAGAGAAGAGACAGACTATCCTAACACCACACAAAAACCACCCTGTTTCCTCTATCTGGCCACTGTTACACGTTTCCAGTACTGCACTTGAGCCAGGGAAAGATCAGCAGAAGCCTATTACTACAGACCTTCCTCGGGCCATTACCTTCTGGTGGCAGCCAATGAGTCCCCCTGCACCACCCTGGTAAGACACAGGAGCTTAGGTATAAACAGCCCTTAACCAATACTCACACAGTCACCCACTGCTCATGGGCCTAGACGTGTTTGTGAACCATCCTGGGAATGAGATGAGCCATAAGGAAGATCTCTTCACACTAGGGGAGGAAGGGAGGGTCATCTGCCTCCCAGCCACAGAGTCCGGGAGGTGACAGAAGGCACGAGGAGCTTTGCCCCTGAGTCCCACTTCAACCCATCCTGTGGGATAATTAAAAAAAAAAAAGTATCTGGTCTTTATCCTTGGTTCCTGGCACAGAGCTACTAAAACCTTTGGAATTTACTGAGTGACAAGAATATCTTTTGTTATTCCAGAATTTATGCTAATGAGATGAGTCTTGAAGGGTAGAGGAAGGGGAGAAGGCAGCTTTAGGTAACTTCAGGATGGGGGCAGGTCACCAGAAAGAGTAAGCCAAGATTACAGAGTTAGAACTTTTAGCCCCATCTGCAGACCTCCAAGGAGAGGAGAGAGGGCTGGAGATTGATTAAGTCATTGGACATCAGTGATTGAACTCAATCATGTATGTGAAATTCAACCTCCATAAAAGCCCCTGAACAACGGGTTTCAGAGTTTCCAATCTGGTGAACATGCAGAAGGTCTGGGAGGGTGGTGTGCCTAGAGATGGCAGGGAGGCTCTGCACCCCTCCCCCCATTCCATACCTTGCCCTACGCATCTCTTCCATTTGGCTGTTCCTGAGTTGTATCTTTTACAATAAGTCAACAAACCAAAGTGTGTTCCCCACTTCCCTGAACTAGGAGTTGTTCTAGCAAATATCGAACCTGAAGAGGAGGTTGTGGGAATTTCCAATTTATAGCTGGTCAGTCATAAATACAGGGTGATCTGGGACTTGCAACTAGCATCTGAAGTAGATGCAGTGTCACTGAGACCTTTAACTTATGGAATCTGACACTGCCTCCAGCAATATAGTGTCAGAATTGAACTGCTGGACACGCAGGTGGTATCTGAGAACTAAAGAATCACACAGCCCGTTCCAAGCTGCAAGGGGCCAAAGGCCTCCCAGAGACAATCCCACAGAGTCATCCAGACCAGAGTCAGGTGCTCCTTCAGACAGATGTCCAGGGGCTGCAGGAAATCAGACTCCTCTCTTAAATACTTGAAACAGAGTAGTTGGTCTACTATAAATGAGGTTTTTAAAATTCAATTCCCTCCTATTGCTTGTGCAGATCTGAAATGATCTGACCAGATGGCTGGTGCTCTATAATTCTTGGATTGCTCTCATCAGTTGTTGATGATTTGGATTTTTCTTTTTTTTTTTTTTTTAACCCCCTAACACGAATGTGTTCCTGCACAGGCTTCCTGCATGCTCCCATTAAGTGAGTTCTTCGTGCTGATGCCAATATTTCTGAGGTTCTAACAGCCTCCTCTTAGAAGTCAGCTCAGGTCAATAGGAAGCCCCAGGTTTGAGCTTCCCTGAGCCCACATGGGACCGACAAGCAGCACTGGTTGATGGGCAGGACAACAGGGCTCTTTGCTTACACACCTTGTCACCTCCACTTTTCCTCCGGGACCCGAAGGAAAGGAAAGCAACAGAGGTATATTTTTTATAAATGTCAACTATAGCCACTTACTATTTCCTATATGCCAAGTCCTGTGTGAAACATTTTACATATGTTAGTCTTGTTTTAGTCTCACATCATCTCTGGGAAGCAGATCTTTTCAGATGAGGAAACTAAGGTTCAAAGATTCTCATCAACCTGGCCAAGAACACACAGCTCAGAAAGAGAACTTTCACGGGGTTGGAGATTCAGCATCATAAAATTTGACTCACTGTTCCACTGAGATCTCAACAACACAGAGAGAAGGCCCTAGCCTCCCCACACCTTCCTTTGTGTCCTCAGTGAGCACAGGACACTTCCACCAAAACATCCAAAACACTCTAGTGCCTTTTTCTGTCTCTGTATCCTCTGTGAGACTATAAGTTACTGGAAGGTAGGAGTCATGTCTCCTTTGCTACTCAAAAAGACAGCATGGCACGGTGGTGAGGAGCTCACGCTTGGGGCCAGACAAAGCTTGTTTTGAATTCTGACTCTACCACTTATTGGTCATTTGACTAAGTCACTTCTAAGACTCAGTTTTGTCTATAAAAATGAGGGTAGTTCTAGCACCTGCCCCCAAAGAAAGCCCGGTACAATCAACACTCAGTAAATGTGACCTATTACCTGTATCTCCGGCTACAAGTACAGTACCTGGCACAAAGCAGCATCTCAGAAATGCCCAGGGAGCAGAGACTCCACCACATTTGGCTGTGACCAGCTTTCTGTAGTAACAAGTACACCGGCACAAAGTCCTGGGTCTCAGGGGTCCTCCACCCCAGGACAAATTTCTGAATTGCTTGCCCAGAACCCATAGGACCTGCCGACAAACAGCTTTCTTCTGCTTGCTTGTGAACAGCTGATGCTGAATCCACACTCAAATGCTTGCTGTGCCTCCGTAAGGTGAGACAGATCCCAAAATAAACCAGAAGACAGAGAGAGACAGGAAAATCACTTCCAGGAACAAGTGGCTCACAGTGAGGATGCTGACAGTAATAACAGAGGCAGGCAGACTTCAGCAGAGTGACCTGCAGCTGCTCCAGGGCTGAAAGGCAGGGGCCCAATTCCTACCTGGCCTGGTGGGAAAGCCTCTCAAGTCATGCGTAGGTCCCCCTGGTGTTCCAGGCCACAGCAGGCAGCCTGGAAAGCTACCTTCCTATGAGCCCAGACCATGTATTCCAGTATGCCCTCTTTGGAGGCCTGAGGACAACAGAGCTGAGGTCTTCCTTCAGAGACCTGAGGGGACAAATGTTACCAAACTGGGGATAACACCTGTCAACAAAAACTAGACATTTTCTTAAAAGTCCTCAAAAGATACTCCACTCCATCATCTTCCTTGTGCCATCTTCCTTCCTTCTGACTTCCAGGCAGAAAAAGCTGTGCTAACCCCTTCTGCTCCCTCAACAAAAATCTCTGTGGAGGTAGAGAGGGAGGGCACTTCAGGACCACACAAGTCTCCTCCTCACCGTAAGTCCCCTTCCCCATCACAGACCAGAGAGGATAGGAAGCCTACACACTCATGCACCCTTACTAGCATCCAGTTCCACAATCAAGTTGAAGGGGTAGCACAAAGGAAGAATTTACCATTAAAATCAGAACTGATTGTACTGAGTGATATCTTGATGTCAAGAATCCTCACAATAGGGAGGGCAGGACATTTCCCCCATGTGACCAAGGGGGAAACTGAAGAGAAGAAGGATCCAGTGACTCGCCCAAGATTCCCTAGATAGCAAAGCTAGAATTTGAACCCAGGACTGGCTGAGTCTAAAGTCTGTCCTCTTGGTATTATGCTAAGCAAAATAAGTCAATCAGAGAAAGACAGTTATCATAAGTTTTCACTCATATGTGGAATTTAAGAAACAAAACAGAGGAACATAGAGGAAGGGAGGGGAAAATAAAACAAGACAAAATCAGAGAGGGAGACAAGCCATAAGAGACTCATAATCATAGGAAACAAACTGAGTGTTGCTGGACGTGAAGGGGGAGATGGGGTAACTGGGTGATGGGCATTAAGGAGGGAACGTGATGCAATGAGCACTGGGTGTTATATGCAACTGATCAATCACTGAACTCTACATCTGAAACTACTAATACACTATATGTTAACTAACTGAATATAAATAAACATAAATAAGTAAAAAGTAAGGTCTGTCCTCTTAACTGCTAAATTATACTACCTCCCCATTCATCGATCAAACAAGTTCCCACAACTGGCTACATTCCTTTTAACATTCCTTCAAGTAGCTGTGTTGGAAGCTCCCAGGCAGCATTCAGAATGTGGGGCATTAAATATTATACTCTGACTGAAGCCAAGTGCCGGCTATCCACACAGACCACCGAGAGGTCAATTTGCTGCCAACAGATGCACATACAAAACCTTAATATAACCAACAGAACACCTCAATCCTGTACTAGGGCCCAACACAGTCTTCTCTGCCTCCACTGGTCTGACTCCACAGCAGCACACTCTGAATCACCCCACATCACACACTCAGGCCTGAATAAGCTGCTCACCTAACCTTCCCTCACCCATGCCACTTTGAGGGTGAGTGTAGGCAAAAACACTCTTGGGATGGGGCAGGCATGACTAGAACCAGAACTGCTTTGTCCCCGGAGCTGTGGGGCCTGAGTGTCTGTGCTCAGCCACAACATATCACCTTTGGGGCAGTTTCAAGGTAATTTGGTGCAGATTTTACAAGAGGCTCTTGAGAAACTAGAAGGCAGAGGGTGATGTCAATGGGGTATCAAGTTAAATGTGAAAATCAGTGTTCCACTCTAATTCTCCAGAAGGTGTTCAGAGCCCTCAGCTTGCCCTTGTCACAAATGCTCCGGTTCTCCCTCCCCCAGCTAGAGAGGGGGGCTCTTTTGTTTAGCATTAACATAGCAGCCCCACTGCCAGAGGGGGCTGGGCAAGGGCCCCAGGTCAGAACTTTCAGGCTTGTTCTACAATGCGGACCAGGGCCTTGAAGAGTGCCACAGGAACAGAGACACTAGGATTGGGGTCATGGGACACTGAACTCATCTGCTCCAGGCACTTGCCTGGTTACAAGTGGTGTAAGCAGGGGCGCCTGGGTGGCACAGCGGTTAAGCGCCTGCCTTCGGCTCAGGGCGTGATCCCGGCATTATGGGATCGAGCCCCACATCAGGCTCTTCAGCTATGAGCCTGCTTCTTCCTCTCCCACTCCCCCTGCTTGTGTTCCCTCTCTCGCTGTCTGTCTCTGTCTCTGTCAAATAAATAAATAAATAAATCTTTAAAAAAAAAAAAAAAAACAAGTGGTGTAAGCACTTTTAACCCCATAAAACCAGTGGAAACAGCCCACATATCCCATGCCCCATCCCGGTGAGCCATCTTGTTTTGGTCCATAAGGCTCAGGGAGTTCAGTTCTCAGAGAAGCTGGAGGAGGACAGCCAGAGGTCAGATNCCATACCTCCGTTCCTAAAACCTCCCTCTACCCCATGCTTTTGGCTCCTACTTCACTTCCTTGGTGCTTCATCACTCTTCAGTGGCACCAATGACCTGTATGCAAGCCCAGTGGGAGTGCTACTGCTACCAGAAAGTGAGCTGGCACTGTGAACGCTGCCCCTGCCAGCACAGCAACAACGGGAACAGCGAGGACACAGTGATAAATACTGGCTCGGAGCTGATCAAACCCCATGGTGGCAGCTGCCAGGGCTGGCCATCCACCTTGCCACAGAGCAGAGCGTAAACAGCCCACTCTTGAGAACAAACTCAAGTGTCCCCATAGTGGGGCTACAGTCAACAAGGCTGGGACTAGAGGGACAAAGGGGAGGAAGGTGGGTCAATGACCTAGGACACGTCAGCTGAATGACATAGGTCAATGTCATTGGCCTGTAGGAACTCTGTTCCTACAGTTATGAAAATTGAACAAGATTAAGCACACGAAGCACCTAACACAGTACCTGAATATGGTAAACTCTCCACAAATGCTGGTTACTTTCTAAGCCATGGGCCCAGGTTCATGAAAGGGCTAGAAAGTTGCTCTTTCTGAGGATGCCCCATTTAGAAACCAGGCCAGAACCAGCCCCTGTTTCTTGGCACAGGTTCCTTTAGCAACAGAACACTCCTGCCCCGCACCGGTGCTCAGTACTCTCCCGTGAACAATATTTCAGCAGCATTGAGCCGAGCAGCAGAGCCTAAAATAGCATTTGCAGAGTGAGGCACATGTCACTGCCTCTCTTGTGTTTCAGAAGCACAAGGAAAGAAAGTTTTCAATCACTTGCTCAGAAAGCTCGGCCACCCACCACCCGCCTCCCTTTCAGGGCACTCACATGCCACAGTCTCTGTTCTGCTGGAAAATGAAGGTCCCTAAGCCCTGCAGCAGCAGTCTTCACCCGGAAGGACCACACTGTTCCCCTCCAGTGGGCCAGAGTGACTGCTCTTTCAAAGCAGCCCTGTGGGGACGAAGGACACGTGCACTTAGAATTCAGAGTGTGTTTCACGGGGAGAGGGCTGGGCTTGGTACCTGGCCGAAGGGCCTGCCACTCATGCGTCGGGTGAAACACCTCCAGTATCTCGGAGTCCAGCCCCTCTTCTGCTGTGGTTTCCTTTCTCTCCACTTCTTTGGTCCTGCTCTTCCCTGGGCTGGTGAGCGCAAACTCCTTCAGAGAAAGGAAAACACAGTCATGACCCACCACAGCTAGGCAAACCAGGCAGACAGAAAGAACATGGCCTGGGTGGTATACCCTTCTCCTCCGTCCTCCTCCCCTCCCCAGCCTAGTCTGCACCCTTCATAAGGGTCTCCTCAGAACCAATATGAGTGAGGTGATACGGTTAAATGAATACACAGCATGTGTTATGTGTACACAAGTAAGGAAAAACTCCACAGAGGTCATTAGTATCTCAAGGGGGTTAAGGGAACAACCTGGGGAGAGGGGTTGGCAGGAGACAGTAAGAGCCCTTTGCCTTTTACTTGCCATGTTACTATACTGTGTGACGTTTGAAACTCTCACCTAATTGCTCTGACAAATAAAAAAGATATATTTAAAAGAAAAAATACCCATATGAATGGGAGAATAGGCCCTGAAACGGCCACCCCAGACATACAAAAGCTGCCAGCTGAGGCCCGACTGATTCCTCCGCAGTCCAGAAGGGCGCAATAAGGGCCTGGCCACTCTCCAGGGTGTCTATAGGCCATAAATGAACTCTTGGGACATTACAATCCACGGTGAAAGGGCTGCAAGTGGGAAGCTGGGAGTCCGGCTGGGCTGAGGGAGGAAGAAGCCAAAGCTGAAAACCAATTCCTAAAACCTGTTTGCTTCCATCCCATGGAGAGCAAGGAGGATTAATGAGATGGTGTCTGTGGAGCACTTTGAGCTCAGGAGACAGAGATGCACGATAAATACAAAGTATTATTCATTTTGCTCCTTCCCGGCCTCCCATTCTTCCTGTCCCATTTTTAAACCTTTCTTGCATAAAAGCAGTAGGGCCTCAGGAAACTAACCAGAGGGTTCCAGAGCTCTGGGATAGCAAGGAGGAACCCCCACTAGCATACTGGGAGGTTACTTCAGCCTTTCCACATCCGGAATCTTCCCCTAGTAACAGTGAGCATATTTCGTGAATTCCTATGAACCCAAACCTGAGCTAGGACCTTTACATATGTCTTATTTTTGTTTCCCAACAATCCTAACCTTGCATGGGAGGTAGCAATGCATTTCTTCCAAGCAGCACCCCAGCTCCAGATAGGTATCCCCACCTACCTGATACTTGTGGGTCTGACCCTTAAGTAGCTGTCAGAGGAAAGGGCAAGGCATTTAGTTAATGGTGATGACAATGTAAAGCCCCTCCAAGGCTTTTTACATTTTAACAAGAAATAAAGGCATGAAATTCAGATGACAGGATTTCCGATCTTGTTAAAGGACCTGTAAGGAAGAGATCTTGGACAAGAAGAAGCCCTCAAATCATGTCACAAGAAAATAACAAAGACTACAGCGTGGTGGTTAAGAGCTCAAGCTCCAGGGGCGCCTGGGTGGCGCAGTCGTTAAGCGTCTGCCTTCGGCTCAGGGCGTGATCCTAGCGTTCTGGGATCAAGCCCCACATCAGGCTTCTCTGCTGGGAGCCTACTTCTTCTTCTCCCATTCCCCCTGCCTGTGTTCCCTCTCTCACTGGCTGCCTCTATCAAATAAATAAATAAAATCTTTAATAAAAAAAAAAAAAGAACTCAAGCTCCATATCACATACCCCAAAGTTCAAATCCTAGTTTCTTGTGACTCCCAGAAAGTTACTTAATTTTCTAAGCCTGTTTTCACATTTGTGAAGTGGAAGTAACAGCGACATCTAGCTCATACATGAGATGAGGCACCACCTTGTAAACCACTAGCCCTGGGTACGTGGTAGCCATTACCCTTATTACTTGTAAAGACAACCATAGGTTCCAGGTTGGATAAGTCTGTGCTATGACATCCAATAGGGACTACACACTATGACATGACTCAGGCAGGTCAGGTTTAGGCTGTGGTCACCTGAGCAGCCTGGCCCATCAAACCTCTCGTACCCCTTCAACACGGAGTTTGCACAGATCTGAGTTCAAAAGAAAAGTAGGAGCCAAAGAGCAGCCATGCTTGTGGGACTAAAAGAAAGGCGGAATGGCAGGAGACATTGGCCAAAAACCGAATTTTCTAAGAGCAGGCTCTGTGTCAGTCTCTGTCACCAGCGTACTCCCATGCCCAGCAGAGGACTTACTTTACCATCATCCAAGAACAAAGGAATGAAGGAACAAACCTCTCCCACAGGCAGGTACATGTTCTGGATGCCTTGGACTGAGGCAAGCCCAAAGTAGCCACGCCTGCTAGAACCCAGGGAGTAGCCCCACATTCCAGAACACAGACTACCTTGCCCACAAAGTACCCAAAGCCTATGTAATCCTGGGCCATTCCATGTTGGTTAGCCTCTGCCATGAGCACCATACACTAGCCTGTGGGACTAGGGGAATGTTAATAAAATTTACCTCCCAAGTGTGTGGGTCAAATGCCTTAAGGGGCCAACAAGGGCTGGATGTCCAACAATGGGGAGTGCTTGTGCTATGAAAACTGGAGCCCTCCTGCCCTGGCTAAGGAACACAGCTGCTACTCAGCTGGACCGCCACTGCCATGAAAAAGAGAAAACAGAGAAACAGATTTTTACATCAACTTGCCTTATTTTAGAAAACTAAGAGAGTCAAACTAAACAACTCTAAGATTTAAACTGCAGCTCTTGCTTTAGTCTATTAGCCAGGTAACTCCTAGCAGGTATGGCTGTAAGCAAGCAACCAAATTCTCATGACTAAGAGAAGCAAAAAGAGGCAACAGGAATAGTGATGATGAAAACATGGCAGAAAGCCCTTCAAACTCTAGGCTGGGCCCGTGTTCATTCTCTTGACTAGAGGCTGGGAAAGCCTCTTTTTCTAGATTTCTCTTAAGGTTAATAGAGTAAATTCAAAAAGGAGACTGATCAAACACTGAGCCACATGCCTCAAGCCCTAGATGAGCTAATAATCCCACCACTGCTCTAAATGTTTTTTGAGCTTCCGCTTGGTGTCACCTCTGAACCAGATTTTAAGCTACACACACACACACACACACACACACACACGATCTGCCATTATTTTACAGTACAAATCTATCTTTAGTGCGGGTGATACAAAATTGGTGCTCCTCTGATCAGCTCACCCTATTCACCAAATCTAACTCTGAGTGACTTTGGACTGTTTGCCCAAATCACATCTGACAAGCACTGAGGGCGTCCGTCAGTTCAAAATGGGCATTCCAGAAAAGGATTTGAGAAAAAGCACATCATGAAGATGAGGCTGTAATGGTAACAGCAGCTACCATCCATAGCTCCAGGCTATAAAGTGCCTTCCATGCCTCATAATTCATCCAAGTTTCATCTGTGAAGCACACACTTTCATACCCACTTTACAGATGAGGACAGGTTCTGGGTCTGTGCAAAAATCACACCGCTGAGAAAAGCAGAGCAGAGATTTAAGTCAGGCCGGCCTGGCTCCAAAGCCCATGCAGGAATTTTTAACTCCCTTCTGTGTTTCTGTTCCTAATCATGCGTCCAAATGGCTGTGCCCTGCATGCTGAGGGAATGGAGGAGGGGTGGGGGAGGCAGTAAGATCACCTTAGCAGGTCTACCAGCACATCCCCCCATCCGAAGACTTTCATGGACCAAGTAAAAAACCACAGTCCCAGAGAAAGGACAAGCAAGACTAGCCTCTCTGTGCTCGGGCAGTGTCCTGAACAGGAGATAATGACCAAGAGGTGACAGAGGGCAGCCAGCCCTTGGTCAACTCTAGGCCACGTCTGGTGCCCTCTCCACTGGCTTCTGGGGGCTCCATTCCATGCTGAAACCTCAGCACTCTCTTTTCCCTGCCACCATCACTCCAAATACCAATTTCTTCTCAACTGACTGGCAAGACATTCCAGCTAAGGTGTTAGCTGACAACAGCTTACCATGTCTCACTTCCTTGCACTTGTATCTGAATAAGAGATTCTTAAAGACCAAACCCTTCAAGATCCAGGAGAATGAATGAATCTCTAATGATAAGTTGACAGACGCTGTGACAGAGACAGACTGCCAGGGCAACATTCTGGAACAGGACCCCTACCAGACAGAGCCCTAAACCATAAAAGCAGCCACCCCCTTACTAAAAATAACCACTGACATTTATTGACCATACTCTGCCAGTCCCAATGCTAGGTGCTCTATATATGTAATCACATTTCATCTACACTGAAATCTTTTTTTTTTTTTTTTAAGATTTTATTTATTTATTTAACACAGAGACAGCCAGTGAGAGAGAGACGAGCAGGGGGAGTGGGAGAGGAGCCTGATGTGGGGCTCGATCCCAGAACAATGGGATCATGCCCTGAGCCGAAGGCAGATGCTTAACGACTGAGCCACCCAGGCGCCCCCTACACTGAAATCTTAACAGAGAGGTATCAATCCTACTTTCTGGATAAGGAAACAAAGCTCAGAAATGGCCAAATCGCCAACATAGGTGGCAAAAGGGAACTTACCAAGGGTCTGTGCTCCTTCCACTGGTTCCACTACCTTCCACATTGCTTACCTTCTTGAAGTCCAGGATACCACACAACCACACCCCTTCAGCAGCCACACCGCTCCTAAGCTGTGGCATCCCAGAGAGGTAGGACAACAGAAACCAGGAAAGGTGGCTGGCTCCACATCCTACCCTGATACAAACAACCTTTCCTGGGTGGCCATTACCTGCACAAATGCCCTTGGGGAGGACAATTCCAGGCCACCAGGATCTCTTGCCTGGACTTCAGGCTTTGAAGAAAGGATCATAACCACCCCCACCTCCCCCACCACCCATTTTCACTGTTGTGAAGGTGGCTGGCTGCATAATTTGGATTTTAAATGCCAACAGGGCAGCAATTTTTATGGTATGAGAGAAAAGATGCTTCAACTCCTACTTGTGCTTAGCACATGATGAAAGATTATGACAAATGGATACAGCTTAGGAACAGACATAAGGATAAAAGTAGCTTCTGTTGATGAAAGTCAGTATTAACATTTTTCTGAGACTAGACTCAATAGAGCTAATATAAATGGGCCAGAATAATTATGGCTCTGAAAGCTCATCTATTTGGTTGGACTATTATCCAAAAGGGACTTACTAACACACAGTCCTTAAGCAAATTCATCAGCACGTTTTTGTTAATTGTGCATCTGCTAAAGCTCATGATGGGGAACACCGGATCCTCATGAGTTGCAGGTTGGGGTGGGCGGGGGGGGGGGGGCGGACAGAGCCCTGATCCCTCTAGACACTTGTGTGCTTTTCACGCAGAGGCTATGCCAAGGACAGCCCCTACCTCATGCTGTGACCAGCCCCACCCTCAGGGGCCAATGGGATCTCATCCTCATTATCCTTGAGGAAAAGGCAAAAAAACAACAACAACAACAACAAAACCCAAACAAACAAAAAACAATAAACCCCAGCACCAGTAAGATCTTAGAGAACATTAAAAGCTCAAAAGAATTCATGACTCCTAACTGCACCTTATCTTTTGCTCCACAAAGTGGAGAGAAAGGCAGAGAGACAACAAATGACTTTAGAGAGAAGGTGGAAGCTTGCCATGAGCCAGAGGTGAACCTCAGCTGAGCTGGATTGCTATTAAATTCATCACAATTGTCATTTGCACTTCAAGGCCCTCCTGCTCCAAAGCCTGCAGCACTTACCCAACATTTAGTAGGAGCCCCTGGGGTTGGGGAAGGTGGCCAGGGGAGGGTGAAACTGTCAGAAAGATGACAGTCAAGGCTTCTCAGGGGAAAGGAAAGAGGGAGCACTGGGAGCTGGTCAAGGGCAGGCTGTTGCTAGGGCCAGGAGCCTTGGCGTGCTGCAGCCAGGCCAAACTCAGAGCCTTCTCGGTCATTCTACTCCTGCCTGTGGCGGTGACAGAAAACCTGAGCAGTCAGGTCTAGGTTAATGAAGAGAGGCCTGGAAAGAACAGGGAGAAAAGGACAGAAGGAAAGAGAACAGAGAGACAGAGACAGACACAGACGGAGAAAGCACAAGGAACACAGGAGTAGAGGAAGAAGCAGAGTCTTACTTGGTGCTCAATATACAGGCAACCAGCTCTTGGGGAGAATCCTGACCTTCCCAATTCTGCCACAAACTGGCTGAATAATCCTGGCCAAGTTACTTAATGTCTCTGAGCCTTGGGATCCTTCTCGAAATGAGGATAATAACTGTAGTTTTGTACTTGGTAGGGTTGTTTAGCCGATTAAATGAGAATACACATAAAGAACTTAATAAACCACTTGGTACACGGTAAACTCATCATCATTATTGATATTATTATTATTGTATCATCATCATCATCATATTTTCTCCAAAGGGAAACTATGCTATGAGCTTAAAACAGAGGCCAGGGGAGTGGAGGGGGGTGGGGGAGGAGGTGAGGGGAGAAGTGCCCATACTCCTTGATTCAGCACATTCCTGCAAGAAAAATAAAAGCTCACTCTACTCCCACAGATGCCTCAGTGGCATGGAGGCTTTCTTGGACCTTACAGGATTCTTCTATTTGTGCTAAGATATTTACCGGGTTCTGATGACTGAGGCAGAAGGTGAAGCAGGAAGCCATCAGTAGCCCAAGCAGCATTTCCAGAAGAGCCATCCTAGAAGGGGGCAGGCCCTGGGGAGCCATAATTATAGACCTGAGGAACGTAAAAAAAGAAAACAGAAGGTCAACAGGAAGCTGGTTCCTGATCCCCCAGCACTGTGATTCCCAAGATGTCACTTGTTCAATGAATAACAGACATTTTCTGCATAGAGGTATCAAAGGTCTTCTACCACAGGATAAGATCTAAAGGAAGCCTCCATCTCCCATAACGAGTTCAGCCACTCATGGGCAGATACGCCTTGGTTGGAAGCATAGAGCCAAGCAAGACTCTTACATGAGATACAACAGCTATGGTTCCTTCCTTCATCATTATCAACTTGTTGTCAGGCTGTACAGGGTAGTATTGGCTATGACAGGAGAGAAGGAAACTAATCAATTTATTTGTGTGTGAACACACTAAGCCCAAATCCTCATAAGCCTTCATAATCATTCACTTCTAAACCATGTTCACTAAAGAGAGATGCCATCAGTATTCCATCAACCAGCAAAGTTCAATATTCCCAAGCCACAAAGCCTAACACACCACTTTTCAAATGACCAAACAATTTTTGGAGGCCAGGGGAGGACCTAAAGCACAGGCCCTAGTAGCTGTGAAAATTAAAACAAAAGGATAAAAGGATATCCCATGTTCATGGATCAGAGACTTAATACTGTTAAGATGACAATACTACCCAAAGCAATATGTAGATTCAATGCAATCTCTATCAGAATACCAATGCTGTTACAGAAATGGAGAAACCCATCCTAAAATACATATTCAAGGAATTTCAAGGGACAGAGAACGGCCAAAAAGATCCTGAAAAAAAAGAACAAAATTGGAAGACTCATATTTCCTGATTTCAAAACTTACTACAAAGCTACAGTTATCACAACAGTGTGGTACAGCCATAAGGACAGACATAAAGACCAATGGATTAGAATTGAGGACCCAGAAATAATCATGTATGGTCAACTTATTTTCAACAAGGGTGCCAATACCACTCCATGGGGGCTGGGGGGGGGGTCTCTTCAACAAACTGTTCTGAGACAAGTAAACAGCCACATGCAAAAGATGAAATGGACTCTTCCCTTATACCACTGACAAAACTTAAAAGAGAACAAAGACCCAAATTAAAGAGATAAACTTTTAGAAGAAAACATATAGAAAATCTTCATAACCTTAGATTTAACAGTAATTTCTTAAAAAGGACACCAAAACCACAAGTGATTAAAAAAAAAAAAATAAGTATACTGAACTCCATCGATATTTAAAAACTTTTGTGCCTCAAAGGACATTCTCAAGAGAGTGAAAAGGCAACCAATAAAATGGGAGAAAATACTTGCAAATCACCTATCTGAAAGCGTTTAATAAACAGATATCAACAACTACAACAATTCAACAACAACAAAAAAGCGACCTAAATTGAAAACATGCAAAGGACTTGAACTAACATTTCTCTAAAGAAGATATACAAATGACAATAGGGACATGAAAAGATTCTCAACATCATTAATCATGAAGGAAATGCAAATTAAAGCCACACTGATTTACTATTTCATATCCACTATGGTGGCTGTAATTTTTTTTTTTTAAAGGAAAGTAACAAGGATGCAGACAAACTGGAACCCTTATACATTGCTGGTGGGAATGTAAAACACTGTGGGACAAAGGTTAGCAGTGCCTCAAAAAGCAAACCTCAGAATTACCTTATGATCCAGTAATTCCACCCCTAGGTATTTATTCCACCCAACAGATAGGAAAACAGTGACTCAAACAGATACTTCCATGTGAATGTTCATAGCAGCATTACTCACAAGAGCCAAAATGTGGAAACAATCCCAAAAGACATCAATAGATGGAGTTTTTTAAATGTTGTATATACATACAATGGAATATTATTCAGTCATAAAAAGAATGAAATTCTGATATATGCTTCAACATGAATCAATCTTGAAAACATTATATGCCAAGTGAAATAAGCTAGACTCAAAAGAAAAGATATTGTTATGAATCTACTTAAATGAATTCTCTTCAACAGGCAAATTCAGAGAGACAGAAAGTAGATTACAGGTTACCAGGGGAGTTACTGCTTAATGGGTTTCTTGGTGAAACAATTTTGGTCAGTACACTAGAGTGGCAGTCATGAGAACTTAATCCAAATTGCTGTATCACTATATATATTATATACCTGAAACTAATACTACACTGGAATTTAAATAAAAACGTAAAAAAAACAGAGAAACGTGTACTTTAAAAAAAAAAAAAGGCAAATGATCTAGGAAAGAAGGGCAAAAAGAAAAACAAAACAAAACAAGCTAAAAATTTTTAAGAAGACTTAGAAAAAGTCAGAACGTGTCAGCATTGGTCCAGACCCTTATAAAAGGTTTCTGTTTGGTCACTCAGCCGTAATATACCTTATGAGGCAGTTAACTCAATAGACGCTTAACTGTGTTTGTTACAGGGGAACATCTCTGAAGAGTATGGTGTTTACCTTTTCTCTTTGCTATTCCTGCCATACTCCACATTCCATCTCAGGAATTTGGTCCTGTAACAGGACTGCAGTGGGACCCAAAGCCCTGTCTGAACCCATTCTCAGAAGTTATTACACCCTTGCCCAGCCTGCACCTTCTCAGAGGCAGACGGAAACTTTCCCTAAGGACATCTGGAGCCATAAAGGAAAACAGCCCTGCTGGACCAGCACTGTGCTAAAAAAGCATAGCCAAATGGAAAAGCAAAGGCTTGGGCACTAAAAATAGCTGCTACACTCACCCAGCAGCAAAAGCCTTTGCTTTCTGCCAGCTTCTCCCCTCTTTTTTCGTCGACAAAATGGAACGGCTGAGTGCCACATGAGCTTTCCCCAGCAACCTGGTTCCCTGGGGCACCAATCACACTGAAAGACAGGGAGTGAGTTCACAGCACAGCATTAGGTTCTGGGCAGGTGCCTGACCATGCCTGGGTGTGTTGGGGGCGGGGGACCAGGCTGGGTGAGGAGCAGAGGCTTCCACATCAGGAGTGAAAAGACTGGAAAGGCCCAGAGAGATGGGTCCCAAGAACACAATGCTCCCTGGAGATTCCTATGATGCCCCATACCTTTCATAATCCGCAGCCTTGGCTGTGGGGAAAAAGGAGAATCAAAAATGGGGGCAGGGAGCATTATCGGGAAACACGCCTTAAAAGAAAACAAAGACTATCCCCAAAGCCACAGATTTCCCTTCCCTGCATGAAAAGTGTTCATGCGTACACGGATGGACACACAGTTAAACACCCCCTTCTCACAGCCAGGGATAAACACTGGAATTGATGCTGGGGAAAAAGATGAGGAGGAAGAGATAAATGAGAATGAATTAGTCAAGGGCAAAGAAGACAAATGAGCAGGAGGAGGAAATACAGAAGAGACTGAGGCAAAAGAGGTTGGGGGCAGCTGAGAGAAATGGCAGCTCCCACAGGGCTCCCAGCCGCCTCCGTCTCCTGCACACACACTGACGCCCTCAGAAGCTTTTTACGCCAATACTAAAGATGAGCGATCGATTCGCAAATAGATCCTTCATCTCCCCCAATAATTCCACATGGACTGCACACCTGACCTATTTATTGCCTCCATATATTTCTCCATGAAACACAGAGAACATGTTGCAGGAGGAGGTACCAGGGGACAGAGCTAGGAGAAAAGGGGCTGGGAGAAAGGAATGAGACAGTTTCCCAGGCTTTGCAGGGGTACCCTAAGAGCAAGTGCAACACACAGGCAAGGGGAATGGTGTGCTGCATCCTGCTAAGGCCTGGCCTGCAGCCATGCCAACCTGGGCTTGGGCCTTATTCAAGTAGCAGCAGGTGGAGAACATGCAGGCACAGTTTTCCCTGGGCTTTATGCTCAAAGGGGGAGGGAGGTGGAAAGAGGGAAAGGGGAAGTGGCACACAGCTATGTTTTACCAGGACGGCCCACAGCACAACCAGCACCTTAGGCAGCAACAGCGGCAGCAAAAGAAAACCTCATTACACCGACGTAAGTGAGGCCAAAGTCATGGCATCTCTCTGAGGCACAGTTGGCACACTCTGCCTGAGGTTAGTGCCCTTCCCAAAGCTTCCCAAACACTACTTGCCCCACTAACCCTGGATTTGCCTGATCACCTGCCCCTGCACACACTATAGAACAAATCTTCCCATCATCCTTCACTCTCACTGGAGCACAGAGCAACATCTTTACATTTACGGTCTTCTGACTTAAACCACCACCACTCGGTCTGGGAAAGGAAACATATTTCAATGTTCTAACCAGTAACTCTTTCCTCACGTATCCTTGGGCTTTGGGACAAAAAGATAATAAGGACTTGAAATGCCCATTTTTTTGCTATCAAAACTGGCCATCTGTAGGCTGCACCTCTACTTAACTAGACTTTGGATGCTCTCAGCAATCTATATTTCCAACTTACTGTATTGTACAGCTCACCAGAGCAGATGCTTGGGGCATGCGTGGAAGGAGGCCTTTGGACTCACCAGCCCTTGCCTCTCTTGGTGCCTCATGTCCTCTCTCCCATTCAGACAGAACTGGGGAAGAGGACTAGGCCCTGGATTTAAAAAAATAAAAAATCATCCCATAACTTTTATCTTCTCTCAAGGCAGGAAAACAAAAGAATGTGATGAAGATGGCAAAGAGCCAACAGAGAAAGGCAAAGTGGGACTGCTGGATCTCTGGAAGCTTCTTACATGGCTGGCTGGCCCCATGAACAGTGGCTGCTCTTGTCTCAGGGCCAGAGCACAGGAAGAACAGGAAAAGGTCACAAGTGTCCTGGGCAGACAGAACCACCTCAGCAACTGATCTGGGAGCACTCTGAACTCCATCTCAGAAAATGCTCACATTCTTAACCCACAGTGTATGTCCATGTATTTGTTTCCCCAAATCTAGAAATCAAAGGACAAGAATTTCCACTTTCACTTCCATCTTAAAAGAAGGAAACTGAAGCAAAGAGATAAAAAGATTGGATGGGAAGTATAGTACATGAATTTAGAGCCAGAAGGACCTAAGGCCAATTCTTAGCTCTGTGATCTCGAACAGAACTGTACTAGGCCTCAGTTTCTCCAACTATAAAATGGGCATAATAATAGCTCCCACTTAAAGAGTGTTAGGGAGAATTAAATAAATGGGAAGGGCTTAATAAAGCATCTGGCACCTACTTATCATTAGAGTAGGGATGGTGACTATCTCTTAGACCCACAGGCTATCAGGGCCAGGCCAGGCACCCTGGAACCATTCTCCAGAGCTCTGCCTTCTGCGGGATCAACACATCCTTTAGCTGACCTCAAACTTTAGGACCAAAGCCTTTTGTTGATTATCTACTCCCAGAAAGTGAAGGAAACAAATGTTTTAGGAGAAACCAACCCCACCCCCAAGCTGAAAATGGAGAGGCGAAAGACAGTTTTCTGCTGAGCCCCCAGGCAGACCCGGTGCACTCAGTGCTTTTCCCAGCATACAAGTGTCCAGAGAGCCAGGCCACCATCGTGCAGAGCTGCCGGCTGCAGGAACAGCTGTGAAACAACCTTCTGCTTTCCAGACTGAAGGTTAAAGGATGAGCTCTTCCTACAGACACATATTCATTACTATTTATGGGCTGCACAAACTCATACACACACACACACACACACACACAGTCACTCACCTCTACACAAACAGAAACTCGCTGCCTAATTTGAGCAAATATGAAGCTGAAGAAACAATGTAAAAGAGGACACTGAAAGGACAGCCCTGACAAGAGAAAACAATGTGCAAAGGCTTAGGAAAAGAAATGGATTTTTAAAGAAAACTTTAAAGGACAAGAGAAGTCAGTCTGAACAGTCAGGCAAACAGGCTCTTTCCCCCTAAGACAGAAACTAAACAGAAAGTCGGGAGGTAAACAGCAATTAAATCCAAAGAGCCTTTGGACAGCAGAAGAAAAGTGGCTTCCAATCCCAGCCCAGCCTGGGTAACTGGCTGGGAGGCTGGACAGGGAATATCTTTAACCACTGACCATTTGTGTAATGGGGACAATATCTGTCCCCAATATTGAAGTCATGCCTAGGGCCAAGGAAATGGAGACTGCTCTCAAAAGATCCAAGGTACCCAAGAAGGAAAGTGCTTAGACAAGGCTGTTGCAGGAAGAAGGTTCACAAGAGACCTAAGCTTCTGCCTCAACAGAAAGCTACAAAACCAAAATCCATTCATGCAGCCTTCAAAAGAGAGCCCAAGAGAGCCCTTTCCAGTGGCAATGTAAGGACAGTTACTGGCCCCACCAGACAGCACATGGAGCCAAGAAGGACTCCAGAAGACCAGCAGCGACTAGATCAACATGGGATGGGATGAAATAGGAAGGAAGCATTCCTGACCCCGTCTCAATACTCTGTACTCCAAAAGGTGAGTGACATGACCAATCCCATCCTTATTCCAGTAGGGAAGAAAACAGATCTTCAAGAAGGTAGCTAAGCATATTAGCAAAAAACTGCAATCTCACAGACAAAAGACAGTGGCTCCAACTAAACGAAACCAAGTGACAAGCAAAAACAAGAGCAAAAGCAAACAGGACAAAGCAAATAGGAGCCCACCCTGGCCCTCTCCAGACCAATGCTACTCAACCACAGCCTTCAATAAATCTGAATACTAGAAGGGAATTTAAGATTCAATCTTCATTTGGACTGCTAAAGATCTAAAAGACACAGCAGGCACTCACTCACTACATAAAGAATAACCAGGGGATGCCTGGGTGGCTCAGTCAGTTAAGTGTCTGCCTTTGGCTCAGGTCATGATCCCAGGGTCCTGGGATCCAGTACATCGGACTCCTTGCTCAGCAGGAAGCCTCCTTCTCCTTCTGCCTGCTGCTCCCCCTGCTTGTGCATGCTCTCTCTCTGACAAATAAAATCTTAAAAAAAAAAAAAAAGAATAATCAGGGTTCAATGCCGTTAGGCCTAAAGCTTGTCAGTAGATCCAGGAAGCCTCCAGCAACTTCACACCTATCAGAGACAAAGAGGTAGCGAAGGCTAGGGAAGGGTCAGAACTTTGGTGCCATTACCACACAGCTAATAACCAAAGCAACAAGAATAGAGTCCCTGTCTTAGGGAGAAACCCAAAGAGAAAGGAACAATGAGCAAGAATAGTCTTCAAGTCATGGCTGGAGTTTAGGAAAAGAAAGCAAAGCAAGCAAGGCTATCAAACAAGGAACAACAACAATAGTGCAGAATCAAACAGGTCAAGAGAGGACAGAACCCTGAGAAAATCAAGTTATAGGCAAAGATGTCAAGAGATCAATCAGAATGAGGATGAAAAAAGCCACAGGATTTGGCAATGAGGCAGCCAGAGGGCCCTGCATAAGAGGGCACACGTGAGAAGAAATAGAGGCACTTAAGTAGAATCCTCTGAAAGCTTGAGTGGGTCCACTAAAGTTTGGAGATTTGGGGCCACTTCTCTAAATCCAATTTTTTCAACATTATCACTCAAGTCTTAATGATAACACAGGAAAAAATTGACTCCAATGACAGGTCCTACAGATGGATCCTCCAATGCCATACAAAGGTTCTTAGGGTGATGCAGAACTACCCCCTCCAACACACATGTCCTCGGGATAGTGACAGGCACAGTCACACCCGCAAAAGGAGGCGGCAGGGAAGCAAACTTTCAAGAACAAACTCCCATTAGACACAACTCCCCTTTCTCTGAGCTCTCAGCCATGCCTCAGACTGCTCAGAAGCTTTAGTCCTTGCACTTTTTAATATGGGATGGACAGAAATACCCCAATGACACCAAATCCCCTAAGATTCAAATGCACTATCTGGGCCGCCCACAGGAAAATAAATTCTCTCTCATAGTAATTATAGTCAACATTTATAAAGCACTTGCTATGTTTCAAGCAAAGTTCTAAGCTCATTCTCTCTTCTCAACAACTCTCTGACAGGGCTCTAATATGCTCCTCATTTGGCCTATGAAGGGACCGAAATTCAGAAAGGTTAAATAACTTGCTCAAGTTCATGCAGCCAGAGAGTGGTAGTCAAGAATCAAAGCCAACTGGCCCAGAACCCATCGTCTTTCCACAGGCCATGCTGCCTTTCCAGTGGTCTGTGAATCAGCCACATAAACTGGACTCATTTTACTTATTCTACAACAGTGTGAATACAAAGGCACACGTTTTGTGTCAGGAGAGAAATTTTTAAATGAGCCTACTGGGGCCCTCTTGTGGAAAGACCCACCTCTACCATATCCAAGCTTCACACACACACACACACGCACACACACACACACACACACGCACACACACACACACACGCACACATGCACATGTTTTGACTGGTGAATGCCCTTGGCACAGCCCAGCCCACAAATGAGGCACAGACATTCAAGAGGAAGAACACCCCTATACTCAAATTGCAGTGAGATCACTGGCACTCTGTACAGCTTAACCTCTTAACCTCCCATTATGTACAGTTCCCAACAGGAAGGACAAAAACCACTGCTCTCCAACCCCAAGCACCATATATACCCAACTGTCTGGCAAGAATTCAGCAGAGGGGAGGGGCAAATATATTGCCCAAGATGATATCCAAGCTCATTTCCAACTAGTTTGTGATCATGACATCCCTACTCTCCATCCAGGGAACACTGAGGACAGGATTACCTCTTCATGGCAGAAAAAATGGAGCTCAAAAAGGTGAATGTTGTTTGCCTAAGCACACCAGTAAGTGACCAGGTGAGTTAGAGAAATACCCCAGACCAGCTCAGCGTACTTTCCCCTAGGCCCTAGATTACAAGCTCCCAACAAAGAGTAGGCAAGGAGACCTACTCCCTGACCCTGCCTGAGGTCCTAAGAGTGATGGGTCTGTGTCTGATAAAAGCAAGGGGTACTAGATGCTCTACTCTACTCCATCTCCACTCTGGTGTAATGAAAAGAACGTGGGCTCTGGATTTCGACACAGGTCTCCTGGACTAGTTGCAGGACTTTAGGCTAGCTGCTTAACCTCTCCAGGTTTCAACTCCTTCATCTACCAAAGGACTTGATAATAACTACTTTACTTTGTAGAATAGTTGTCAGTATTAAGTGAGATGTTATGAAGCATACAGCACAGTGCCTGACACAAAGTGAGGGCTCAAGAAGCTTGTAGCTCTCACTAGCAACTATTCTGAGAGAAAATTCTGAGCGAAGGACAGGATAAACAAAAGAAGTGAGAGCTTCATTCTCTTACAGAATTGTCTTGTGTTCTGACAGCCAAGTCTCTCCTTGGAACTCCGTTTCCCTGAGCCACAGGCCTGGCTAAACATCTGGACTACACTCTAGGGGGCTACATAGGCATTTCCACGGAATGCAGCAATGCTGGCTGGCTCTGTATCAGTGCCCATTAAAGAAATGACTGAGAGCGGCCACTTCAGGGGCGCCTGAGTGGCTCAGCCAGTTAAGCATCTGCCTTCAGCTCAGGTCATAACCCCAGGGTCCTGGGATCAAGCCCCACATCAAGCATGGAGCCTGCTTCTCCCCCTCCCTCTGCTTGCCACTCCCCTTGCTTGTGCTCTCTGTCAAATAAATAAATAAAATCTTAGGGGGGAAAGAAAAAAAAAAAAAAGAATGGCCACTTCCTGGTGACTCAGGCCTGTCTCCAAACTCTACTACCCCTAAGGGGGCAATAGGGAGGGCAGGAACAGCCAGGGTGAATTCAGCAGACCTAGACTGCTTGGACCACCCTAGATAGGGTCAGCTAGCATCCAGAGAGTAAGATGCCACGTCCTCCTTCTTCCCTCTCCTTTAAAATAATAAATGGATCTCCTGACAGTAAGCACAATGGGGTTTCTCTATCGCCTGCTCTCAAAAAATACCAGGGACTTTCACACACTCATCCACATACAACCTGGGGCAGAATCAGAGTTCATCTTTCCTTTCCCCTGATGCCTTCAAGCTTCCAGAGAAGGTCGGGTCCTCTTAGTGAAACAATGATAGGAAGGAAGGTAGGACTTCCAGTCCACAGCTCCAAATAGACCATCTGCAAATCAGTAAGTACACCAACCCTTATTCTGTGCTAGCCACTCTGGCACTTTGGATTATAAGCATTCAGCATTCACACTCTAGAAACAGGTACCTCACAAAGATATTTTACCATTAGCCTCAGTCTCCAGAACACACTGAGCACCAAACTACATAGAACAGAACATACAAAAGATACCATCACTGTCCTCAGGTAGTTGACGTCCCATTCACGATTAGTGGGTAACATGGCCTCCCACAAACGAGTTTCAGATGGTACAATCATCAAAAAGAAAGCCCTCTTAAGAAATATGGCACAAGAAAATGGATACTGTTCTAGGCAACTTGAGACACAAATTACAACTTTGAAATGATGAGAGGAGCACCAATTAGGTTCTTCCTCAAACTAATCCAGGAGCCCCAAGAAAACAGCATTAACTTACAGAAACAATTAGTGCAGCATGAGGACAGGTCACCAAGTATGAAACTCGCTACTACCATGTTGGCATTGACTACGTCTTCCAGGTACATCAGCAACCGAAACATCATATTTTATTTTTTAACATGCCTTAGAGTCCAAGACTATTTATAATCCCAGATCCTCAAAAATCTGAAAGAGGGATGAATTTTAAAATGTACACATTTACATACGTGGGCAGAAACACAAAAATCAGATGCCTCCCAACACAGCTCAGGGAGCCATAACTCACGGCTTTCACAATCCCACCTAACACCCAAAGAAAATCCGGGTGCCTTCTCCAAGAGATGGTGGGAGGCTGGGTAGGTAGCCAAGAAACAAAGAAACCTAAACTCAGCATTTGGCAGGATCATTAAGGAGCAGAGGATTTTAAATGCATTGTTTCTGACTCTAAATATGTCTACATTTATTACCAATTTGGGATCAGAAACCACATTTAGTTCTGCTGTGACCACGCACTAAAAATATTAAGCAGCGTATTGCCTAGGAAACAGCAGTCTTCCCTGCTGCGACAGCCCCATTTCAGAGTCGACTCTGCCATGGTCCCAGGGCTCCCCATCCTGGGCTTCACAGGCAGAAATGCCACTGTCCTGCCAAAGTCTCACTTGCTTTTTAGAAGGCAACTACAGGAGCCGGGGCTGAGACTACACAACCTCATTATCCTCTTTAAGGCTGTTACATGGCCAATGAAATTCCATTTCATGGGCCTGTAGCAACTAGAACCCACCAGATTGGGAGCTCCGTTAGCGTAGGGACAATTGTCCACTCCTGTATCCTCACTGCCCAACACTGTGTCTGGCACTCAAGAGTATCTATTGATTGAATAAAATCAACAATCTAAAAAGGGGTCATCTGGAGGCACCCAGGTGGCTCGGTTAGGCAGCTGCCTTTGGCTCAGGTCATGATCCCAGCATCCTGGGATCCAGCCCCATATTGGGCTCCCTGCTCAGACGGGAGTCTGCGTCTCCTTCCCCTGCTCTTGTGCTCTCACTTGTGCTCTCTCTCCCTCTCAAATAAATAAATAAAATCTTTAAAAAAAAAAAAAAACAAAACTTTTGTGTACTGTATGGTACTAACATAATATAATAAAAAATCATTATAAAAAATAAATAAATAAAAAATAAAATTAAAAAAAAAACTTTTTAAAGGGGTCGTCTGAGGTTGCCTCAGTTGGTTAGGCATCTGACTGTGGCTCAAGTCATGATCTCAGGGTCCTAGGAGAGAGCCCCGCATCCAGCTCCCTGCTCAGTGAGGAGTCGCTCGTCCCTCTCCCCCTGCCCTTTCCTCTGCTAGTACACATGTGCTCTCTCTCTCTCAAATAAAGTCTTTCAAAAAAGGCAGGGGGGTCATCTGGAACAGCACAACGGAAAAGAGTGTTGTCATTAAAACAGGTGAAAAAAATGTTTAAAATAGGTGAACATATGGACAGTGATGATACATGAAAACAGGTACATATTTTTGAGCAGAAGCAGAACATAACAGCACATGTATATGAATTACTACTTTGAAAAACAGTATGTGTGACCACCTCTAAGATCAGATATGAAATTAGAATTATGGGAAGCTATGCTCAATGGAGTCTTTCTTCCTGAAACATTAGCTATGTGAGAAAACATTTAAAATAAATATTATTTTCAGGGTGTCTGGGTGGCTCAGTTGGTTAACCGTCTGACTCTCAGTTTCAGCTCAGGTCATGATCTCACGGGTCGTGAGATTGAGCCTGGCACCCAGCTTCATGCTCAGCAGGGAGTCTGCTTGAAAATTCTCTCCCTCTACCCCTCCCCCCACTTCTGTGTGTGCGTGCATGCGTGCATGCATTCTCTCTCTCTCAAATCAATAAATCTTTTTTAAAAAATTATTATTATTTTCAACACAGAACCCACTCCCTTGTCTGTTGACTTGATCTGGTCCTTGGGATGACTCAGAGGCCTTGCTCTTGTTTGGCAAGCTCAAGAACAGACCATCCATCCATCAGCCCAAAGAAAGAGTACAAGGGCAAAGCTGCAATCTTAAAGTCCAACTTATCAACTTGACCCTGTTTGCCAGGGTACCTGCCAGTGTGCATCATCAGTATGAATGGCTCACTAGACAGGGGGCCAAGATGGAGGTGTTAAGACAAAAAAGTATGTAAAAGATAACCTGGTCCAGCTTCAAAGCCAGAGTTTCAAGTAAGTACCATCATGCCACACAGCCCAGGGCCTACTAGCCAGTAAAGTGACTGTTATGAAAGGTAGCAGTATACTAATCCTTCCAAATATTCAAAAAAAAAAAAGAAAAAAGAAAAAAAAAAAAAAAGAAAAAGGAACACTTCTGAACTCATTCTCTGAGTCCAGAATTATCGTGACACCAAAGTACAACAAGGACACTACAAGAAAACTACAGACCAATATCCCATATGAATGACATGCAAAGATCCTCAAAAGAATACTAGCAAGGCTAATTGAGCAGAATAAAAAGGATTGTATAACACGGTTGACTGGTATTTATTCCAGGAATAAAAGGGTGGTTCAACAACTAATCCATTTACTACATGCTGGAATAAAGGGGGAAAAAAAACCAAAAACCATGATCATCTCAACTGATACCCAGGAAGCATTTAACAAAATCCAACATTCTTCCACACTAAAAATCCTCAATAAACCAGAAGGAAAGCTTTAACATAATATAGGTCATATATGAAGAGGGTCATGTATGAAGAACTCACAGCTAATATCAATGATGAAAAGTTGCAGGAAAAACGTAAGATGCCTGCTAGTATCATTTATGTTCAACCTTAATACTGAAAGTTCTAGCCAGAACAATTAGGCAAGAAAAATAAAAGGTATCAATACTGGAAAGGAAGAAACAAAACTATCTCTATTCACAGATGATATAAACTTATATGTAGAGAACCTACAAAAACCTGTTGGAGCTAATAAACTCAGCAAAGTTGCAGGGACAAAAATCAATACTCAAAAATCAGTTGCGTTTCTATACTTCAGCAAAAGAGATTCCAAAAGGGAAATTAAGAAAACAATTCCATTTAAAATAACATCAAAAAAAATAAATGGGAATAAGTTTAACCAAAGAAGAAATACTTTAACCAAAGGAAAAAACTTAACACTGAAAACTACCAAACACTGCTAAAAGAAATTAAAGACAACCTAAATAAATGCAAAGGCATTCTGGGTGGATTGGAAGACCTAATATTGTCAAAATGACAACATTACCCACAGCAATCTACAGATTTAATGCAATCTCTGTCAAAATCCCAACAGCACTTTTTAAGAAAAATGGAAAAACCCATACTAAAATTCATATGGAATCTTTAAAAGGAAGAATCAAGTTGGGAGGATTCACACATGCTGACTTCAAAACTTTAGCACAAAGCTAACATAATCAAAACAGCATGGTATTGCAACATGGACAGCAATGGAGGAGATAATGCTAAGTGAAATAAGTCAAGCAGAGAAAGACAAATATCATATGATTTCTCTCATCTATGGAACATAAGAACTAGGAAGATCGGTAGGGGAAGAAAGGGATAAAGAAGGGGGGGTAATCAGAAGGGGGAATGAAGCATGAGAGACTATGGACTATGAGAAACAAACTGAGGGCCTCAGAGGGGAGGGGGGTGGGGGAATGGGATAGACTGGTGATGGGTAGTAAGGAGGGCACGTATTGCATGGTGCACTGGGTGTTATACACAACTAATGAATCATCGAACTTTACATCGGAAACCGGGGATGTACTGTATGGTGACTAACATAATAAAAAAACATTAAAATGAGAATATAAAAAAATAAAGTATTGATTACATATTAAAATTAAAAAAAAAACAGCATGGTATTGACATAAAGGTAAGCATATACTCTCCCACCTACAGTCAATGATTTTTAACAAGGGTGTCACTGACTAAAAATGGATTAAAGCCCTACATTTAATAGTAAAACTATAAAACTCTTAGAAGAAAACATAAGAGCAAAGCTTTATGATCCCAGATTGGGCAAAAGCTTCTTAAATATGACACTAAAACCACAGGCAATAAAAGAAAAACATACAAATTGGATTCCATCAAATTTTAAAAATTTTTGTGCCCCAACACTAGCAACAAAATGAAAAGAAACCCCACAGAATGGGAGCAAATATTTGCAAATCACCTATCTGACAAGGGTTTAATTTCCACAATATATAAACAGCTCCTACAACTCAAAAACAAAAAGACAAGCAACCCAATTAAAAATTGGCAAAGGAAATATACAAAGAAGGTATTTCTCCAAAGAAGATACACAAATGGCCAAGAAGCACATGAAACAGTGCTTTAGTGACCATGACCGACAAGCAAATCAAAGCCACAATGAAATACCATCTGACACCTATTAGGATGACAATGATTAAAAAAAAAAAAAAAAAAAGGAAAACAACTGCTGGCAAAGATGTGGAAAACTGGTACATTGCCAGAGGGCATGTAAAATGGTGCAGCTACTGTGGAAAACTCTGGCAGTTTTTCAAAAAGCTACAGAGAGGGGCGCCTGTGTGGCTCAGTGCTTAAGTGGCTGCCTTCGGCTCAGCTCATGATCCCAGGGTCCTAGGATCGAGCTCCACATCACGCTTCCTGCTCAGCGGGAAGCCTGCTTCTCCTTCTCCCACTCCCCCTGCTTGTGTTCCCTCTCTATGTCTCTGTCAAATAAATAAAAAAATCTTAAAAAAAAAAAAAAAAAGCTACACAGAGGATTCTATGACCCAGCAATTCCACTCCTAGGTATATACCCAAATACCTGAAAACAGGGACTCAAAAAGATACTTGCATGCCACTGTTGCCCAAAGGCGGAAACAACCTAAGTACTCACCAAGAGATGATCAGATTTTTTAATGGATTTTTTTTTAATGTGGTATACACATACAATGGATTCTTCAGTCATACAATGGAATGAAGTTCTGAAGCATGCTACAATACAGATGAACATTAAAAAATATTATGCTAAGTGAAATAAGCCAAACACAAAAGGACAAATATTGTGTAATTCCACTAATATGAAGTATCTACAATAGGCAAATTCAGACATGAAAGTAACTCAGAGGTCACCGGGGCTGCGGGGAGGAGATAGGAAATGGGAAGTTATTACTTAATGTGTTCAGAGCTTCTATCTGGGATGATAAAGGTTTTAGAAGTAGATAGTGGTAATGGTTGTACAGCACTGTGAATGTAATTAAAGTTGAATTATACACTTAAAAATGGTTAAAATGGCAAATTTCATGGTATATATATTTTACCACACTGAAAAAGAATTTAAGACTACTCACAAGTTGGTAACTGATGAAACTGAACAATGGGCACATGGGTACATTCATTGCATTATTGTCTCTTTTAAAGATTTAAGAAGCAAAAATGATGTTTTCTGTACTTTTCCTGGTAAGTATTTTTGGTCAAGGTAAAGAAGCCCCCTTCTATTTCTAAACAGCTGTTTGTTTGTTTGTTTGTTTTTTAAAGATTTTATTTTTATTTATTCGACAGGATAGAGACAGCCAGCGAGAGAGGGAACACAAGCAGGGGGAGTGGGAGAGGAAGAAGCAGGCTCATAGTGGAGGAGCCTGATGTGGGGCTCGATCCCGGAACGCCAGGATCACGCCCTGAGCTGAAGGCAGACGCTTAACCGCTGTGCCACCCAGGCGCCCCTAAACAGCTGTTTTTATCATGAATGGGTGTTATATTTTACCATGTGTGTTTTTACATCTACTAAGATGATCACACTGTTTTTTCCCTTTAGCCTATTATTAGCAAACTGTGTGTGAAGCTCTCCTAATGTGAAACCTCCCCCCTTGCATACGTGGGATAAGCCCAATTCAGTCTGATGGTCATTTTTATATCCTGCTGGGTTTGATTTGTCATGTTTTGCTGGTCCTCCATGTACTCCCATAATTCTCTGGGCAGCTGTCCTAAGACCCACCAAACTGTACAGTAAATAGGAACTCCCTGAGGGCAAAGACTCCTTCCTCATCCACTCCTCCATCCCTAGCTAGTCCAAGGTCTAGGCCACAGCAAGCACTCAACAAAAGTATGGCTGATAACTAAATAAATGAAAGAGTAGGTGGAGAGATGAACAGGTGAGCAGATAAACACCTTCATCCAGAATACTGACATCCACCCACGCAGATGTGCAGAGCAGATCTTTCAGGCAGGGAGACCTTGCAGGCACTCACCAACCACTCCCTAGAGCTGTCTTCTCCGTGGGCAACTCAGTTTGTCTGCATTCCTATACGCTGAACCCCAGCCCTACATTCTCACCTCCCCATTTTCCCTCATTACCCAGTGAACAACATTCCAAAGTTCAGTGCCTGCTTTCACCCAAGAGGATGCAGCCCTCATCATAACAAAGCACACCCCAAAGGTTAGATCCTGTGCTGAGATAAAGGGGGAATGTGGCATTAGATTCAAGCTTACAAGTGTTCCTCCCAATCTCAGAGTTTATTCCCAACAATCAAAATGGCCTCATCCCAACCCTGATGGGAAAAGCAAAAGCCCATCCCATTAACAATTCACTGCATCAGCAGCACAGAGGAGGAGAGCAATCAGCAAGGGAAACAGCTGAATTATTTCAGCAGCTGTAAATTATGTGTTCTCTCTTCCTCTCCTCCTCCAAGTCCGTGCTCAACTGTGCCCCACGCCTCCACACTGAACTTGGGTTTGTCAAGTATCTATGTCAACTACAGTAACCAAACTTGAGTTCAAGAAGCAATATTAAAAAGTACTAATTAACTGATATTTAAATAACAGTGTTTAATGTCAACAAAATCACACTTTAAACATCTCCTAGTCTATTAGTTACTTAATTAAATTCCTTAAAATCCTTGGACACTGGCACAGAGCACACTGCCTGGGGGAGCTATTCCCAGGCCCTGGCCTTGGCAGGCTGTAGAAGAGGAGGGGCCTATACCCTGGGGAAAAAATGCCAGGAGAGTCCAGTTTCCTTCTAGAGTCTCCTAATGAGGTGGCTTCTTTTCATAGCTCCACTGGTCTCCATAGGGGATCAAAAACATAACAAACACATTCTGAGCATGGAAAATAGCCAAACCAGGCCACAGTCTATTTTTTAGTGTATTAAAAAATACACACACACACACAAACCCAAGAGAGACACTGCTCCCATCTGGTATTTGCTCTTCTTAAGAGTGGTGCATCACAAGATATTCAAGCATGTGTACAAAGGGGATACAACAGGATTTGTGACAGCAGGTAGGGTCAGGGGGCTCTGCAAGATGCCACCAACCAAATCCCAGCCTGCCAGGAGTCATCAGCCTGCAACTGACAGGCGTACACTCAGCCAAGAGCAGCATACTAGACTAGAGCCTGCAAGGAGATTCTAGGTTCCAGTGAATGAGCTTGTGATGGTGATGCCAATGGGACCGCAGGAAGTCTCTCCTGCCACAACAGGTTCCATGGGGACAACTTGCCAGCTAGCCTTATCATAGCACCAGGTTTGTTGAAAGGGGGTGACATGCCAGCCACCCACCTAGGTAAACATATCCTAGAAACAGTCGGTCTCACGATAGGCCTCTAGGCAGAGCACATTTCATCAAGGATCGGTAAGCATTTGGAGCCCACCTTTTGGGCAGCAAATGCTCTGAACCCAATTCCACTGGAACTGACAGTATCACTTAAGAGTATCAAAGGTGTGAGTGATGCCAAGTAGCCCTCCCTTGCCCCACCCTTACAGCAGAGGCCCTAGTTCTTCCTAGTTTCCTTACAAAACTACCACCTCACCTCCTGGTTGGCCTTCCTTTTTTGTCTCTGTTACTCAGGACCTTCCCTATACCTTCTGTTTTGCCTGAAGGGTCTGCCTTATCACAGAGTAGGAGGCAATTTTTTTCCAATTATTCCATCCTGTCTCTCACTGCTCAGGGATTCCTCTTGTGGCAGCTCTCTTTAAAATGGCCACCGCAGCCCCTGGTAATGCCAACAAAAAACACTGCAGAAAAAGCTCAGTTAATATTACAGACTCTTACCCTGAAAGGCAACCACTCCCATAAACAACCAGGCACAAGCCCTGGGTCCAGAGAAGCCAGATGTTTGGGTTGCCACTCACAAAAATGTGGACAGCATCCAGAAAAACAGAAAAGCACTAAGCCCACGCAGCCCAGACATGCTGCTCACTTATTACCTGCAGTTTCTCACCCACGCCAAATCCATTTCAACCTCAGATGAGCAGTTAACAGCCCCACCAATCCAGAAAAATATTTTTACAAGACACTGTTCACTCTTCCATATAGGAGAGTTACCAAAAGAGCAAAATTTTATGCACCATGAAAGATGAAGGAATCCTTACTGCCTACTAAGAAACATGTATCCAGTGGCCACCACTTCCAACATATCCAATGGGCAGATTATTCATCCTTCAACACCTATATGTTGAGAACTGCTGCAACCCAGCCATGGGCCGAGTGCTAGAGATATAACGGCTAAGTAAATCGAGGTCCTGTCCTCTACAAACCCTCGAGATGGGCAATGGAAATGGAGGAGTCCATCAGTCATTACAGTAAGCACTGAGTTGAAAGAGCCCACACAGACGTGGCTGGATGGCTCTGAGGAAGGAGAGAACAGATACCTTCATCGAGACACAGGGGGTCAAAAAGGACTTCCTGGAATAGGTGAGTTTTAAAGATAAAAAGAGTAAAAGGAATCGGCCAAACAATGAGAAAGACATCCCAAGCAGAGGCAAGGGGGGGGGGGTGGTTGAAGACCTGGAGGCATGAAACTAGGAACATGCATTTATTTCAACAACAGCAGGAGCAAAGGGCTTATGGCAGGTGGCATCAAGACACACAAGAACTCTCTTTGCCAGACAGGTCAGATGAGTTTCAAACACACAGCTCATTGCACTGTCTTGGCAAACCTCCGGCACCTGAAGAACTGCCCACAATGAAAGGGAGATTAGAAAGGCGAAAAGGAGACCTGCTATATGCCTGCTAAGATAAGATAAGAGGGTCACCATTATTTGTGAACTCTGCTTATGAACTCATTCCTTTGCCTTGCAGTGCAGTGGTTTGTTAGCTCTTGCAAATTCTCAGCATCTATTAATAGAAAAAGCCAGTCAACAGAATCTGGATTTGGGCTGTATTACTCCCCACAGTGGCCTAAAACCCCAGTAGATAACTTTAACAGGAAAGCAGCTTGAGAATCTAGGCAGTGTTTGTGCCACCTCCCCCTGAAGGATATGCCTGCTTTCCTCTTTTCTTGTATGTTTCATATTCAGCAAGTCCATAGCTAAGCTCATGCTCTTCCCCCTACGCTCCTGATCCTATAGGGTTGCCTAGCTCTACTGCAGAAGCCAGAAACCCAGGAGGCTCTCCTCAATACCTCCTTCTCCTCCCCCACACCCCCCACCACCCTGCCCATCCATCACCAACCACAGTCAATTTCATCTACTATTTCCCTTCCTGCTCACCTGCCCAAATTGCTATAGCCACCCCACCTCTCAGGTAAGGGCAACCCAAGCAGGCTTTCAATGAAGCCAGGACCAAGCCAGGTAGCACAGTGAGGAAGCAGAAAGCACACAGCTTTATTTAATCTCTTATTTGTTCAGCCCAAGATTTGTGGAGTACCCAAAATCCAGTCTTCTGAGTTCCTCTGAAAGGCTCAACAAGAGCCACTTTCTTTCTCAGATGAAGAGCCACACTCAGGGAGCCCATTCAATCACTGTAACAAGCTGGAACGTGGGCTGCAAGGAGGATTTGGTGCCTTGCCTGAATCCTCTGGAGATGCCAATGCATTGGGAGCCCAGAGCCCAAAGCCAGACCCATGATTATAGGAATCAAACTGCAGGGGAGGCAAGCTTGGCTCCCCGCAGCCCCACCCCCTCACAGTACATGGAGACATCCTACGGGGACAGCCACTGAACTCAAGAGTCTTCACCCCTACTGCCTCTGCCATTCTCCCTCGCCACAAGGGAAGCCATTTCCTTCCACCAAAGCAAGCAGGTGGAAGAAGGCAATTTTCAGGAGGATGATGTGGGCGCCCACAGAAGCCTAGAAATCAATTTCCCAAAATAAAGGACGAAAACAGGTATTAAAGAAGAGATCTGGCCACGCCTCTCAGCCTCAACTCAGTGGAAACTTCCTTTCGCTACATTCCCTACCAATGGCCTTCACATCTGTCAAGAAGGAAAAATGTATGTTGAATGAACAAATGGATGACAGAAGAATAAATAGTAGGCTGAGGAGCTGGAGGAAGGGAGCAGCACAAACGAAGGACCTGCTCAAAACCAACTGTTCATTCATTCTGTCTCCAAGCACCTACTATGTACTCTGTACTGTGCAGAGTGCTTTGAACACACAGGCATGCACGACCTATGAAAGAGAAATGGGGCAGGGAGGAAAGCACTCCCCTTCGTCTCCCTGGGATGGCATATTTCCAAATACTATTTTAACGGCACCTCCTGTTTTCCTGACATTAAAGCCATGCCTAACGGCACATACGCAAATAAAAACTTCACTTTTTATTGTATCCAGTACTTTGGGGCCTTGTGGTTTCTTTTCTGAGGAAAAACCCGTCATTCATCTCCTTGATTAAAAATTGATTTAATTTGGCTTTCATTAGGTAGGTACAAGGGGAAAACATACAGATTCACAGAGATAATTCGCCCAGCAACAGGACTGTGATGAGCTCTGGCGACTGCACAGTTGGGTCCCAACCCACCTCCGATGAAAGACAATTAAAAAGCTCACAACATGGAGCTTAAGCTCCAGCCAAAAGGAATTATCTTCCCACAAGCGTCTTTACCAGATTTTTGGTTAATATAAAAATTTTCAACATGAAAGGAAAGGAAACCCCAAGGATATTTAACATACAACTTAGAATTTCTACATTTTTCAAATTCCCTTGTAGGGAGAAAAGGTAAAGAGGTCTTTATTTTTCACTCCTACTTTTCCAAACTCATCCCACTATTTGACGTTGTCATAGACATTTTCAATTTGTTGAGTGCACAGAGCAGAGGAATGTGCAGTGGCTGAGGAATTGCAAGCTGCTGTGAAGAGGCTGAGGTGAGAGCAGGAACAGCTGCAGAAGCGGCGGGAGCTGTGGGTCCTTAACACCATTCGCTCAACACCAGAGCTAGAGCCACGGGCTCTGAGCCTGGGATCAGACACTAGGGACTCAGGCCTAGGGCAGGTGGAAGTACCTCTCCACCACACTTCAGGCTCCTGGACTCGGGGATTTAAAGCAAATGGGCAGACTTTGCTGCAGTGTCAAAGGAGCGTTGGGTAAAACGTCAGCAAATTACAAGTACACACCTTGATTAAATGTTAGATGGATTATTCTATAGCCAGAGCATGAAAATGATCTTACCCATCTGCCTGAAACCATCCAACAGTTTTCCAGGGCCCTCAGGATTAAGGCCAAATTCCACACACAGGCTGTCCACCATTAAGCCAGGATCAACATCTCCACCTTTATCTCTTTCCTCTCCCTGTCTACAGTGGGCTCTATGGAACTTTTTTTCCAGTGCTCTAAGACATCTTATTTCCCACCTCCAGGCCTTTGCACACGTCGTTCCCTCTGCTCAGAATTCTGTTTCCCCTCCTCTTTATGTGGCAAACTCCTACCATCCTAGTTTCCTCCACACCCTTGAAGGACACTTCCTCTAGGAGGCTGTCACTGACCTTCTCCACTGGACAGAATGCGTGCTGGAACAGCACCCATACTCCCCTGGATCACAGCACTCATTACATTTTTTAATATGGTTGTCTTAAGCATCTTAACAACAGGGACCACGTCCACTCTGCGCAGCTCGCTTGGCACTTGACACGGGAGGAATGTTTAGTAAACTCTTAAAGGATGATATAGATTCTATGTCAGGCTCACTTCTCAGTTCTATCCTAATTCACCCCCCTACATCCCAGCCAGTTATGTGCTCATCTCCCCTACACCCCAACCTCAACCTCTCACATTTCAGTCCTTAATGGATGGCTCATCCAGGCCTTAACCTCACACATGTTCATCAATCGTCTGGGCAGCACATGCTATGTGCGGGATACAGTGTCAAGTAACCATGGTAGAGATGACCAAGCCTCCTCTCCTAACTTCCAGAAGAAAAGGCATATAAACAAATAATTGCCACATGGTACGACAAGTATCATAATGCAGAGAAACACAGGGTGGGGGCTGTGTAGGGAAGATTTCAGCCATTCTACCCATTGTTCCCTCCCCTCCTCAACCCATGTTCCAGACTAACTACTGTCTCTCTCTCTCCTCATTCTTACAGAAATCTCCCCAGCACTCTTTCCCTGGATACCTAGCCCAGATCAATATTCTCTAAGCTGGGCTCCCATTCAGCTCTGGATTAATTCAAATCCTTTTTGGCTTCTGCTTTCTCACCTTCTTCAGTTGTTTTCCCCCAGCACGTCACTCACATGCATCCCTGCCTCTGCCCTGAACCAACTTGTCGAAACCACTATTTTTCCATCTCCCCCCTCAGCTGTCTTGGGTGATCACTTGACATTTATGAAACATCTGCACTTACACGAACATACGTAACGGTCCCTGTCTACAGTGAAAAGGGGACTCACGAGGCCAAAATACCAGAAAAAATTAAACCGTCCTCAACACAGCTTTCTTCCTCTTCTACTGTTTCCTCCTCCAGATCCAAGTGCTAGGGCATCATAGCCTTCACAGGGATGCGCCCAGTTGTGCTACATTTCCAGGGAGGTTACAGCACCCTGAATCCATGAGCCCCCAGGCCTGCCCCTCCAGTCTTTGCATGCTAAGGTCACTCTATTTAGCCACACATTCACTTGAATCAACATGTACTGAGCATCCCTGTGAGTCAAAAACCACATTCCTCATAGTGCTGTGCACAATGTCTCATACATAGCACATGCTCAATTAACGTCTATCACTGAATCTCTGAAAAGAAATAAGTCAGGTGTGCCTCTCCTGCCCCTTGCCCAGGAATACCCGCCCTGCACCCCGTGGTCAGAGACCTCAGCCCTCCCTCCCCCACCCCTCCGGCAAAAAAGCCTCTTACTCATGTAAGACCAGACCGGGGAGACCTTCACCCCAGCTAAGAAGATGCTGACACAGCCGTCCTATCAGTGTGCCAAGAGAGCCAAAGAAACCCGTGTTGTAAAACACCCTTTTAAATCAAGTGACTTGTCTCCAGTTAGTGTAGATTTAGGGAAAAATTTTCTCAAGAAACCAGTAATAAATGGAGGGGAAGAAAAGAACAGAAATTAATGAACATAGTAATTATCCCCTGAAGTTGCAAATCAGAACAATTCCTCACTTGAAGTATGAAAAACAAGATTAAAATGCTTCAGGGATATGTTCGTGAAACAGCAGGTAATAGAACAGATAAAATATATTTACAGTACCTCACTGGGGACATGTACCTTTTGGCTAATAGCTATCAGATACTAAATACCACTGTAAAAATAATATTCTTCCATGCTTCATTATGGAGTTACAATTATCCATGAGAAAGCAGCAATACAGCAAACTATACTGAATGGTAACTGGAATAATTCCAGAGTCCAAGCTTCTACCTAAGTGTCTGGCACAAGTGGGTACGAGAGCCAGGTCATACACTCCCCTCCCTTAGTCTGCTGGGGCTACCATAGCAAAACACCATAGACTAGGTGGCCTAAACAACAGAAATTTATTTTCTCACAAGCCTAGAGGCTAGAAATCCAAGATCAAGGTTCTGGCCTCTTTGGTTTCTATTTAGAGTTCTCTTCCTGCCTTGTACACAGCCACCTTCTCCCTAGGTCCTCACATGGCCCTCTTTTTTTCTCTGTACCCAGGCACTGAGGAGAAAGAGCTCTCTGGTGTTTCTTCTTCTAAGGACATTAATTCTACCAGAGCCCCACCTTTGTGACCTGATTTAATGTTATTTCCTTACTCCAAATACTGCCACACTGGGAGTTACAATTTCAACATAGGAATTTTGAGGGGACACTAACACCCCCATGAACTGTGAGGCCTGTTCCCACACGCCAGCTCATTCACTGAAAAAGGAAAATGGAGGAGTAGCTAAGAGAGTGGCCTTGAGGAAAAATAGAGGACTGGGTAAAAAACTGGCCTTGGGGATACACCTCCTGACTATGGGGGGTGATGGCCAAAGATCCTAGGGCTACGAGGGCCATGGTGGGTATTGGAGGCGACGGAGGGGGCATCCCAAGTCAAATAAACTCTTGAACTATTCCTCTCTCTTTCACAGAAGATAGCTAAATAACAATAATGGTAATGTTTAATAGTAATGAATAACATGTATGGATACAAACAATAGCAGGTACTAGGTTCCAAGTATTTGGCATGTAAGGCTTCATTTAAGCCCCATGGAAATGAGGCACAGAATATATGATTACCATTTTTATTTTATAGATAAAGAAACAAACTTACATTGGTCAAAGTCACTTGCCAAGGTGACCCAGTGTGGCAGGCAGACTAAGAGCCTTCCAAAAAGAACAGGTCCTAAGGCCTGGGACCTGTAAATTTTACCTTTAAAGGAAAAGAGGTATTTGCAGATGTGATTAAGTTAAGGATCTTAAACCGATTATCCTGGATTATTAGGAAGGCCCTAAATACAATCACAATGTCCTTATATGACATAGGCAGAGGGAGATTTGACACAGTCCCAGAAGAGAAGGTGATGTAAAGACACACAGAGATTTGAAGATGCTGAACTTGAAGGTGAGAGTCATACGAACACAAGCCAAGGAATGCCAGCAGCCACCAGCACCTGAAAGAAGCAAGGAACAGACTAAAGCCTCTGGACAGAGTATAGCCCTGTCAACACCTTAATTTCAGCCCAGTGATACTGACTTTAGACTTCTGGCCTCCAGAACTAGGAGAGAATACATCTCTGCTGTTTAAAGCCACCAAATTTGTGTTAATTTGTTACAGCAGCCACAGGAAACTAATACACCCAGTTAGGAGAGGCAAAGTCAGGGCAAAGTCAGTCCCAAACCTGGGACCTGATGACTCCAGGCCTGCACTCTCTAGCCCTGTGCTTTGCTCCTTTGCTGTACACAGCCTCACCAAGCCAGACCCATGCTCTGATGGGTGACCCTGCCAAGACTTGAGTAATTAGCACTGACAACTCCTCTGATACAGGGCCCCTAGACAAGTCTCTCTCCTCCCTCATACCACAGGAAAGGCTTATCAGAGGCCCAACCATTATCTTAGTGTTTCATCAGGTAAGGAGTGAAACAGCCCATATTCCAAAATCCTGGTGAGAAAGCACACCACACTCTCTAATAAAGGGTTTCATCTAATATGTTTGCACTTGACTATTTTGCACAACACCGAGAAGCTCCTAACCTCTGTTGCTCTGCTCCATCCAGCCCACAATTTATTCTTTTACCGCACAGACACATTTGGGAAGGAGTTATCAGCTCCAAGTAGTTCAGTTCCCCCCTATCCTCTGTTCACCACCTGATGACTTCCCAGGAACACAGACAAAAGAAGTGAGCTATACTGAACTCCTCTCTCTAAGCCCTTGGGGTAAATACGGGTGTGAGCACGCTGGCCCAGAGGTGCCTCAAGTTAACCAACCCTGGAATTAACAAGCAAGCTAATAAACACATTGTCAGAGCAAAGGTACAGCATCCCAAAATGCACTTTTTGAACCTATTCTGACAAGTATGGTTCAGCTTTAATTATTTATAACACTTCAAAGTGCAGGTGGTGAAACACAGCAGTGTGCTTTGTAAAAATAATGATGTCTTGGTAATGGAAGACATTTGTGGCTGATGTGGCTATTCAATCTTTGCTGAGGAGCCATTAGGCAGTTAAGGTGTCTAGGAGAACAATCAACTTGGTGGATTAGCAAAGGAGAAGACTTGGGGCTTACTAAGGTACTGAAACAATAGGTTACTCATTTGAGGACCCAGAGTTCTCCCACTCTTGTTTTTGCTAGATGCTTTTTTCCCTTCTCCCTCAACCCCTTATCTTCCTTCAAGGTTCTTCAAGGAACGTCCTACCTTCTTTTCTCTTGCCAAAAAGGTTCCATCTGATTTTCCATCAGTATCTCAAAGTAACAATCATATCTAACATTCAGGGAGTATTTACTCGCTACATATTGGGCCCACAACAACGCTATGCCATAGGTACCATCATTATCCCCCTATTACAGAAAAGGACGCTGCAACTCAGAGGGATTAAAATCATTCTTCAAGGTCAGAGAGCTAAGCAGTGGCAGAGCCAGAATTACAAAACACATCCAACTCCAAAGCCAAGCTCTTAACATCAGACTCATGCAACATCAATTCATCAGATAAGTTGGTGGCCTTACTACCGTCACCTAGAGAAGACCTTAAAGAGACAAATCTACCTATCTTTTGCCTAAGCTTCTAAGTGCTCAGAAAGACTGGCAAATATGCTTTTAAAATCATCCACAAAATTTCCTTCACTGCTCATTTCTCAGAATCATCTGGAAAATACAGTCAGTCCCAAGGAATCCTTGGGGGAATGTGAATCAACTTGGAAATGAAAGCAAGCTTACCCCTTCCCCAGATGAACCAAAACCCCAAGGCTTACCAGTACCTGAAGGGAGCCCACGTCTGCTCTCTCAACCTATTTGAGACTCAGCAGGCAGTCACCAACAACATCCTCATTTCATCACCAGGGGAATAATGGAGAGTCCTCACATTTTGGGAAGAAAACCAAAAAGCATAATAATGCAAAAAAGGGAAGGATTAAGTAAGACAAGAACAAAGCTCCAATTCCTATTTATCATGTATCAGCAGGTTCTGGTTTTTTAAGCTTCTTATTAAAATATTCTGGCTCCAAATTAGTTTTCTTTGCCTAGTCGTAATTACTGCTTTAGCTCCCTTCAAATGGGCCCCCAAAGATGTTGAAAAATGTAACTGAAAGGTCAACTTGTTCCATGGGAACTGCAGGGAGACTCCCTTACATCCTGCTCTGAAATGCTACTTTGTTACTTCATAGGCTAAAACTCCAGAATTAATCATGGTAAAGAGTTCTCCATTTCATTTCCCCTGGCAACAGGACTCACTAGGGCTAGGCAGGCAGGGGGAAAGAAAGAGGGGAGCAAAAGGGAAAAAAGCCCCATTTCCTCAGCTTAGCAGCACACGCACAAAACAGGCTCCCAATTCTGCCCAAATCACTAGGCTAGTACTGACATCAAATTCCAAAGCTACCTGTCACTGGAGGTAACACTGTCCATTCTGACAGGGGAGAGTNGCGAGATTAGGTCCAGGAACAGCAAAGAGAGGGAAAGGAGAAGGAATGTAAACCATAAATTAGGGCTGAAGTCCTGATGCTTCTCCTGGTAAGAGCTGGCAAGGAAAGACTGAATCAACTTTCTAGAAAGGTAAGACCATGAAAGGGGATGTTAAAATAAATTGAGAGAGAAAAAGGAAAAAGATCAGAGAAGAGAAGGAGTCTCACTGCACCAGGTTTGCAATGTGTCTGCTTTCAGAGCTAAAGTTTGGCGTAGCAGGTTTTTTAAGGTTTATTTTAAGAGCTTTGAGGCCTTTTGGAAAAAAAAAAAAAAAAAGAAAGAAAGAAAAGAGAAAGAAAACTCCCCATTTCTACCTTTCATAAAGTCTGCAGAGTTTCACTGTAATGGAAGGCGTTTACATGAAACAGGATGAATTCCTCCTAGAGGAACGTCCATTCCTCAGAAAATGAAAGTGTTCGTGTGTGTGCATATGTGCTTAAGAGAACAGAAACTTTTGAGAGCTATTTCCATAGCAGTCCATTATTTTTGTTATTGTTATTGAGTATAGCTCACACACCATGTTACATTACTTCCAGGTGTACAATATAGTGATTCAACAAGTATAGCTACCACCTGTCACCACACGATGCTGTTACAATACCATTGACTATATTCCCTATGCTGTGCCTTTTACTCCCAGAACTTAATCATTCCATAAATGGAAGGCTGTATCTCCCACTCCCCTTCACCCATTTTGCCCACCCCCCCCACCCCCTTTCCTTCCAGCAACCATCAGTTTGTTTTCTGTATTTATAGGTCTATAGCACTCTATTATTCTTTGGAATGCACAGGTGAAGAATATGAGGACAGGGCTACAAAGTCTGATTCTCCAAGTCCTTGTGAACAAAGACTGACAACTGGTTTTGAAGAAGTTCTCACTCAGGGTTTAGAAAGGAAGAGAAAAATCGACGCAAATCAAAATAAAGAGATGCAAGTTTGCTTTTTTTTTTTTAACCAAAAGTAAGTTAATTAATTAATCACTTAAATAGCCTGATTAGGCATCAGAGAAACTTAGGCCATCAACACCCATGAAGGTCAAGAGCATTTTCGATTTGGGGACTCGCTGGCTGATCCACCTTTAAATGATACTGAATTATGGAGGACAATCAAAACAGAGTGTGAGAGTATAAATGGCATTTTGCCCACCCCAACCACATTTCTACAATCACCAAAAGACATGTTCTAGCCTGGCAGGTGGAAGAGACGGAGCCTAGCATGCTACCTACAACTCCGGCCAAAAGAAAGCTGTGAAAGATTCTAAAAGCAAACACTCTTCTGATTAAGAATTGCAGAAACACCACCAAGGTGAAGAAACAGAGCACAGGAGAAAAGATGAAAGGAATAGGGATTATCAATTAGCCCAGAAAAGACTGAAGAGGGGAGGTGAAAGAATTAAGAAGAGCCTTAATAATTTTTGAGCCCAGAGAAAGTTGGTCACAAGAGCCACTGTTCTACCACCTTCTGGTACCAGAATCTCCAAAAACCTATCTTGCTGGCTTATAACTGAAATTCCTGCTGTAAGGGGGGTTGGAAGCTTCACTAAAAATGGACTTCTAAATAAGTTTAAACATAAATTAAAGATTACCCCCAAATGGATAGAGGATGGTAACTACAGCACATTAAGACACTGACTCTACGGTACAGAGTGGGACTCTTGATCTCAGGGTCATGAGTTCCAGCCCCATGTTGGGTGTAGAGATTACTTAAAAATAAAATCTAAAAAATAAAAAAAATAAAAAGACACTGACTTCAAGGTATTTGCCAGAGTGACCAAATACCCCGAGTTAACCACAAGGCTAAGTCCTTCAAAGGAGGAAAATAAGCAAGGACATAGCTGACAAGGAGGCTGTCACAGTGTCTTTCCTATGAGAGCTTTATCACAGGGAAAACTCACCGATACCTAAGGCAGGTTAAGATAACCACGTGCTTAGAGACAGCTTTAGGTGAGAGAAAGGGAGCCTTGAAAATGAGTGGAGACTGGTATCTAAAAGGCTACAGTTCTCAAAGCACACAGAACCTTTTCAGCAATATAAGCCCATCCCTGCTGGCTCACCTTGCTCCAGACACCCTCTCCTGCTCATATCCATGCTTGGGACTTTATTCTCTCAATTCAAGACCAACTCTTTGAGGACTAATCACATTTAGAACCCAAACATTTACAAAGGTGGCAGGAGTTCCACTTCCTCCTGAGCACCCACCCCTACAATTCCCTAAGTTAGAGGCCCTCTGCCAAGGGAACAGTGAACTGGTCCAGAGTCTCACTCATACCATTACTATTACCCAGGAAAAACCAGGCCACTGCCAGAAAGCAGCATTATCCCCTTTGACCTCTTATGTCTTACCCTGTTACTCACTCACATTTTGTGAATTTGTTTCTATCTGGCCAGTGTCAATTTGTCAATTCTTGTCTAATGCCCTTGTCTAAGAACTTAAGCAGTATTGCAAAAAGTGTCGGTAGAAAATCAGAGAAAGATAAATTTTCCATGTCCTGGTGAGCTTTCATGTTTGTTTTATTCCAAGCAAATGCACTAAAGCTCGCTTCCTGAGAACACCTAAAAAATCAATGCACGAAGTCTAGCAACCACAAACTCCCCTTTCCAATAACAAAATGCCAAGAAGAACGAGAACCACATACACTGAAGCGAGGGAAAACTGCCTCTCCTCAGAAGGGTCCAATTAATGGGGGAAGGGGGAGACACTTAATAAGTAATGAACAAGAAAGAAAGTCATCTTAGTTACACTTATTTACAAAACAAAGCAGTATGAATATGAATACCTGTATAACCAGATTCTGAGTAATAAAAGAATCCATTCACATTCACAAGCTCATTCATTCAACAAATGTTTGATCATCTACTGTGTGCCAGGCACTGTTCTTAGCACTGTGAATACAGCTGTGAACATGACAGGCATGGTCCCTATTCTCATGGAACTTAATTCTCGCGAACGGATAACAGAGAATCAACAAGAAGCAAACAAACAAGAAAAATATCAGATGTCTATGTTAACAGTGACATAAGCAGTTACTTTATAACAGAGAAAAGGCACGCCCCTTTTCCTAAGTAACAGCAGAACTGAGATATGCATGACAAGGAGCCAACCAAATGAATGTAAAGGCAGAGTATTCCAGGCAGAGGGTATAGTGGTACAAGGTCCTCTGTATAAGGCCCTCTGTACAAGGTCACTGTGGTGAAAACAAACAAGGCAAGGGGCAGAGTTAGGACACGTGGCTGCCAAGGCAGGCAGGGATCTGTTTATGAATTAATCAGGGTAAGGAGTTGGGACTTTATTCTATGTACAAGACCATAGCCAGCAGAGGGTGTGAGGCAGGGGAGTGACATACTCCCTAAGAACTTATTGAGGCAAGCTGATCATTGAATCCAAGGCATAGACTGGCTTTTCAAAAAATTTGTCTGGCCACAGAAATTTAGAAGAGTTTAATTTCCCAAGAAAAAGGCCTAATTGCTTTGTAATCTATTAGTGCTATGATAGAATATTATCAGTACTATGAATATGTACTATGTGAAAGACAATGCACGTTGTTTTATTTAAACCTCACCCAATACTCGAAGTAGATATTATCATTTCTGTTTTACAGACGATGACACCAAAGCTCAGACAGGAAGGGAAGGAACTTGCCCGAGGCCAAAAGCATGTACATGGAGATCCAGAGCTGGAACCCAAGTTGGTCTGACTCAGAAGAGACAACACTTCTCCTGGTTTCCCATTCAAACCTTCTGCCTATTGCTTTCTGCTCTAATTGAAGCAGTCACTCACCTTACCCAGTTAGGGACACAGATTGGGGCCTAACTCCAAATACCCTGCCTAGCAACCTTCCCTAACAAGCCAAATCCAGTCTCACCGTGCCAGGTCTTTGGCCAACCTTTCTCAGCACCTATGGTCCCATCTGTGGCTTTTCTCCTAGATGGAGTTTGAATTCTTTGAAGATATTACCTACCATGCACCAGAAACATGCAGTGTAGTATCTCATTTCATCCTAACTGCCCAAGGAGGTACCAGTACACTCTTATTCAGATGAGAAAACTGAGTCACAGAAGTACCAGGAAAGGTCAAAAAGCTAGCAATTAGCAGAAGTGGAATTCCATTCCCTTCTACAGTATGCAGTACACATAAATGGTGAATGAATGAAGGGACACATAAACTTCATCACAGCAGTCTTGACCACCATGAATGAGGAAGAAAGCATGGGCACAGGTCAGGGCCTACACACCCAGCTATACACACTCTAGATAAACACATCCTCTCATCTTCTCAGCCAATATAGGCTCCGATTTGGAGACTGTTAAAGGTTTTGTTCTTTCTCTCCCATTCACTCACCCCCACCCACTGCCACCAAAGAAATCAAATGAATCAAATTAACCTTCCCCAACACCTTCACAAAAAAAAAAACCAATCGCATTACAAAGGTCATTTCCCCCAGAGACCATGAGGAGTATTTTATTTCAGTGACTCGGTACTAAACAAACCTTTACAAAAATACAACCCAGCTTATTTTTCATGGTCTCTTTTAGGCCAACCATCTTAACAGTTTTACAAAAGAAAAGAAACAGCAGCAATTCAATGTTTTAAGGAACAAACCAGAGAACCCAGGGATGTTCCACTACTAGAAATGGGCACTCATGAGGCAAAAAGAGAACATTGTTTCAGATGGTGCAGTCTGAGCAGGAAGTAGGGCTAGTACCCCCCCACCCCCCACCGGCCAGAAGCTGAGCACCCTCTACAGCCAAGCAGCAAACAAACTTGAATCAGGGCCACAGAAGAGAAGGCCCAGGGGAGAAGACAGCACCACCAAGTGCACGTGTGATCTGATCCCCTTTAAGAGACCCCCTAGGAGACCTCATTGTTTTGCTGAACCATGACCACACAGAAGACGACAAAATGCAGCACAGATGACCACAAGACTGAGCACATCGAGGCCAGAACCACATCATTCCATCACCGGCATGGGGCCCTAGCAGACAGATAAGAAAACAAACAGAAGTTAGCCAAATAAACCTTAACTATAATCATTACCACTTTTAATTCAGTATTTACCCTGTGATCGAACTGAAGCACTTTCATATATTCTCATTAATACTTCACAACTGGGGAGCCTGGGTGGCTCAGTCGTTAAGCATCTGCCTTCAGCTCGGGTCATGATCTCTGGGTCCTGGGATCAAGCCCCGCATCAGACTCCCTGCTCAGCAGGAAGCCTGCTTCTCCCTCTCCCACCCCCCCTGCTGGTGTTTCCTCTCTCGCTGTCTCTCTCTCTGTCCAATAAATAAATAAAATCTTTAAAAAAAATACTTCACAATTAACCCTGTGAGGTAGATGTACTATCATTCCCCAGTTAGAACTAAGAAAACTATCCATCAGGGAAGATAAGTAACTTGTCTGAAGTCACACAGCTTGCAAGTGGTGAAACTAAGATTCTACCCAAAGTCTGCCCATGTGCAAGGGCCATGATCCTAACCACTGTGCCGCACAGCCTTACAGCTGAGTATGTGAAGGAACAGTGGGCAAGGCTACACAGTACCACTGAGGAAGCACTCTGGTCTATGGTCTGAAACTACCCACCATGCATTTAACACTTGGTCTGACAGCGTGTGACTCTGACCCAAGGCTTCTTTACACCCCAGGTCTCTCCTGTACCTCAGTTTTCCTGTCTACACAGGAGCAAGAGCAACGACAGCCCATTTCCAGCCCTCCAGACATTGGATGCTGCCAAGAGAGAACATGTGCACACCTACATCAACCAGAACTGAATGTTACATAAACCGCAGGTGCTGGCTTTTGCTAACTTGGCACAGCACATTTCAGGTAGTTGCCCATGTCAGTGGCTTAAGTGGTCCAAAGTGAAAGGGGTAGCTCTTGCCCAGCAGTGACAGCCAACAGAGGGACAGCAAGACAACAGGTTAACAAAGGGCTCTGTAGCTGTCAGATGTTAACAAGTGACAGGCGCGAAACCTCCAGGCCTTTTTCCGGGAAGGTGGAAAGATGCCAAATGCCAGCACTCTGAGCCACCATGTCTGCTGAGTGGCCAGGTGGCCCCAACAACACACTGACTAGCAACATGGGTGGGGGGGGTCAGTCTCAAAATTACCAATTAGCTGACTAAAGGAAAAAAAGTCACCTATTACAGTAATGCTCCTTTTCTGATCTTCGTTCTCACTCATTGAAATCCATCCAGTGTATTGTCTGACAGAGTGATCTGTTCACACTGTAAATCCAATAATCTCACCACCATGGCTATCAACCCTCCAAAGGTTTCCGTGCTCTCCAGGTAAATACAAAACACCTTGCCACAGCTAACCAGGCCTGCCCTTGCCAATCCCTCCAGCCTCATCTTGCATCCATCTCCTCTCATTTTCTGTGCTCCAACCCCCCTTTTTTAGTACCTCACAGAAGCCACTTCTTTGCCCCCAACCCCACTCCAGAGGCATTTTAAAAACTGGGCCCTCAGCCTGAAACACTCTTCAACCTCATGTCGAGTTGTTCAGTAAACACCTGTTTGTTCTTAACAATTTAAACCAAAGATCACTTCCTCAAGCTAGCCTTCCCTGATACCCTCTCAACCCCAGAACAAGTCAAATCTCTGTCATATTTCTCGTGGTACCACATTCCTTTCTTCCAACACACTTATTAAATTGTAATTTTACATTTATGCATGTGATTTTAATTTTATTAATGTCTATATTCATCAATATACCCTAAGGAGGAAATACATATGACTTGGTCATGACTCAGGACTTACCATAGTGTCTGGGATGTAAAGGATGTTCTATTTATGTCTGTTGACAGGAAGAACAAAATTCCAGAGAGAAGGGAAATGAAGTTCTGTCCAAATCAAAAGGTTCTGCTTAGAGAAGCTGTTCTCCCCCTTGTGACCTTAAGCCAAACTATTCTTTCCCCTTTGCCCTTCCTCTTTGCCAAATTTCTGATAGAAGTGACTGTTTATGCCCTGCCATTCTTCAGGCAGGTGGTAGCCATAGTGATAAGCTGGCCTACAGCCAAAAATAGTCTAAAAAGATATCACCTTGTCTGAGTGCTCCAGACTTCCAAAATAAAAGTCCACAGCAAAGGCCCAGGCAGATGGAAACACAAAAATCTCTACTCAGTAAAGAGACTAAGCCAAACAACTAACAGCTTCTTCAAAAAACAAATGCTCCTCAAAGCAGGCAGTGCCCCCAGGTGACCCATCCAAAGGAAAAAGGGGAGGGGATAAAGGCTGCAAGGGGCTGAAGCAGAAAATCCCTGAATGGGTTTTTAAACACCACCTTTCACTCCTTGGATAAGGTAGAGATTTGCCCAAACATTAAATATCAAAGTCTCCCCAATGAGGCAGCTTCAGAGAAATTCTAGTATGGCTCTGAACAACAACACTAGAGCCTGAAAAAGCTCACATGAAGCTCAGATTTAAGCCTCAATTCCCTATGGAAGCAGGAGGGTCTTATCCTAGCCCTTCTATTCTTTAGGGTAGGTGGGCAGGGTGGGGTGGGAGAAGAAGAACCAATTACTGAGAACTACTTAGTGATAGGTACTTCAGAGACAGGGCTGGTAGGGAAAAACAGTGAGAAATAAATGAACACATACACAGAGGGCCAGCTGAGGCTCAACAAGGTTATTTAACAGCTAGTGAACAGCAAGGTCAGGCAACAACCCAAGTCGGCCTGAATCCAAAGACTCTTCTCCCACCCTAGAGCTGCCTTTGTGGGTCACTCATGAGCCCAGCTCTGCTCCCCACCCAGTTACCACCTCCTTACCAGAATGAGAACATAGTTCCAAAGAGCTCTGTGGCTAAGGAAAGGTTGTTTTCCATGAGCACATTCCACCACAAGAAGCATCTACATAACTGAGGTCCACCACCACACCCCAGATAGAGAGTGCAGTGTGCTAAAAAGAGGTGGAGTTCCTCAGTTGTAGCTAGAGGGATGAGGCTGGATTTTCTGAAAATTCCAAATGGACCCACAGGGATGAAATCTCTGCCTTTTTGAGAACCCGTTGGTGGCGGGTGCTTAGAATGGTAATCCCACAACCCAGGGCACCTTAAACTAAAGGATAGCAGGTGTTCCATGGCACCATGAGAAAGACAGTAACTGTAGGGCAGACAACCCCAGCGGAAGTCTCCACACCTCTTCAAGCTGTGCAGAAAGGGTATCAACCCCATTCCTGAATCATACACATTCACATAGCATCTCCTACAAGGTGAAGCACCCCCTCATTGTGCCGTAGTTCAAGGTTAACCCTTCCCCCTGCACTCCTTTCAGGATCTGCCTCTTATCAAAAGCTATGCCAGCTGATTATTATAATGATAACTATTATGCCATTATAATAACATTATTGCACCTTTTTCCTGCACTTGACATCTGTTGGCTGATAGGTTTAACTAGTACATAAGCAATAATTATGCAGTGCTTTCTTCTTTCCAACCAAGCCTCTAGTATGACTGTTAAAGCTAAACCCAACTGCAGCCACCGCCCAGCCCCAGCAGCAGTGGGAAACATGGCTCATCTGGGCTCAGACACTATGGTTTCAGTGGCCACGGTGCCAGAAAGAGAGGTTCAAATAGGCCCCCAAATGTTGACACATTCCCCTGCTCCTGGGAAAGTGATGGAATTTAGGGGAAAGATCAACCAGCAAGCAATTTATTGATAAAAACCCCAACAGGGCTAAAGGAGTCATACTCAGGCCTCCATACAGCACAGGGACAAGCAGTACCAAATCACAAGACCACATACCACAGAAAGAGAAGGAGGAGAGGCAAATGCAATTCTCTGCTGGGAGTTCTCAAATAAATGGTTCTCAGAGAGCAATTTTGCCTGCTTCCCCATACACACTTCTTGCCAACTGCCGGGAAAACTGGCAACAGAGAGAGAAGGATAGAGCAGAGAACTATCTTCAGGCCCCTATTCTGAAACTGAGAAATCCATCAACCTGGCTGCTGGGCCTTCTATACACAGAGCCCACAAGGGGCCAGAATGTAGTCTGGAGTCCAAAGTGGAAAAGTACAACTTCCTGTCAGCCAAAGCCCCTAAATCTACCCACATTATTTATGACAAACAAGGTAGAGAAAGATGTGAGATTCTACAACTGCAGAATATCAATCTGCCTGAATTACACGTTAGCCTTATTAAAGTAAAGGTAACCCACACTGAGGCTACATAAAAAATACACATGATCAAACAAACCTCACCAGGAAACCAGGGCTGGACTGCTTTGTTCTCCACCCTGTAATACACAGAGCCTTTTTTTTTTTTTTTTTTTTTTAAAGGCAGAGAGGGGGGCGGAAGGTTTTTGAATTTAAATTACCAGTGAACACTACAATCTATGTGCAAGGAGAAAAGGAACATTCAAGGGTGCCAAGCACAGGCTCTCGGGACATGTGTGGCCGAGGCAGTAGTAGCCTGCGGGGCTTTCTCCTCCAGCCTCAGCACGCTGCTATCATTGTTTGAGAGCAGGCAAGCCAGCAGGCAAGGCCCAGGCCGCACAAAGGGGCACTGTCCCCTAGGTCCAGGAAGAAGATTACTCTCTCAGAAGCAAATCAGTATGAATCAACAAAGAACGAAGAAGACTAGTCACCCAAAGAAGTAACCCAACTAAGGATGGGTTTAGAGAGGTATTACTGAGGGCAAGGACCCTGTCACACTCACCACTCAATTCCCATGGCCAAGCAGTACCTGACACTTAAGCGGGTCTTTACAAAGAACTGTAGCTTGAATGATAACCACAAAGACACCTTAGATTGGAACCAACTGATGAAAGCAAGAATCTATTTGTTCCTACTGTAACCTGTGATAAAAGAAGGGCTGTGGTCTGTGAAGAACACACCAAAAGGTACCCAGAGAATTAAATTCAGTTTCTCTGAAAGACACTTCTGGTGCCCCAAGAGAGTAACAGGTATACTTCGTGAGACTACAGATAAAGCCTTAAAAGTACAATGCTGTGAGGAGAGGGAAGAAGTGAATAAATGGTACAAAACATATACTGAATGCATAGTGTGTGCATATCTGAAAAGCCCAGGGAGTTCTACAGATGAAGCAATAAGAGACAGGTTAAATAACTCCTCTTAAGTCTAGTAGCTATACATGGTTAAATCTGGATATATCTGATGCTACAGCCAAGAGCTTTCCACCCTATTTCACCTTGACTTCCTCCAGGTGTGAGCTGGCTTCCAGCTAATCTAATCTATAGAGGAGACAACACACCCACCTGTCCACACAAGTCAACTTGCTAGGCATGTTTCTTAGACTTAATTAGCTAAACTGAAACTATAGCTGAATGGACTCATGAATTTCATGTGCTTGAGATTGCCCATGGGAGCTTAAACCTGGGTGAACTGGCTAAGTTTCCAGACCCACAAAGCTGCCAGCCAGTGACTAAGCCATTAGCTAGGGCAACTCTCTTGGCACAGTGCAGGTCAGAGCTAGGGGAGGAAAAGATAACCCAGGCATGAGCTCTACATGCCCCCAACAAGATCCCTTCAGAGATTGCAAAGGAGGTACCAAGAGCCTCTCCCACTCTGAGCTCTGTCAGTAATGCACAGAACTCTCTTTGAAGGTAACCTAATTTTGATTTAAGTAGAAATAGAAAAGGTTAAAAAAAAAAAAAGAAGTATTTCTGCTTGGACTTTAGAAGCAACTGAGCCTTCCTTCCATGTTGCCCACCACCTCTCCAGAGCTTTCAGAGACCTTCTACAGTCATGATGCCAGGGGCAGGAGAGTAGAGAGAGCAAGATGATTTTCAGGGCTGTATTCTGAAGAAAGCAGTGGTGAGGATGAGCCAGTGTTTCTAATGGAAGTGAATATCCTGGACAAACTCAGGGGAAGCTAAGTAGTACTAAAACACAGTCTCCCAGGGTTGTCTGTTTATTTCACCTTCCATGTGAAGGCTTTCAATAGTTAACACTGGTCCCCGCGTCTTCCCCCCCCCCCCCCCCCCCACCAAAGGTTAGGAAAGCTGATGATTCATCCAGGTGCACAACAGCTGCTGGGAAGACCTGTGGGAAGGGGCCACCCGGCAAAGGCGGGCTATGTATGGTGAGAAGGGTCTCCCAGGAGTGCCCTACATGCCAAGCCATATGTTGTCTGGATATTAATCCAAACCCATCTTGAGCACTTCACAATGTTTATTCTCTCTGGGATGTGGAGCATTACATTATATCCAAGAACAACACTAGTCCTTTCGGTTCTATTCCACACTTAACTTCTTTGCTAAAAAGATTTGTAACCTGGAAACAAAGCCCTCTGCCTAACAGCAGCAATAATATCCAGCAAAGAGAAGAAAAAAACGTTAATTCAAGCTTCCCTAAGAGATACTGCTTCAATGGAGCCTTAGTTTACCCTAAGTAGAAACTGGAGAAACCTACTACTGACCACTTTTTTCCAGAGAAGACAGGCCTGAAGAGTCCTGAAGAGGTGAATGCTAGAACCGCAAAAATAAAACGGCAACACCACATTTCTACTTCTGCCCCGACTGAAACAGCTCTAGAAACCTGTAAGACAATTCCAAAAAGGGAAGACCACCTCACTGACCTAAGCACTAAGAGCAAGGGGCAGGAATATGAAGTAAGGCTACCTGGATTAGTCACAGCCCTACCCTAACTGTATGATCCTCAGTAAGTGTAAGTAATTCAGTCTCTCCAAATCTCAATTTCTCATCTCTAGGATATGGGGATATTTTAAGGATCCATTATTTGAAAAGCCCTCCCCTTTTTTAGATTTTATTTGAGACAGAGAGAGAGAGAGCATGAGCAGGGAGAGGGCAGAGGGAGAAGCAGGCTCCCCAATGAGCAGGGAGCCCATGCGGGACTTAATCCCAGGACCCTAGGATCATGACCTGAGCTGAAGGCAGACGCTTCACCGACTGAGCCACCCAGGCACCCCATGAAAGCCCTTTTATAAAAAGTAAAATGTTGAGCATACTTTAGGCCTGACGGTTATTCTGAAGACTTCTGGTTGAGAAAGCCTAAGACACTTCCAAGGAACAGAAAAACAAGGCTGTCAGCTCCGAAGGACAATCTACAGTAACTGGTTCTAGATGTTTACAGAGAACCCATAGTTAAGGAATAAAATGAGGACAGAGTGGAATTTGAAGAGGAGACCACACTTGGGTCTGCCCAGGGATATTTTTTAAAATATTAACAATTTATGCGCACAGCTCAAATTTTGAAAAATCACACAAAGGTATGCAGTGAAAATTAAGCCTCTCGTCTGCCTTACTGCCCAGCCACCCAGGGCCCCTCACCAAAGAACAACCACTCTTTCCAGTTTCTCATGTATTCTTCCAGAGATAATCCAATCAGCTTGTTTCTGCCTCACATGCACGTATCAATGGTGGCAACACCTTCAGACCTAAAAGGTAATGCCAAGCAAGTAAGCTCGCCAGAGGCCCTTAGGGACTATGAAAAGAAGAGGGCAGCCAGAGGGTAAGATATTACCCTGCAAAAGCCTCCATGAAGGTACAGACTTCCTCCTGGCTATTATACTGCTTTGCCCCCTGGCTAACCACATTTAGGCAATAATTTTGTACAACATACCACCCTTTTACTTGTGCTGGTTCATTCAGAACTCCTTCTCAGAGAAGTCATTAACAGAAGTGATCCCTGGGACCTCAGTCTGTAACCAGGCTGACCACCAGGCCCTTAGAAGTGGACAGAAGCATGGAGTGCTTGGGTGGCACAGTAGTTAAGTGTCTGCCTTCGGCTCAGGGCGTGATCCCGGCGTTCTGGGATCGAGCCCCACATCAGGCTCCTCCACTAGGAGCCTGCTTCTTCTTCTCCCACTCCCCCTGCTTGTGTTCCCTCCCTCACTGGCTGTCTCTGCCAAATAAATAAATAAAATCTTTAAAAAAAAAAAAAAAAAAGAAGTGGACAGAAGAACAACCATCAAACCTGCCTCAGCAGAGGCTGGGCAAAAGTGTAAAAATCACCTAAGTCCCTAGGTTGCCATCTTTCTAGGGACAGAATACAAGGGAGGACGAAGGAAAACAGGAGGTCTCTGCAGGACTTGGCTCAAAGACTACGTCACTACCCACAGAAAATAACAAGACACTGTCAACCAAACCTAGGCTTTCAACAGAACTCCCTCAAAAGCTTTTAGGTTATGTCCTCTGCTCCCTTTCTTCTTCCACAAGGAACTTATATATGTTAAATTTCAGGCTCTATCCAAAGATCACAGATGGGTAGCCTTGATGCCAAATCTGGACCACAGATGTACTTTGGTAGTCCCCGGAGATTTTACATAAAAATCTGGATTTCTGGCCTCTCTTCTAATCTAAGATGAGGAGGACACTAGAGCCACACTCACTCATGACTTTAAGGGGAGGAGCAGCTGCCCTTCATGGAACACAGGCTCACCATTCCCTGCGGCTCACAATAAATGTTCCCTACCTGACCGTGAAAACACCTTTGAGGTGGAGACCCCTGGCCAGTGAGTGACAGAGCAGGCTGAGGTAGGCACATCGGCTGACAAAGAGCAGGAGTCCTACATTCATAAGCAGTTATTAAACACCCTCTATGTGCCAGGAACTGTGCTGGGGGATGGGTACACAAAGAGGAATGAGAGACCCCCTTTCTACCCTCCAGAAATTTCTAATCCATCTGGGAAGAGAAGACTTACTCTGCAGAATCAGACTGCTTCAGACACAAAAGGCTCTGGGAGTTGAGCATGCCAGAGTCACTGTGACTAGGGTTCAAGGAATGCTGCCAGAAAGAATTGGGAATTGAACAGGCCCGTTGTCATTTCTCAGGTTTTCATGTATTTCATTCAACAAGCATTTATGGTGTCCATGTTACACTCAGCATTATACTGGAGACACAAAATAAAGCATAGCCCATGTCCTTGAGAAGCTCATATAATAAGAGAAAAAATAACTAACCAGGATAAAGTATGCTAAATTCTATAATCAAAGTGTTGCTATGGGGATACAGATGAGGAGGTACCAGTGAAGGCTCACTGAAAGAAGGCAGCTGCGCAGCTTAAGTAGGAAACAAAGGAGAGGGGACTCTGGGCAAAAGAACTGGCCCAGTCACAAATATGAGGCATGTTTAGAGGGCCACATGGACCAGTTTATCAAGAGCAAGGGATACATGTGGGTAATGGCAGAGGATATAATTAAAGTGGTAGGACAGGGACACACCATGATATGCATGGAACATCGGAACACCCACACAACTGATACATTTAGGAGGTATTCAGCAGCAGCCAAGGGGCCACTGAAGGCTTCTAAGCATGAGTGTTCTCCAATCAGCACTGTATTTAGGAAGACCCCAAGGGGCAGTGGTACACAATGTCCTAGAGGAAACCAAAGTAAGGTGTAAGAGGAGGCTCCCATAATAACTCAAGAACAGTTATAGGAAACAGGGGAAGCATAAGACTAGGTAAGAAACATACTGCAGAGGCTTGCCAAAAAATTTAAGACAATAGCATTTCTTTGAAGAGACTCTTTCTTTCTTTCTTTCTTTTTTTAACTAATTCAGACTGGTCCTCCCCTCCCCCCAGTGATAAAGTTTTGGCCTATTTGTTTCATTCAGAGAAGTAAGGCACAGGCTGTAATTACAGTACTCAGGTTTTTTAGAAACTCAGCTTGAAATCAATATAATGAGGGGTAGTAGCTTCAGGGGCTTTTCCCCCCGCTCCCACCCCCACTGCTACACTGAACCAGTTGTAAATTTCAAAGAGAAAGAGTCAACTTGAACAAAAAATCTGGGTCCGTGTATCCCTGACCTTGCACAAAGATCAGAAATGGGCATACAAATCACAAAAATGCCATGACAAAAGTCAAAGTACCTGTAACGAGCTAATTGCTTCATGTCTGGCTGAAGAGCAGAAGGCAAGAGACAAGGAGAACATACTGTCAGAGGGCCCCAGGCTGACTCTGGACAGCCAGTCCTGCTCCAGTAACATCCCCAGTCAACCACTACCCAGGAAACAGGGCCCATTGACTGGGACAGACCGTTAAAGACAGCCCCAGAAAAGTGAGAACTAAGCTCAGTAAGGAAGAAGGCAGAGAAGCTTCGAAGTTCCTTGCTATTTGTGACTTTTATTCAGCATCAATCAGCTATGACTACTGATATGCATAATCAAACAACAAAGGAGACTGACAATGATGTGATGGTTAAGGTAACACTGGCTTAGTGTAACTTATCCTATAACCAAGTCTTGGGTCAGGAATTAGAAACTACTGTTGTTGACATGATTGGTGACACAGAGCACTTATACTGTGCCAGGGGAACTTCTTTCCATATGTATTCTCTCAAGTAATTCTCAAGACAGTTCCAAGAGGAACTATTACTAGTCCCATTCTACAGATCATAAAATTAAGGTTTAGAGAAAATGAGTAACTTGTCGTGACCTGACAGCTAGTAAGTAAATAGCAAATTATGAAACCAGTAAGCTGACTCCAGAATGTTATTTTTTTTTTTTTAAGATTTTATTTGACAGAGAGAGAGGGAGAGCACAAACAGGGAGAGCTGTAGTCAGAGGGAAAAGAGAAGCAGGCTTCCCTGCCGAGCAACAAGCCCAATGTGGGGCTCAATCCCAGGACCCTGGGATCTTGACCTGAGCCAAAGGCAGACACCCAACTGACTGAACCACTCAGGCGCCCCTCCAGAATGTTTTTAAACCACTCTGATACACCATTCATTCCCTCACTCTTTTTCTTTTAGTGATGTATTACGGGTTTGCTTGGGTCACCAGATAAGGTCCACTGGTGCATTGGCCCCATTCTTTACAGAACACCCTCAGAGCAGCCTGGCCTGAGAACTTGTTCTTTGTTTCTAAAATAGGGGGAAGCTTCAAATCTATTTCCTCTGGGGTAAGATCAAGAGGAAACACACTTCAACATGAAGAGGAAAGAAATCAGCATGACAGCCAAAAACCTCACCAGTGAAGGTTTTAAGATAATGAATAAGGCAGTCAGTGGAGGTGGGGCCTTCTCCCTCCCTGGAGATTTTTAACTGCAATGGCATCTTGTATCTTTATAAGGCTTTAAATAATTTTAACAACTTCTATGGCCAACCTCTGTGAGCCCTCTGGCTTTGAGTCTCAGCTCTGCCAGTAATATGCTGATGGCTCTAAAAAAAAGTATATATCCCATTTCACTTCTCTGGAACTCAGTTTTGTCATCAGTAAAATACGAACCCATTGAATACAAAACTCAAGCACTGGAAGGTGACAGAACCACAAGGGAAACTTCTGACTCTTCACTCACCCAAGGAACCAACCAACAGCCATTCCTTGGATCTGAACCAGACCCAGCACTGATGTTTCCAATAAAATTGATATAAAGACCCCTAGGACAATGTTTTCCAGCCCATAAACACCATGATTTCAGACTTTAGCAGCTGAGCCCAAAGATGGAAACTTTGTTTCATGAATACAATCAAACCCAACTCCCCATGACCAGCAGTGGGGTTAGTCACAAAATCAACCTTAAATACCTTCCTTAGGATCTTGCCCCTTAAGCTTCCAACTCTACTACTGAATTCTAAGTGTGACCAATCAATGTTGTCTGTACCGACTGTCCTACTTTATGTTACTTCCACTGAACTGAAGTCTGCTAGTTTTCTCGAGTTTGGTCAGATGGCTGCTGACCCCATGGGAGACTCACAGAAATGAAAGGCAAAAGCATGAAACTATTCCCAGACATAAAGAAATGCACATTTAAAAGTCCATTCGTATCAGCCTTCCTCACCTGACCTGTGAGAAGCATCTGTGATTCTTCTTTCAGTTTCTAGAACTCCTCCCCTTCCTAAGACAGAAAAGACAGACTACTTGCAGAAAGTCAAGCAGCTAGACATGGATCAGTTCACTGACTGCTGTGATAGTCCTCTGCCTGGAATGATAAGTGGTAATTAAAAAGCACAACAACACCCTCAGTCAAGACACAGCCAGCAAGCCGACCTCAGAAACATACCCCTTCCCATTTCTCCGTGGATAGGACCTGTGACATGGGCTAAACATCAGACACTACCCAAAGGCTCCAACTTTCAGGAACACCTGAGCCAACACAGCAGGCTCAGCTGTGAAAAAGGCAGGCCAAGGAGACATCAGAAAAACAGAGGGTAAATGGAACACTTCAGAAGTCCAAGATTTGGGGAGTGGCTGGGTGGCTCAGTCAGTTAAGCATCCAACTCTTGACTTCGGCTAGGGTCATGATCTCAGGATCATGAGACTGAGCCTGGAGTCGGCCTCTGCACTGGGCATGAAGCCTGCTTTAAGATTCCCTGTCTCCCTCTGCCCCTACCCTCTTCTCTCTGCCTCTCCCCTCCACTCCCGCCCCACCTCTCTCTCTTAAAAAAATTTTTAAAAAGTCCAAGATTTGGAAGAAAATAAAAATAGTGAAGACTAAACTCAATTCTAGCCCCTTTGGAAAAGTCCAGGTAAACGTTATCCCTCCCACCTCTATCTCCACACATATTTCATTTCTTCTCCAACTCTCTTAACAGCATTAGGTTTTGAGGCAGAAAATATGGAGTAACATCAAAAAGGGACAAACCAGCTTCTGCTCTGAATTAGGAATATCATTAAGAAAAGCAGAAACGGCATTCTTGGGCACCCGGGTGGCTCAGTCGGTTAAGCGTCTGCTTTCAGCTCAGGGCATGATCCCTGGGGTCCTGGGATCAAGTCCCACGTCAGGCTCCCTGCTCCGTGGGGAGTCTGCTTCTCCCTCTGCCTCTCCCCACACTCGTTCTCCCAATCTCTCTCACTCTTGTGCTCTCTCTCTCAAATTAATAAATAAAATCTTTTAAAAAATGGCATTCTTACTAATCCTCATGCTTATAAACATGCAATGGCCAAGGAGTTTCCTGGGCCTGCAATACGCTTTAGGCAACAGGCTCAGTGACTAGAAACAGCTCAGCTGGTTGGCAAATGGAACTAGGAGGGACATACTCACAGCTTTGATCCTTGTAAAGGCCAACTACCTGAAATCTTTCCAGGACCACCCTTAGCTATTGCCAGCTATCTCAGGAGAACTCAAACAGGATGGGTAACAAGGGAATTAGCCCTAAGGCACCCCACCCTAGGAAAACTTAGCTCCTCAAGAGCAGGAACTCTTTCTCACTTTAGTGTACTCAACATCTTCCATCGGGCCTGGCACCTAGGGGGGCCTTAAGAAAATAAGGTGAATGGTCAAATATCCTGATGAGAGCAGGCTCATGGTGAGAGGAGGGTAGCATAGTGCAAAAGAAATCACTGTGGAGTCAGAACTGGGTTTAAAGCCTGGTTACCAGAAACTTTTTGACCTTGGTCAAGTCACTTAACCTCACCGAGCCTACTTTTTCATCTGTAAAATGGGGTAATACCAACTATTTTATAAGGTTGATAGGAAGATTGCATGAGATAATGTTCTCCCACTTTTACTTGTTTGGTGTTGGTGTGGTAACAGCTGGAACTTCTAGATATAAAACATGCCTTGATGGCTGTATTAGAGAATATAGGTAAGACCATGCATTCTCAATGAGGGCAGTATTACCCCCAAGTCGGGCAGGGAATGATTCTTCGGGAAGAAAACTCAGGTATTTTAAGTTTATGGCCCTCCAAAGGGCCACGGTATATAAATAGATACATGGTATATCTGTGGTATTAAAATCCCATGGGGAGGGGACAATTAGGGGAAATATCAAAAGGTGACAGTGAACAAAAGGTTGAGGATCACTTGATTAGAGGTCTCAAGAGCTGACCCACTACCTTTAAGAACCTGACCATGTTGGCACCTTGATCTCACACTTCCAATTTCTAAAACGGGGAGAAATAAATGTTTGCTATTTAAGCCACCCAGCCTATGTATTCTATTACAGCAGCCCATAAGTGACTAAGACACATCTCAATGCCTAAAATACCAAAGCCAAGGTCACTGTTAGGAGGATGAGAGCAGACATGGCCAGCCAACACAACCACACCCTTACCTATGCACTGCCTGGTGGAACCTAAAGGATCTAAAAGCGTGTGAACATAATTCTGTTGCTCCCGGATTCGGTCTCCAAGGTGGAAAATAGCACAAGGAAGGATGTCAAGCATAAACCCTTTTCAAGTCAGTAAAATTCTGGGAGAATCTTCACATGTGTCCTGAACAGCTTCTATCTTTTACAAGGTTCTTATCCCAAAGGCAAACTCGATTACTGCTGATGCTAGGAATAAGGGGTTATCAAAGTCCCACCTGAATGGCAAGGGGCTATTCTCCTCCTCCCCTACTCAGCAGTGAAGCCCCTGGTGAAAGAACATGAAGAAAAGGGCAGGATACTACCCCTTTAGACCACATATAATTAAAATAAGAAGCTCTATGCTGTGAAAAACTAAGGCCTGCAGCTTAAGACTGACTCAGAGAAGGATAAAGTATTCATCCTTGTTCAGAAAGAGAAAAGATTAGCCTCACAAGGACAGGTTTCCAAACTGACACCAAATCCAGGAGTTAGAGATGCCTGTGCTACAGAGCGTGAGCTAAACACCAGCTGAGGCCCCAAAGAAAAATCCCCAGGAATACATGACCAAGGGGCTAGCATTGTAAGAATGTTCAGATTAGCTCTCCTGAAAAGAGGCTTACTCCAAGAGACTGGCAGACAGCCTCTGCAATATAGCTTCACTTAGGAAAGGATAGAAAATGAGTGGGGGTGGGGGAGGGGGGAGAAGACAAGAGAAAGGACGAGGTCAGAGCATGAATCCACAGATAACAGACCTGAAAGGCATCTACCTATTTGGAAAATGATACAACTTGTCTTTAGAGACTCATTTTTCAAAAACTATGCTCGATAGCAAATCTTCATTCTTTGAGAGTAGAAACAGTTACTGCCTTCCTATGTCACTGATGTGTTACTCCTCATTTAACCACTCTTCCAAGTAAGCATTCCCATTTTTTTAAAGAATTTTAAAGTAATCTCTACACCCAACATGGGGCTTGAATTCACAATCCCAAGGTCAAGAGTCACATGCTCCACCAACTTAGCCAGGCAAGTGCTCCAGTATTCCCATTTTTATGCAGTGGAAAACTGAGCCTAAGGGGTGACTTGTGCAAGGTCCTATGGCTAATAAGTGATAGATTCAAAACATGTTCACCACACACCAAAATTCTATTTTGTCCCCTTCAAAAGAACTTTTTACTCATTTGAAGATAAGTCAGGTGACAAGCTTGCTTTAACCATGCCACCTGGGATTTAAAAAAAACAGTATGGTATTATGTATTAATGAAACTCATCACTAATGACGTATCACTTAAGGAAGGCCACACTTCCACCACTCACACCTACACATACCACTCTAAAGGAGAACAACACTCAGTGAAGAAGTTCTAGCATGTTTAAAACCCATGTTAACTTTTCAGTTTCGCTTAATTAGCCTTTTTTTGGTTAATGAAACACACCGGGGCTCAAAGTTGGCCTTTGCAGAGAATAACTCATCTCCCAAAGACATCAGGGAAGGTCAAGAAAACAGGAATCCAAGAACAAGGCAACTTTTCATTCCTGGGTCACCACAGCTGTACTAACATATTCCCCATTCCCACCCTCTGTAAAATGGGGGCAGTAAGTCTTTTCGGTAGCCAATTTCATCAGAACACCACATAAAGAGCAGATTAAATTCATTAAACCAAAAGAAAACAAATCTGGTGTGGCAACACCTTCTTAAAAACCTAAGGGCCAGGGGGCGCCTGGGTGGCACAGCGGTTAAGTGTCTGCCTTCGGCTCAGGGCGTGATCCTGGCGTTATGGGATCGAGCCCCACATCAGGCTCCTCTGCTATGAGCCTGCTTCTTCCTCTCCCACTCCCCCTGCTTGTGTTCCCTCTCTCGCTGGCTGTCTCTATCTCTGTCAAATAAATAAATAAAATCTTAAAAAAAAAAAAAAACCTAAGGGCCACATTCTCCACTGAAACCACACACCAACTTGCAATCCATGTTATACATCAATCCTAACATCCTCATACCCTGGCTCCCATCAAAATACTCTCCAAACCCCAAAACTGGCTATATTTCTATCAGACAACAAAATAAGCTTGGGTGGGGTGAGACCTAAAAAGACACAGATATAAAACATCTTTTACACTGTCAAGAGTAGAAACAGTTACTCACTGTTACTGTTTAAAACACATCAGTTTCTTCTCTTAGCAAACATGGAAGATTCATTCTCCTCCTGCCTACCTACTCCGGGTTCATCCAACCCCTTCAATCCCCCAAAGCAGTTAATGGTTTGGTTTGGTTTTACTGAGGTCAGAAAACCACACAGGCTTGAATCAATGCCAAATAGTTAAAAAAATTTTAAGAGAAAACTGACATTACATATGGAAGGGTTAATATTTTTTTAAAGACATCAAACTTCCCTTTAGCTACTAGAGTGTAAAGAAACCTCCGCTGGCCTCTCAGGTGTTAGGTGTTCTTTCCCACCTAGAGCCCTATTTCAGGAGCTCATATGGCAACGGATTCCCTCCAGTCTTCTACAGGAGAGACTCTCAAAGCAAGAATTTCAGGACCATCAAAATCAGAATCACCTGGGAGGCACCGCAGGTGCCCATAGTCCACTTTAAATGAAATCCCTGAGTAGAGGCCAGGGACGTACACAACCTCTGAGGTGATTTGAAAAACACCAAGTCTGAAATCCGTACTTCAAAGACAAGTCTTCCATCTACCAGGAAAAAGGAAAACACAAGTCAGGCGTGGAAATACGACGCAGCTAGAGGGCAATTCCATATGGTGAAGAGACAGAGAGGCCTCCGCCAAGAACCAGAATGTCAACAAATGGGCGGTTAGATGCAGAAACTGAGGGTGGGAGAAAGAAAAAGGGAAGGAAGCTGAAGCAGAGAATCAAAAGCTAGTCTCAGAATCCCCACCGCCTCATCTCCTGGCACTTAAGAAAAGTTACTGGAGACGCTCTGAATAGAAAAGGTAGGTAGGGCAACTCTCTGGGCTGAGGCCCGGGCTCACTTGGACGTCTCGCTTTGGTGGAACGAGATGTGTTGGGGCGGCGGGGGGGTGGGGGGGGGAGTCGTCCTGTGTGGGGACCCCGGTACGGTGCTGGGAAGGCGCCGGGGCCGCTGGTGGGAGAAGGCTCGGACAGCGCCCGTAGCCCCTAGCCCAGAGCCCCCCGCCCAGCTCCAGGGCCGGGGGGCCCTCACCGCCCCTACCTTCGGCTTCCCGCCCGGCAGCCGAGGGGCAGACACAAACCCCACAATTCCAGGCGGCTGCAGTGGCAACCAGCTCCCCACGCGCAGACGCGGCAGCGACGGTCTGAAGCTGTGAGCGCGCAGTTATTACGTCACGCGTCGTCCCGCCCAATTTCCGCCTTCCAGAAAGATGTGCGGCCGCCTCCCTCCCTTTCCTGTCCGCGAAGTTGTTAAGCCCCGCCTTCCCCCCCCCCC